>NW_006921605.1:22182773-22198767 GCF_000298275.1 Orycteropus afer afer
ATGTGCCATCGAGTCGGACCCGACTCATAGTGACCCCTCCTTGGGTTTCCGAGGCAGTATCACTACAGAAGTAGATTGCCCCATCTTCCTTCCCAGGAGTGGCTGGTGGGTTTGAACTGCCAGCCTTCTGGGTAGCAGTCAAATGCCTTAGGCACTACGCTACCAGAGCCCCTTCATCATTTATTAGGGAAATGCAAATTAAAAGTGTGCAAAGGATACCACTACACTACACACCTGCTAGAAAGGCTAAAAACCTAAACTAACAATGCCAAGTGCTGGTGAGGATGTGGAGCAAATGAAAGACCCAGACATTGCTGGTGAGAATGCAAAATGGAACAGCTTCTGTGGAAAACAGTTGGGTAGTTTCTTATTGAGTTACACATATACTTTTTATATGACCCAGAAATCCTAATCCTAAGTATTTACCTGAGAGAGATGGAAACTTATGTACACCCACACACACGAACACAACTATACATGAATATTTATAGTGACTTTATGTACGATCACCAAACACTGGGTACAATACAAATGGCTTTCAAGTGGAAATAAATTTAAAAAATAAAATTTAAATAAAAAAAAATCTGTGATACAGCCATACAGTGGAATACTACTTAGCGATGAAAAACAATGAGCTGCTGATACACGTGGCAACGACATGGATGACCTCAAAGGCATTATCAAGACCAAAAAACCAAACTCACTGCCATTGAGTCAGTCCTGACTCATAGCGTCCCCTCCTTGGGTTTCTAACTGAAACCCAAATTGAAAGAAACAAGGCTGAAAAATCATATTTTATATTTCCATTGATTTGACATTCCAGAAAAGAAAAACCACAGGGACAGAGAAGAAATCAGTGGTCACTTAAGGCTAAGGGTGGGAGGGTGAGGGTTTGACTTCAAACTGACAGCAAAAGAGGTTTTTTCAGGTCATAGAACTGTTAAGTATCTTGGCTGTGTTCGTGATTACGTGACTTGAAGCATTTGTCAAAACTCACAGAACTGTACACCAAAAATAGTGAATTTAACTGTGTGTAAATTTACAATTAAAAATAAAGAAATGTATTTATAATGCCTAATTTAGGAGAGTTAAAAAAAGTGGAAATGATGTACTAGACAAAAATAACTTGGTAGATGGAAGAAGTAATCAGAGTTTAAATGTTTTAAAGTCATTGTTTTATCCAGAATGAAGACAGAGTTACTGATTAATTTCAGATTGTTTTGTCAAGAATGTATGGTAGTTACAAATGGAAGGGTAGACCCTAAAAGAATAGAAATAAAACACATTACTTCCAAAAAAGTACAACCCATGAAAGCAGTAAATAAAAAGAGTGATAAAAACAAAACAATAAATAAATACATCAGTAATCAAAATAAATCAAAGCAGATGAAACCCACCCATGAAAATAATGAATATTTAAGAATCTAGCTATATGATATGTACCTAAAATATACTAACAGAGAAAACTTGGGAGGAAGGGATTGAAGAAAAAGTACACTAAGAAAATATTAACTAAAAGAAAACTGCCATATTAATATGAGTACCCTCAAAACGTGCATTTCTTATTTGATGATGACTATATGCAGAGCCCTATCCTGGGCCTGTGGGTTGATTTAGAAGAATTAGAATTAGAAATACAACTCCTATCCTAGAACTATAGCTAGGTTGGTGACAACAGTGACTCCAAGTTATTTAGTCAACAATTACATATTTTTAAATTTTTATTGTGATTTGGGTGAAAGTTTACAGAGCAAATTCATTTTCCATACAGCAGTTCACATACACTCTGTCTCATGACATTGACTGCGATTTTCCACAATGCAACAGCTCTCTTCCCACTTCCTCCCCATAGTTACCTCTTCCCTGTGTCCTTCACTCCTGCTCCCCCATCTGTCTCCCTATGCATACACAGCCCTTCTATTCCCCCATGATTGATCTCTCCAAGGAGTGTAATTACCTAATGCAAATGTTCAGCTCACATGCCTGTCTTTTGTAGTCAACAAATATTTGTTCAGTACCTCTGTGCAAACTCAACAGAGATGATATTTCTCAAAAAAGGGATAAGAGAGTGGAGCATAATTAGAGATCAAAGTTGAACTTGGTTTCCAAAGATGTCCCCTCATTGAGTTACGCCTCCCAAAATTCATGCCTTTGGGTAGTTTCCTCCCACACTGAATGTAGACTGGCCCTGTGACTCACTTTAACAAATAGAATCTGAAAGAAGAGAAAATATACCAATTCTAGGACAAAGCCTCGTAAGATGGGTTTTTGCGCTTTTGGGAAGAAAGCTGTCATGTAGTAAGTCCAGCTGCTGTGCTTGATACCACGTGGAGAAGCCACGTGGAGAAGGAGACTATCAGGAGAGGACAGAGGTCCAGCCATCCCAGCTGAGTGCAGCCTTCCAGTTATCCCACCAACGCGCCAGACTTGGGAGTGATCTTCTTGGACACTCAAGTCAGTTGACTCTTAGATGGCTGCAGCCCCAGTCAACATCACACACAGAACTATCCAGATGAACCCAGTCAACCCACAGAATCATGAGAGAGAATACGATGGTTATTTTTAAAAACCAGAAAAGTTTTGGGGTAGTTTCTTGTGCAGTTATAGATAACCAAATCAATCAGTGTGTGCCAGAGAGTATGACAGTGTAGTTGCTCATCATTTTCATAAATAATGTTATTTAATCCTTTCAACAATACTAAGAGATACATGTAGTTAACTCCCATGATCAAATGAGGAAACGGAGGCTTGGAAAGAATGTCTTACAGCTGATAAGAAGCAGAAATCAGGCCCTGAACCTAGGGCTTCTTGATCATCGTCTCCACACTCCCAGCTATCACACTGTGTAGCCCAGTGGGGGAGCTGAGGGGTGAAAAATACAAGACATTTCAGAGTGAATCTCTGTGTCTGTGTCCCTCCTAGCATGAGCTCCCTTTAAGCATTCCCTTCCTTGTCTTTTTCATCCTGTGCCACTGAGGAGTGAAGCAGTTTCTGAAAAGCTGATCAGATAACTAGGCAGATGATATAAGCCGGGGATTTTATTATAGTTTTGACACGTTTCATAACAAGCACTAATCATCCGCAGTGTTCAGTTGTCATTTGAGAAAATGTAAATGTTACATCTGCTCACTGCCTGGTGTTTCTTCCAGACAGAAGAACACATGTTGCTGAGAATATGCCTTGTTCTCCCCCCACAGTCACCACTGGAGAAGCCTGAACTTCAGGGCAGGTGGGAAGTGGCTGAGACTTTAAGGGCCCTCCATTCCCCCGCTGCCAGGCAAACTTCCAGGACTCTCCTGGGCCCATCAGGTGTTAGGGATCATCGTAGCCCCCACCTCAGTCTCACACATAGAAAACAGAAGCCCACAGGGGAGGTGTGGCTTCATCAGAACCTACTGAGAGCAAAGGAGACCATTAGGCTAGGAACACAGCTCCAGTTTCCTTCCCCAATGTTCGCTGAACTCCACGGCTCTCTGGAGTCTCCTCTCCATCTGCAAACAGACCCCACACTACTCAGGGAAGTGGTCGGAGTCCAGCAGACTCCAGGAGTGCTGAGAACAGCCAGGGCCTGTTGGGAACAGAACATGGCCCAGAAGTTAAACTATCAAGTATTCAGCACTATGGACAGCTCCTAGGACCTATTACTGCAGAGGTGGGAGGCCAGTTGGTTGCCCAGCAAGACAGTGTCATGGGAGAGAGAAGAAAGAATTGCAATCATCTTGTTGTTACATGCCGTCGAGTCGGACCCAACTCATAGCAATGATCTTAGAGACCATCTAATCCAGTTTCTTCACTTTGAACTATAGGAAACCCAGAATCAGAAAAGTGACTTGTCCAAGGCCACACAGTGAGTCAGTGATGGGAATTCATTGGAATTTTTCACCTTCTGGTAAGTACACATGTGCCTGCCCATATGTACATCCAAGAAAAATTGACATAAAATCACATTTTTAGAAGTGGAGTTTCTGATTATCTAAGTCTATGGTCAGGGGCATAACAAGGCAGGTTCCAGGCTGGAGCTGGGCCCAGAGCCCAGAGCATGGATTCAGAGAAGTCTGTGCGAGAGCTCTGCTCTCTCACTGACATCACAAACCTCTCCTTACTCTGTAGTTCAGTGCATCTTAAGCTCATCATGGGCACAAATAATGTCATTTCTGCATCTTCCCTATGGAAGGGTCTCAGAGTTGCTTCCATTGGCAAGATGTGCTGGGGCAGGAAGGGAAAATACTAACTCGTCTGGCTACAATTTCTATGGTAGCCTAGAAGTGCCCCTCCTGTTCCCTTTGTCCACTGCATCCCAGTTTTGGGGACCCTTGGAGCTTTTCCCACCTTCTGCAGCCCCTGCTTCCCTGATCTGTGGGCTGTGAATACCCCCTTCAACATGACTTCAACTGCCATCATTTTTCAGGAAAAGCTGCCTCATAGTTTCTGGTCCACTGAGGGCATCCCTTCTCCTTTCAGAAATGCTACCGATTTTCTTGAATATCTGTCCTGATATTTATTATGATATAGAGACGGTTGGAGTAGGTCTCTAACGCGTCATCTTGACCTATCTCTTTCTCTCTCTTTCAGTGTTTACAAATGACAACTTACCAGTCCACTTACAGGTAATCTAATGATGGTGGTGGATCATTTCTTTCATCATCATCATCTTCATCATCAGTAGTGTGAGTAGTATTTCATGATTGGGGGCAGGGTCACCATTATACTCTGCAACCAAGAAAAGTGAGAAGTGCTCTCAAAAAGTTCCTTCAGACCAAGTAGTTGAACCTGTGGGCTTGGGACCATAGTCGCAGGGGACATCAAGCTCAATTGGCATAACATACTATATAAAACATTGTTCCACCTCCTACTTTGGCTAGTAGCGACTGGGATCTTAAAAGCTAGCAAGCTGCCATCTAGATGCAACTATGGGTCTCTCCTCGTCCAGAGCAAAGAAGAATGAAGAAAACCAAAATTCATGGAAACAATTAGTCCTAGCGACTAGTACACCATCTGATCTGCAGCCTATACAACTATGAGCCCAGAGAAACTAGATGGTGCCCGGCTACCACTGTCATCCACTTGGAAGGGGATCTATGTAGGAGATCCTTGATGGAGAGGGAGAACAATGTATAACAAAACTCAAAATCATTTGGAGGAAAAAAAAAAAGGTGGGGACCAGGTTTGCTGGTCTGTTAGAGCCTGGTGGAACCACTGAGACTATGGCCCCTAGCTGCCCTTCAGGTCTGGAAATGAACCCACACCTGTGGTTTCCAGCCAAACAAAATATAGGCATGTGAGTTAAACATTTACCTCAAGTAGATACACACTCCTTGGAGAGAACAATCATGGGAGAAAAAAGGGCTGCCTATGCACAGGGAGACAGCTCAGGGGACAGGAGAGTATGGAGGGATGGACACTGGGAAGAGGTAACTATGGGGAGGAAAAGGGAGGGGAGCTGTTGCACTGTGGTAAACTGTGGTCAATGACATGAGACAAAGTATATGTGAACTGCTGTATGGAAAGTGAATTTGCTCTGTAAATCTTCACCCAAATCACAATAAAAAATGAAAAATAAAAAAGTTCCTTCTTCATCCCAAACCATGAAACAGAAAAAGCAAGGCATGGTTTGATTTCAAAATTTAAGTATAAGTATGAATGTACCAGCTGTTCACCTTCCAAGTATCTTCTGAAATCAGACAGACTTGAAATTGAACTCTGGTTCCATCAATTATTAGCCATGGTTTTGGATGAGTGACCTAAGCATTTTGAGCCTTGGTTTGCTAAGTGGAAATGACAACAATATCTGCCTTGCAGGAGATATGAATTATGGATTATGAGAAAAATCTGAAAGATGAGATAAAGTATGAAAAGTGCTTCACACCCTTCCTGGCACGTGGAGGATCTTCTCTAAATGCCAAGTGCGCTCGCTAGCTCCTCAGAAAGGGATAATTCCCAGGGGATTCTGTTTCCATCTGAGTGAAGGAAGTCCTCACCCTCTGCCTCGTGTTTTGTTTATTTGGTTGTCTTTTTCTCCCCTACTCCACAGGAAGCCCCTTGAAAGCAGGAACTTTATGTTCAATTCTACAAGAGTATGTGGAATTCCTGCACTGAACAGAGCAACATGCTGGGTGGTAAAGAGGATACAAACATAAAGAAGACTTGATTTTGGTCGTCAAGAGTAGAGTAACAGGGGAAACAGACACGAACACAAGTAACCACAGCACAGTGCAGAGCAAGGCATGTGATCGTCTGATGAACTCAGACACAAGTCTGCCTGGGTTTGGATCCCAGCTTCACCACTTACTGGCTGTGCAACTTCAGGCAAGTCTCTTAACCTTTCTGGGCCTCTGTTTCCTCGTCTCTAAAGAAAGGGTAACAATGGAAGCTACTTCTTAGGAGAGTTAACACATGAACAGAGCCTAACAAACAGAAAGGCTCAAAAAACATTCGCTGTTTTGACACAGACATATAAAATTGTGTGGTAGGGATATGGTAATAGAATCAATTACAATTCTTTTTCATGTATGAGATAACACTTGAACTTGACCTTGCAGCATAAGTAGTTTTGGCGGAGGCACAGCAGAGGGGGCACAGACACAGGGGCGTGGGACTCTGCAGTATGTTCAGGGAGCTGGGTGACAGGAGCACAGAGAGAACTACTGGAATCAGACTGTAGAGAGGGTTAGGACAGCCCCTAGGAGGTTCGGAATGCCAGCTCAAGCATTTGGACAGTTCTGTAGACAATAGAGAGCCATTGCAGGTTACCTAGGAGGGGAGTAGCATGACGCCACCTGTGTTATGGGCAAATTGCCTTGGTAGCAGTGAAGGAGGGATCAGGGAAGACGGAGGTGGGGGCCTGAAGACCAGTTAGGGGGTTCTAGCACAGGGCAGGAAATAATCTCAAAGACTGAACCAGGGTGGGACACAGGAGAGGATAAGCATTGTGAGTGTGGAATCTACCAGACTTGGTGAAAGAGTGGGCTGCGTCTGACGTGGTGTGAGGTCTCCCACTGGGAAGATGGCAATATTCTTATTGAATCAGGGCCACAAGAAGAGGCCCAGCTTGGGGTTGGGAGTCTTCTGCAGGCATGGAGACTGTGCTGCAGTCCAGTGCAGACTCTTGTATCTTCCTAGCTGCTATTCCTCTCCCACAGCCTTCACAAGACCCTACAAAGTAGTCTGCACAAGGCAAATATCTGTAAGAAACTTCTGAGGAAGGAGGCCACCAAAGCACCCCCATCTCCCCTGACTCCAGGTCCTGCCTCTTCCTTTCCCTCCCCAGACAAAACATCTCTCCTACTTCTGAATCATTACAGAAAAGTCGCAGCCCACATCTCGCTCTCAGCATTGCCTCCTCTTCCCTCTCCTTGACCCACCACAGCACACATGTGACTCGTTCCCACACTCCCATCCGAAAAGCCCTGCCCAAGCATCCTTTCTGGTGAGCACTGCTGGGGGAGAAGTCAGCATCATCCTAACACTAGCAACCCGTCACTCAACGCCTACTGTTCACAGAGCGCTGTGCCAAGCTCATCCATCATTATTTCATTGCATCTTCTCAGCAAACACAAGAGGTGGGTTTTATGTTCTCCATTTTATGGATGAGAAAAATGAGGCACAGAGAAATTAATTAACTTGCTCCTGGATACACAGCTGGTTCATCTTAAAGTCTATACTCCTTCCATTTCCTCTGCCTGGCTTCCACCCCAGCATCCACACGGAGATGGCAAGGGTCATTAGGACATAGGTGGAAAGCCCAGGACTGAAATGCTAGGGTCTATCTTGTAATTGGGAGCTCTGGTGGTATAGTGCCTAAGGCATTTGACTGCTAACCAGAAGGCTGGTGGTTCTAAATCCACCAGCCACTCCTCAGACAAAAGACTGGGCAAAAGAAGTAGATTTACCTCTGTAGAGATAGTTCTGAGAAACCCAAGGGGGTGTCTCTATGAGTCTAATTGACTTGATGGCAGTGAGGGTTTTTTTTTTTTTTTGTATCTCATAATTAGCACCATCTGGCAGTCACAGAATCTGGGGTGGGGGGAGTTCTAACTCTGAAGCCTGTTTCCACCCCCAGAGATTCTGATTTAATTGGTCTGGGGTGCATCCCAGTCATCACAATGTTTAAAAGCTCCTCCAGGTGATTCTAATGAGTTGCCAACGCTCTAAGAGGAGGTCTTGCCCTGACAGCATCATTGCTAACATCTGCTCTCAGGTGAAAGCAGAGAATGGTGGTGTGGAACTCTGCAGTATTTTCAGGGAGCAGTCTGGGGGCTGGATCACAGGAGCGTAGAGATGCTGGAATCAGGCTGGCAAAGAAGTTGAGGACAGACAGCCCCTAGAAAGTCTTGAATGTCAGCTCAAGCATTCAGGCAGTTCTGTAGACAACAGAGACCCACTGCTGGTTACCTAGGAGGGGAGTAGCCTGGTGCCATCTGTGTTCTACCACAGAGCTACGTTGACATCTTGGTAGTGGACGCCTCAGTACAGGGTAGAGCTGTGCCAGGGTGAAGAACCCCTGTAGCCTGGGGCCTCCGAGGAGAAGGTCTTGCCTCTCTCCGGCCCTCCACCTCTCTGGGTCTCTCTTCCTGATTCAGATCTTTCTCTCCTCTCTCCCCCTGGTGCCCAAAGCCTTCTTGTGTCTGAGGCTACTCCCTTGGAAGGTGCTCAACGGTCAACATCGATCCCACATCTTCCCTGCTCCTGATGTCACAGCATGACACTTGTTTTTCCTCCCATGAGGCCCACGTGGAGTAGGGCAGGGAGGCTGGCTGGTTTTGGCAGGAAGGAGGGCTGTAGGCCTTGGGGTGAGAGTGGCCAGAAAGGAAGCAGCCATGGGGCCAAGTGTCGGTTCCACCACCCTCTCTTGCTGTGCCTCAGTTTCCCCTATGTCATAATAAGAGGGCTACATGAGAAGCCCCACAGAGAGCTCAGAGCTATTCTCACATGCCCAGAGACCCTACATAGCCATAGCACCTTCAGGCTTTCCTGTTTGGGGCTGCGCAGGGGCTCCTTCCTAGTGGCCATAGTGCTAATTAGCAGTTGCAGATGGCAATCAACACCCCTGGAAGCAGCAGCCAAGAAATCAGATGACGAGTGTTGCACTGGGCAATTCTGCTGTGAAAGACTTCTTTAAAGTGTTAAAAAGCAAACATGTCACTTTGAGGACTAAGGTGTTCCTGACCCAAGCCATGGTACTTTCAATCACTTCACATGCATGTGAAAGCTGGACAATGAATATGGAAGACAAAAGAAGAATCGATGTACTTGGATTATGATGTTGGTGAAAAATATTGAATGCACTGTGAACCGCCAGAAGAACGAACAAATCTGTCTCAGAAGAAGTACAGCCAGAATGCTCCCCAGAAACAAGGATGGTAAGATGGCATCTAAGGTACTTTATGGTGTCATCACTTCCTTCATTGCTGTTTCACTATTTGCTAAATATTTGTGCTTGTCCTCTTTTTTTTATTGTGATGATGCGAAGGTTTATCATTTTTCTTTGAGGTTACCCTAGGATTTATAATTTTCTCCCAGAGTTTAGAACAGTCCATTCTATCTTGCAAACAAACTAAAAAAAAAAGGAGGAAAAAAAGTCTGGGCAGGGCGAGGCAGGGCACCCAGGCTCCATCAGAGCACACAGACTGTGATGGAATTCCCGCTGGCCTAGAAGGTGGGTGGGAGTGAGGGATGGCCACACCTCCATTCACAAAGAGGGTGTGGGGTATAAGAGTAACAAGAGGAGTATCACACCTTTCCATCCTTCACATCTGGAATGTCCTTGTGTTTCCTGGCAAGTGGAGCCTATTCTTACACAAACTCACTGCCCTTGAGTCAGATCAGACTCATAGTGACCCCTCCTTGGGTTTCCGAGGCAGTATCTCTACAGAAGTAGATTGCCCAACCTTCCTTCCGAGGGGTGGCTGGTGGGTTTGAACCACCAGCCTTCTGGTTAGCAGTCAAATTCCTTAGGCACTACACCATCAGAGCTCCTGTGCCTATTTTTGTTGTTGTTGTTTGCCGTCGAGTCGGCCCCAACTCATAGCGACCTCTCCTTGCGTTTCCGAGGCAGTATCACTACGGAAGTAGGATTGCCCAACCTTCCTTCCGAGGAGTGGCTGGTGGGTTTGAACTGCCAGCCTTCTGGTGAGTCAAGTGCCTTAGGCACTATGCTACCAGAGCTCTGGAATCTGAGAGAATATTGTCACTTTAAATATCCAAAATGGTCGAACCACTTGTAAACATTCAAAATGGCTGGGCCCTCCGGACAGCCAAAAGTCCACAGCTCAGCCATCTCCTTCTTTGTTGCTTCCCCTTTTATTCACCAGCCACCAGTGCAGTTCTCTGTGCAGCCCCTGGCTAACAGGGCCGATTATCAGGTTATTTCTTAGGTACTAACACCACTTGGTAATATCCAAGCTGTCTGTGCCATCAGGATCGCTGACAGTCCACAGCTCCATATGTCTCCTTTTTTGGTGTTTTCATGAAGGTTCTTCTACTAGTTGGAGTTTAGTCCATTTCTGTATCCTTCCTATCAAAGCTCAGGGCTCCAGGATTATCTTCTGTATGTCTGTTTGTTGGTTCCTCTTTTCTTTGTGGAAGAGGGTCTGCATAGTTTCTCTGCCTGTTCCTTCATCTTACTAGAACTCTCTTCATCTCATGTACTTTGGACATGTTATCGGAAGGGGCCAGTCTATGAAGAAAGACATCATGCTTGGTCAAGTGAAAAAGGAAGATCTCAACGAGATAGATCGACACAGTGGCTGCAACCAACAATTGGGAGGATGGTGCAGGACTGAGCAGTGTTTTGTTCTGTTGCACAGAGTTGCTATGAGTTGGAACAAACTCAATGGCACCTAACAACAACATCAGCAACAACAGATGGCAAACAATTTTATTATTCTGTAACAAGGGGAGTGTGGTAGACAAATGTCTTAAAAATTGAATAATTAATTCATGGGAGAAAAAAATAATAAAAGAGGCTTGATGAGGGACTAGTAGACCATGTAAGTAGACCAACGTATACGACCATGAGACCAGAAGAACTAGATGGTCCCTGTCAACCACTCGGAAAGGGATCAGTGCAGGAGATCCTGGAGAGAGGGGGAGAACAATGTGGGACAGAACTCAAAATCATAAAAAAACAAAACAAAACAAAAAACTAGGTTTACTGGTCTGATAAAACCTTGCGAGACCCCCCGAGACTACGGCCCCTAGTTACCCTTCAGGTCTGGAATTGAAATCACTCCTGTGGCTTCCAGCCAGACAATAGAGAGGTCTATAGAGTGAACATTTACATCAGATACACTCCTTAGAGCAATCAATCCTGAGAGAAAAGAAGGGCAGCATTTGCACAGAGATAGCTGTGCGGGAAGGAATGCATAGGAAAGAAGGATGCAGGGAAGAGGTAACTACAGAGAGGAAGTGGGAAGAGAGCTGTTACATTGTGGGGAACTGCAGTCAATGTCATGAAACAAAATGTCTATGAACTGCTGTATGGAAAACGAATTTGTTGTGTAAACTTACACCCAAATCACAATTAAAAAAGAAAGAAAGAAAAGAAGAACCTGGGTGGTGAATAGTCAGCGAGATAGAGCCCCCTCTGTGGGGATTTTCCAGACCTGACTTGAGAAGGTGGGTTTATAACATGAATAATGGCGGTTTAGCCCCAGCCCCACTTCTCCCATTGTGAGAGAGGAGCTGGTACCTTGCCTACTCCCTGGTGGCAGCTTTCTCTTCCTGGCATCCCTTGACCTCTGCCCCCAGCTACCCTGGTGATGGGCCGTGAGGTGAGCACACCAGGATCAAATCCTAAATCTTCCATTGCCTGGCTGTTTAAGCTTCATTTCCTCACGTGTAAAATGGGGATAATCCCCAATATATAAAGTTCATGTGGGGATTAAATGACAAGACAATGTTTGTAAAGTGTTTGGCTAATAATAGATGAACTCAGTGGAGGCTGGTTGCTTCCCACCCTCCCCACTGACTTCTCTTCTCTCACTTCGGAGAGGTTGCAGGTTCCATCCTGGAGGATGAAGATGCTCCCTGCAAAAAGATCCCAGGAAAACAGAGGGGAAGGAGCTGGGAGAGTCATCAGCTAAAGTCTTTCATCAGAGCCCGCCTGCCCGACAGGGGCCTGCAGCGGAGCTGTCCCAGTGCATCCTCAACAGGGCCTCAGGGACCTGGAAACGATACAACACCCACTAGCAGGGGAGGGTTTAAACAAAGTGTGATGCACACAGAAGAGGGAATAAAGCCATCCTTAAAATGATGATGCATGTGGATATTCATTACTGCCATGAAAGTTAATCACCACAGACTGCTAAGTGAAAAACAGTATCATCGTATATGTTCAAAACAGTACATACACTAAGATAAAGTTTTTTGGAGGACAAAAAAAAGGCCATTTTAACGCTACTGGTCCATAAAAACATGAAAGGTCCCACGACTGGTTGTGGATTAGACCTTCGTGATCCACGGGGTTTTCATTGGCTGATTTTCGAAAGTTTGCCACCATGCCTTTCTTCCTACTCTGTCTTAATCTAGAAGCTCTGCTGAAATCTGCCTAAACATCGTTGTTGTTGTTATGTGCCGTTGAGTCGGACCCGACTCACAGCGACCCCTCCTTGGGTTTCTGAGGCAGGATCACTACGGAAGTAGATTGCCCAACCTTCCTTCTGGGAAGTGGCTGGTAGGTTTGAACCGCCAGCCTTCTGGTTAGCAGTCAAGTACCAAAAGCACTACGCTTCCAGAGCTCCCGGCACTCGAACCTGAATCTCCCTAATGGACAGTGAGACTTCTACCCATGAACCACCACTGCTCTCTCTTTTGTTGCTATAAATGTCTAGTACTTGTGTTATAATTTTAAAAGGAAAACCATGCTAAGTGTAGACTCCATGGTTTCTGCAGTCCTTCTCTTGACGGTTGAGGACCTGTCTCCCCTCTGGTGCCTGAGTAGGGGCTCTGAGTCGGCATCTCTGGAGTCTCTTGCCAGCCTGACCTGGCAGGACCAACCTAACACCATTTACTTGCACTTTGTGCTGACCCAGCCTTGACTGAACTTTCATTACACCTTTGCTGACCTTGAGCCTCACACAGATCCTGGCAGAGATGCATTTATACATCAAAATATACATCTATGTTTCTGCTGAGTTATTCACTTAACTCACCACCATCCTGCTTATGAACTCTGAAAACTACAAAACTCTTTGCATATATGAATTGCTATTTTTCTAAGGATCCCATCTCAGAGAATCTAATATTTTACTAAGAGTTCCTACAGTAAACAAAAATAACAGTAACCATAATAACTATCTTCATTGAGTGTCTGTTGATTGCCATGTACTGTGGGGGCCATTTTACATACAACTCATGTGAGCTATGGGTCCTTTTGCTCCCATTTTTATAGATGAGCAAAGAGGGATTGTTATTTCCCCAAAGCCATACAGCTAGGAAGCAGAGCAGCCCAGATCTCAAAGACCAGGGTTTCAGAGCTTCTCTCTCCTGAATCCAGGTCCCCCTGACATTTGGCCCTACATGGTGGGCCTTGTAGGAAGAGCTCTCACTGCCTGGAGGTTGATGGGGGGCAGGGCATCTGAGAACCAGGCCCATTCTCCATCCTCCACCCGGATTCTCACCAGTCTCACCCTTCCCCCAGCACTCGGCCTCCTCCGTTCTTATGTGATTCAGCGCTCTCACCCCCGCCCCCTAGATTTATATAAGGCAGCTCAGTGAACATGCCGCAGGACATCGGGGCTTTGGGGAGAACTAAGATGGGCTACAAACGTGCTCTCCTGCCCTTCACCCCACCCAGGGACCCCACTCACGTGCTGTCTTCTTCCAACCTCAAGGCTTGACCCTGCCTCTGCAGGCACCTGCACGTGTGAGCCTATGTTCATGCATGTGTGCCCTTGGGTGTGTATCTGTACACCTAGGTGTACTAGTTATGGGATGGAGGGCCTAAAACACACGTTAGAACGTGGGCACGTCTTCACTGTCATTTTTTCTTTTTAAATAGTGAGAAAATCTTGCAAAACTTCCTCTCTAGACTTTCCTTTTTTGGCAACAATTCAGGAAACTTAACTCTTGAACAACCAACCCTCCTCTTGCCTAAGTAGCAGACCCATTTTACCAGAGGAAGTTCTCATGGTATTCCCTGTTAACACAGCCAGCCAGAAAACAGAATCTAAGCCTGTGTTCCTCCAGAAAGCTCCATTTTGGAAAAGCTGGACAGACAGGAATGCATAGATAAGGACACAGGGGAAGGGTAGCCACAAGCGGAGGTGGGAGGAGAGTGGTTTATTGTTGAGATTGTAATTAGTGCAGTGAAACAAAGTGTGTAGGAACTGCTGAGAGGAAAATTCATCTGCTTTGTAAATTTGCACCCAAATCACAGTAGAATTTTTTTAAAAAAATCAGCCATTTGAATTTTACATGAACGTCTGGTTCTGTCTGATTTATTCTTGAGGCCATCGGATCAGCACAGGTTCTAGACACCTGTTCTGCAGGAAGCCACATGGCTAACCCCAAATCCAAACTGAACTCACTGCCATCAAGACAAGTCAATTCTGACTCATAGCAACCCTATAGGATAGAGCAGGATGCCCCCATAGGGTTTCCAAGGCTGTAAATCTTTCCAGAAGCGGACTGCCACATCTTCCTCCTGTAGAGCAGCTAGTGTGTGGGTTTGAACCATCAATTTTTTGGTTAGCGGCGGAATGCTTTAGCCACTGCACCACCAGAGCTCCTGCCACATATCCAGGCTGCCTAAATCACTGAAGGCTGCTCTTCCGGAGCCAGGTGGAAGCTGCTTCCACATCACACGAAACCAGCAGTAGAACATCCTGCATTTGATGGGAGTTTTGCTCCATAGACCCTTTACTGGCCTGGCCTATGCAACCGGACAAATGCCCCCAGGTCTGACATAGGGCAGAGGTGGAAAGGGGTCACATCCCGATGAGCACAATTCACAGGAGGGCTCCGAAGCCGCGGAGATTCAGGGTCTTTCACAGTCAGGGCCCATCTATGTTTCTGCTGAGCTGTCCCTTCCCCCCATGGAACAAGTGCCAAAGACATGAGACTGTCTCCCTTCACTTCTCCCAAAGCCTTAGCTTCAGTCCTATTCCTTCTCATTCTTTGTCACGTCCTCCACGGCAGAGGGGGTAAAATCCTTCAGAGCTATGCCCCCAAAGCTCCCACGAACCTGAGCATCCGAGTGTGGTTGGCAGTAGGGCTAAGGGGGCATGCATAGGCCTCAAAGCCCAGCCCTCTCCCTGGGTGCTCTCCCTCACACAGCAGAACCCGACCCGCACCCGTGGCCAGAGTGCCAAGGTTCTCACTGCCAGTAACACTGCCCTGAAGGAACTGCCCAGGGTTGTGGGCAGCGGGAGGTATCTCACAGTGGAACGGCTCAAATTCCCTGAAGACAGCCACATCTGGCCGCCATTTCTCCAGTTTAAATATCCTGGGTCGTCCATACCACAGAGAGGCCCGAGCCAGTTAACACACAACTCCCTCTAGATGCAGCAAGGGGCTGCTGGAGAGTCTACTCATCTACCCCCTACAAGGGTAGGGCCAAAAACAAGCCCTTCCTCAGATGGGGCTTGGCCTTTTGCCCTACCATGGAATTTTCAAACTACACCTGGGCCCCGCCCCTTGCTGGCTAAATAAATTTTGTTCATTGTCCTGATGCATGAATTGTGCTCTTTTTCAGACTTAACTCGCTGATTTTTTCCCCCTTCCTTTCACGTATAGACTCAAATTTCCCAGTGATTTAATTAATTGCGCCAGCTGTCCCTCCGCCCTGTAGAACTTGCCTCAGCGTTGTTGCCGAAGAAAACGGTGGTTGCTTAGAAAACGGTGGTTGCTTGTCTCTCCTGGGCTTCGACCTGCCACGGCTGACCGCCTGGTGCCCGGCGTCTCCAGGCAAGGGCTGGATTTTCCTGGACGGAAATCGCTCGCTGCTAGGGCGCGCGCATCCACCCACCCAACACCTCCCCCTCACACATACAGA
>NW_006921605.1:22199548-22200885 GCF_000298275.1 Orycteropus afer afer
CCGCCGCCCACGCCGCCCGCCGCCTCCAGGCCGCTGTGGTTCAGGAAGGTCGTGTTCATGGCCGGGGTCTTGGCGCGCGGTCAGGAGCGCACAGAGAGGACGCTTCGGGCGGCCCCGTCGGCTAGTACGCGGGGAGGGGAGGAAGGCGGAGGCTGGCGGCGCCCAGGAACCCCCCTCCGGCCGCCTGCCCCTGGGCACCGGGCGGAAAGCGGCGGCCGGGAGGAGCGAGCAACAGGCGGCGCAGAAGCTGTAAAGCGAGAGCAGAGCCCGCCTCGCTGTCGCTGGCTGCGCTTAGCGTCTCCCCAGCCGTCCCTCCCCCTAGCAACGGCCCCGCCCTGCCTGGCCCCTCCACATTCTTGGGGGCGGAGACCCCTTGGCGAATGCAGCCTCCCCAGTTCCGAGGGCTGCAAACAGCCAGGAGACCCGGGGATAGTCCCCGCCCTCGAGCCGGAAAAGCTTGACCCTTTCGGGTCACCTGCCATCTGTTCGGTACTGGAAAGTCTCCCCTAGTCGCCCTCCCCCACACCAGCTCTTAGCAGTTAGGTTCTTCTGGAAGTCTGCTCTAAATCTCCATTCCGCTATTTATTGAAACCCTAATAAGCCTTCCTAGACAGCATGGATCATAATTACTTGAAGGGCTTGTTAAAACCCAGATTGCTGGACCCCACCCAGGGTTTCTAAATCAGTAGATCTAGGGTGGCCGCAAGAATGTGAATTTCTAACAAGTTCCCGGTGACACTGATGCTGCTGGTCCGGGGACCACGCTTTGAGAACCTCTGGTCTCCTTACTGATTTTTAGTGAAGGAATGTGTTTTCAAGGTATGGACTACCACAATTCATTCAACCAAAGCCCCTGTTTTTGGATGTTTGAAAGTTGTTTTGTTGGCGGTAGTGGTGTTGCTAGTTTATTTAGTTTGCATCAGAAATACTGCTACTTTAAGGAGCCCTGTTAGTAAGTCTTTGTGAACAAATTGTAATTTTTTTCATTTAGATTATTTTGAAAAATGGACCTACAGATCTAAAAAGTATGTCTTAACAATTTTCCCTCCAGAAATGTTTATGTTTAGGCTTCTGTTTGTGCTTCGGAGGGAGGTCCCTCCCCAACTAGGTTGCTGTCAGGAAAATCTTTGCTGGGGTTTATGGGTGGTGGGTGGGTTTCTCACCCTTGTACTAATTTGTGTTACTTGGTTACCTAAGAGAAGGAAAGCCGTTAGGAGGTTTTGCAATGGCACAGGCAAAAGATGGTGTCTGGAGACTTGGATATCAGAGTTGTTGAAGGAGGAGACAAGTGGATGGTTTGCAGCTTGGCAAATTGGAGTGAGGGGACACAGATGCTT
>NW_006921605.1:22209020-22214088 GCF_000298275.1 Orycteropus afer afer
AGCAAGGAGTGAGGCTGCCACAGGACTGGGCAGTGTTTTGTTCTGTTGTATGTAGGGTCACTGTGAATTGGAGCTGACTCAGTGGCACCTAACAGCAACGGCAAAGCAAACGTTATCTCACAGTTTCTGAAGATCAGCAATTCGCAAGTAGCTGGGTGGTTCTGACTTAGTCTCTCTCTCATGAAGTTGCAGTCAAGGTGTTGGCCAGAGGTGCAGTCATCTGAAGGCTTGACTTGGGGTGGAAGACAGGCTTCCAAGATGACTCCCTACATGGCTGTTGCCTGGAGGTTTCCGTTCCTGGAGGCCTCTGTTCCTGGATGGCTGTCAGTAGGAGACCTTAGTTCCTTGCCATGTGGCCCTCTCAACAGGGCTGCTTGAGTGTCCTCACAGCATGGCAGCTGGCTTCCCTCAGAGCCTCTTTTGAAGAATGTGCTTGAAGGTGAGCAACTGGGGGAAAGGAGAGGACCAAAGAGTCAAGTTGCAGAGTGAGAGGTGTCAGCTATCATTGTTATTTAACCTTCACGGCAAGCCTTGTAGAAGGAAATCGCTAGCCCCATTTGACAGATAAGAAAATGGGAGCTCAGGAAGGAAAAAATTTTACCTGGAGACACAGAGCTGGCAACTGACAGAGGCAGGATTTTAAGCCCTTAACTGCCTGGCAACAAAGTGCAAGCTCTTTCCAGCACTTGGTGGGGGACAACGGTTCTACATTGTGGGGAATGGACCAGCTCTGAGAGCTTGGGAGAGGCTTAAGAACCTAAGCAGGTGCCTGTAGTCTGGGCTGCCTCTTTCTGCTCTAGAGACAAGGAATAAGGTTCCTCCAGGCCCAGCTGCCACCCACACAGGACTATTTTTATTCTCTACCTCAGCGACAGTCTGCGTCTCCCGGTTCTGGAAGGGCCATCTGGGCAGTCTGGCTGCCCTGGGAAGTGCCTCCACCTAAAGGCCACCATTTATGCCCTGTAGCTGTTTTACAGGAACCTTTAGCTCTCTGCCAGGCATGTTGGCACCTCCACCACCCCATTCAGAATATAATAAAACCTCCCTAATTATACTGCTTGGGGGTTGGGCCTATTTGAACTAAAAAGTTTACATATGCAGGTATTTTGAACTGTCCACATTTCAAGGCGCTTGAATGAAGTGACAAGAGTGATTTTATTTGTACATTCAACTGTAACTCCCACCCGCCCACCCCCGAAAAAATAGAAATAGATGGTATTGTATGTCAGTGTACTTAAGGGAGCCCCAAGAGCCCTTGAGCATAATTTATTCTCTGAAGTGATTCCAAACAGCCCCCCTGGGATCCTGTTTACACTAGTCATTGGTTTGGC
The DNA here is from genome assembly GCF_000298275.1 of Orycteropus afer afer. Lineage (NCBI taxonomy): Eukaryota > Metazoa > Chordata > Mammalia > Tubulidentata > Orycteropodidae > Orycteropus > Orycteropus afer. The sequence goes on from NW_006921605.1 coordinate 22,210,352, forward strand.
AAATTCTTCCTGGCATGGGCAAAGGTTACCTCTGCCCAGTTCCTGTCCAAATGATCTCACGTTTCAAATTGGCCAATGGGGAGATAATGATGTTTTACTGCATCTGGCGCAGAAATAAAATAAACACAGATTACTCTGTTCAGCCTTTGCTCCTTAACCAGGACCTCGGGGCTGGCCCACACAGTTGGGGCCCAGATGCCAAAGCAGCAGAAACGCCTCAGGGGTGTCTGTGTTAGGACCTTCGTAATGGAGAACAGAGGCAGGACTCGTGAAGCTCCACCCCTCAGCCCCCTGCCCCTTGTCTGACTTGTGCTGCCAATAATACCTGGATTGGGGAGATCTGGGATCTATTTCTACCTTTGCCCCTAATTGGCTGGGTGACCTCCGACATGTCAGCTATCCTCCCTGGGCCTTGATAGCCTCATCTGTAAATCCAGGAAGCTGGATCAGATAGTCTTCAATAAAACTTCATTTACAAAAACAGGTGATGGGCCAGATGGGCCAGAGTTTGGCTTCCTGTGTTCTGTGGCTCCTGTCGGGGTACAGAGAGCCTGGGGCCAAGGTCAGCAGTTTGAATCCAGTAGCCACTCCATGGGAGAAAGATGTGGCAGCCTACTTCCGTCAAGATTTACAGCCTTGGAAACCCTATGGGGCAGTTCTACTCTGTCCAAAATGGTTACTGTGAGTCAGAATTGACTTGATGGCAGTTGGGTTTTTTCCGAACAACAACAACATTCAGAATGTAACATTCAGCCTTTGACAGTATAATCCTGTTTTACTAAACCCCAGCTAATATTTTATACCACTCTGTGTCACTCAACAGTTTGGGAAATGCCTTGTAACCTAACTCAGCCTCAGTTTCGGGATAGCAGTGGGACCTGCTGCCTAGAATTGTTGGGAAGGTCAAGTGAGGTAATGCCTGGAAGTGGGTCTGGCACAGGGCCTCGCACAGAGTAAGTGCTTAAGAAATGCTGGTAGCTATTAGTTATAATAAGGTCTTTCCTTTCCAGCCCTGACATTCTGTGCTTCCAACTGCAACGTCTAATTAAACTCCAAAGCATCTGGCTTCCTGAGTATAAAGAACAAACTTGAGGAAGGAAAAAGGAAGAGAAAGATCCTTCTGGGTTGCCCGTTGGTGCACCAGCCTCATTGCCAGTTGGCACATCAGAGGAATGTAACCAGATGCCAACCCATAATGACAGTGCTCGACTCAGTCTGTGGTTCCCTGTTTAGCTCAGACACTGCGGGGGAGATTGGAGACTGCGGAGAGTTGAGAAGAAAGACTGGTGCTGCTTTATGGCCAAGCAGTGAAACACGATTGTATCTCACGTGGGTCGGCTTCCTATTCCCACTGAACACAGTGATTCTGATAGTGTTCGGTATGTGTGACATGCTAGGGGAGCAATAGGAGGGAGAGCTAAGTCCGAAAAGGTCAGTAGGAGAGTTCAGGTGAGAAGAGTAGAAGGGGCTTTCTTGGAGGAAGCAGCCTCTGCCATGGCCCAGAGGCCTGTAGTTGCAGGGAACCATGGGTGGGTGGGGAGGAAGTGAGGAGAAGTGTCAGGAGAGAAAATTAAAGAGGTGGGCAGGCGCTGGTACCCTGGGGACAATATCCAGTTGGGGGTGGGTGGGAATGCACAATCAATCCGGTATTTACATTCCTCCACGTGTTTAAAGGAGTTCCCAGATGCTGCAGACAGTTAAGTGTTTGACTACTAACTGGAAGGTTGGCTGTTTCAACCCACTCAGAGGGTCCTTGGAAGAGAGACCTGACAGTCTGCTTCTGAAAGGTCACCACTTTGAAAATCCCATGGCGTGCGATTCTACTCGGCACACATAGGGTTGCCATGAGTCAGAATCGACTCCACACTAGCTGCTTTGGTTTGGGTTTTTAAAAACTCTTTTCTTCTGTATTTTCTAAAAATTTGAGAATGAATTTTTATAACCAGAAAACAAATAATGTTTTCAAAACCCCAAACTGATCATCCTTGCAGCTATGTGGATGCCTCCACAAAGCATGTTTGGGGGCTGCAGCAATTGACCAGGCAAAAGGTTGTGCTGAGGATCGCAGGAAGGCAGGAAAAGGGCTGGGGAGGACTGGCGATTCTGGCGGAAGCAGCCTTAAGCCCGGGGGCTGCTTGCACCTGAGGGATGATGTTCAAAGCTCTGGCTGTTACTGAGGTTGGGAAGGTGAGAGGGGTGGAACATCTGGGATGAGGAAGACAAGCTCAGGGTTGGCTACAGTGAGTCCAGGGTGCCCGTGGGATGGTGTTAATGTTGTTAGGTGCCGTCCCGTCGATTCTGACCCATAGGGACCCTGTGCAGAACAGAAGGAAGCACCGACCAGTTCCTGTGCCAGCCTCACGATTCTCGCTGCCCCTGAGCCCATCGTTGCAGCCACTGTGTCAGTCCGTCTTGTTGAGTGAGGGTCTTCCCCTTTTTTGCTAAACCCTCTATGTTACTAAGCATGATATCCTTCTCCACGGAATGGTCCCTTCTGACAATGGGACCAAAGTAGGTGAGGTGACGTCTGGCCATTCTTGCTTCAAAGGAGCATTCCGGCTGCACTTCTTCCAGGACAGATTTGTCCATTATTCTGCCAGTCCATGGTACTTTCAGTATTCTTCACCAACACAATTCAAAGGCATCAAGTCTTCTTCGGTCTTCTTTGTTCATTGTCCAGCTTTCACATGCATATGAGGCGATTGAAAATGCCATGGCTTGGGTCAGGCACAACTTAGTCTTCAAAGTGCTATCTTTGCTCCTTAACACTTTTAAGAAGTCTTTTGCAGCAGATTTGTCCAGTACAATACAATGTTTGATTTCTTGGGATATGCCCATGGAAACATCACGAAGGCAATGGGAGCATCTGTTTGTAGCTTAGAAGAGGGGGACCAGAGCTGAAAATAGGGGTTTATAAATCATCTACTGGTTCAACCATTTGCTGAATACATGCTGTGCATCTGCTGTGTGCCAGATCTGGTACTAAGTACTGAGAAATAGCAGTGAAAGATGGTCCCTACCCTCAAGGAGCACAGTTTAGTGAGGAAGATACAAAATCATTACAAGCTAAGGATGCTGTGGGCACACAAGAGAGGGACTCTTGCCATCAGGCCAATAGAACAGAGGTAAAGGACACTTCACTCGTCCTCCCTGACAGTGTGGTGCTGGTGTTGTGTAGCTATGCCAAACCCTACTGAAGTGGGAAAATTATTCCTATACTCTGCTGGCGTATTCAGGGTTCAGAGTGCAAAGTCTGCAAGGCAAAAGGCTTTTTGAGCAGGAGTGCTATCACAGTGAAGGGCAGGACACAATGTAGCGACCGACTCTTGTCTCCTGCATCAGAGTCCCTGAAGGCTGGAAGTGGCCATTGGGTCAGGATATTGAAGAGGTCAGGACAACTGCCCGGACACTATCTCCTTTGAACAGGTCCCAGTGCATGGGCAGAAGGTGGGAATTGACTCTGCCTAAGTTGTTTTCAGGAGCTCTGGTCATAGAACCTAAAGCATTTGACTGCTAACCAGAAGGCTGGCAGTTCAAATCCACCAGCCACTCCTTAGAAGGAAGATTGGGCAATCTACTTCCATAGTGATAAAAGCCTCAGAAACCCAAGGAGGGGTTGCTATGAGTTGGATCTGACTCGATGGCACTGAGTTTCTTTTTTATTTTTTTAAGTTGTATTCAGAACTGTAAAGACATCTTGTCCCAAGGAAGTGGATATTTATTGTTTTCTCTGTCCT
>NW_006921605.1:22214738-22217133 GCF_000298275.1 Orycteropus afer afer
AGTCAAATTGACTTGACGGCAGTGAGTTATTTATTAATTTTTTTAGTGGCTAATGATCATGACCATTTCTGCATGTGTTTGTTGGCTGCCTGAATATCTTCTCTGGTGAAGTGTCCATTCATGTCTATTGCTCATTTTTTAGTTGGATTAATTCTCCATAAAGTTTTGTTGGAAAAAGGTCCTATTGCTGAAAAAAAAAATGAACAAAAACAATGTAAAACCACTGTCCCAAGAAAGTGATCATTCCATACTAGAAGATTTATCTTCAAGGAAACATATTGAAATACCGTGTGTAATAGGAGTCCACGAACTGTGATCCACTCATCAAATCTGGCCACCATCTACCTTTTGTAAATAAAGTTTTATTGGAACATTGCAATGCTTATTAATTTGCACGTTGTCTGTGGCTGCTTTTGCACTACAGCGGCAGTGTTAAATAGTTGCAGGAGAGAGGATAGGCTCACAAAGCAGAGAATCAGGGCTTTGAACCAGTTCATTCCAGTTCACCCCCTGCTGAGGATTTGCATTCCCGAATCAGAATTCACATTTTAACCAGATCTTATGTCTGCATAAGAATCACTTGAGGATCTTGCTAAAATGTAGATTCTGATTTAGTATATCTGGGGTGGGAATGCAAATCCTCAGCAGGGGGTAGAACTGGAATGAACTGGTTCAAAGCCCTGCCTGAAAGAAACAGTATCCAGCCCTTTACAGAAATAGTTTGCCAACCCCTGATTTATCATGATGAACAACTAGAACCAACCTGAATATCCAAGAAAAGGGGATTGATCAAATTACAGTACATCCCTTCAGCAAATGGAGTACAAGGTCACTACTGAAAACCAATACTGTAGCATAGTGGCTCTCAACTGTGGCTGCACATTGGGACCACCTGGAGTGTTTCATAAAACCCCCAAAGCCCACTCTAGAACAATTAAATATAACTCTGGAGGAGGAACCCAGATGTCAGTACTTTTTAAGTTTCCCAGGAGACGGTAATGCAGAGCTGGGACAGAGAACCACTGTTGTAGAAGAATATTTAAGGATGTAAAGAGATGGCCACCATATATTGTTCAGTGAAGAGATCAGATTATCTAACAAGGTGTACACTATGACTCATTTTTGGCAAATTGTACACATATATACACACATGCACACAGACTGATGTGTATGTACAAATGTTCCAAAACGACTGTTCTCATCTCTGTAGGCTGGGATGATGAATGATTTTTCTTGTCTGTATTTTCTATATAGTCTACAGTGAATACTATCTCTTTTGTAATAAGTACAAAAAAGATGAACTAGTCGGGAGCTTAAGGAGTCATATACTTTTCGTTTGGGAAAAGTACGGAGAAGATGAGCATTTAATCAAACAAGGTGTCCCTAGTTCATTAGTATATGTGGCCCAACAGAGAGGCAGGTCCCAGCCTCATGGAGACCATTAGGGTTCAGTTGAGTAAGGCCGGTGCTGCAGCCCAGCCCCTAAGCCCCAGGCTCCTCCACCCTTAAATGGATGAGCATGTTCACCTCCCCTGATTGAATGTTTCGTTAGCACAGTGCCTAACACAGATTATGTGATGGGCAAAGGTTGCTTCCTCCTCTATAGGCAGCTCTCAGAGCCAAAGTCTGCAGTCAGTCAGCTTCTTGCTGAAGGAGAAAGATTGGCTTTGCCAAAGCGGGGTCTGTCCAAGTTCATCTGCAGCTGCTGGCTTCTTGTGCCATTGCAGCTGTGCTAGCCAGCAGCCACTCCTCATCAGTTTTGACTTGGAATCTCTGCTGCCCCTGAAATTTTCCAGAGCTTTCCAGAAGACTTTAGCTTATCAATATATCCTGTATCCACTATCCCCAGATTGGATCCATCTGTATAAAGAAAGTGAGAGCTGTAGGTCCTCCTGGGGCTGCTCACTTTTAATAAAAATTAGTGTCATAACTGCCATACATGTGCCTGGGGCTTGCCTACTCTCTTAGCCTCACTTCTGCGGGGTATGTGATAGTATTTGCCTTTCACAGATGAGGCTTCGAGAGGCATACATTCAAAGTCACAACAGCTGGTAAGTGGCACGCCTGTCTGCCTCCCAAGATTCCCCACTGAATTACACTGCCGTTTTAGCTGTCTTAGTTATATCGTCTACCCCAAAGGCCGTTTGTTGCTCAGTGGGTTCTATTGTGCAGCCAAGTTTGAGAACTTCTGTTAGTGATTCTCAACATTGACTGTACTTTGGAATCACCTGGGAAGATTTAAAACTACCAGCTGCAGGCCAGTGATGTCCCTTGTGTGAGAGGGAGGGATGGGAGGTGGTATAACTGGAAGGGGCATGAAAGAGGCTTCTGGGGTTCTGGTAATATTTCTGAGTGCTGGCTTCTCGGCTGTACTCATTTTGGTCAAAATCACTGA
>NW_006921605.1:22221478-22221930 GCF_000298275.1 Orycteropus afer afer
GTTCAATAGGTTTTGACAAAGGCATAATTTCATGCATCTACCATTAGAATATCATGCCTAGTGATTTCACTGCCTTAAATATACCCTGTGTTCCATCTGTTCATTCCTGTACCTTCCCCTGAGCTCCGGGCACCCACTGATTTTTCACTGCCGCTATAGTTTTGCTTATTCCAGAATGTCATATAGTTAGAATCATATTGTATGTCGCCTTTTCAGACTGGCTTCTTGCACTTAGATACATGCACTTAACTTTCTTTCATATCTTTTTGCAGCTCGATAGCTCATTTATTTATTTATTGTGATTTGGATGAAAGTTTACAGAGTAGATTCATTTTCCATGCAGCAGCTCAATACACTTTGTCTCATGACATTGACTACAATTTACCACAATGCAACAGCTCTCCTCCCACTTCTTCCCCATAGTTACCTCTTTCCTGTGTCCTTCCCTCCAT
>NW_006921605.1:22223208-22224386 GCF_000298275.1 Orycteropus afer afer
TGAGTGGTACCTCATAAAGTGGTACCCCCAGAATGCCCTGCTTCAGGGTTCTACCTCCACCTGTGCTGCCACTGGCTTAAAATCCTAGGATGCAGTGTGTTGCTGCCTTGTGGGAGGATGAAGTCCAGGAGAGAGAGAGGGTACGGACAGCACTGCCCACTTAGAAAGCCTCCTCCTACCTTGTCAGACCCTACCATTCCATCTCAGAGGATAGATTGGCCAACAGCAACAAAACATTCCCTCATTGCCTCCTCTTTGTTACAGTTGGTAGAAATTTCTTCCAGACTTCCTTGGTGGCTAATGATACTGAGATGTTGTGGCCTTTATGGGGAGTTGGCAGGTTGTCAGGTCATTCCATGATGGTTAACCTGAGACCAACTATAATAGGCAGAACTCTTGTGGTTGCAGGTAACACAAATTCAACTCAAACTTGCTTATACAAGAAGGGGCATTTATTGAATCACAGAATTGTAGGAAGGTCAGTGGTGTATTTGGGTCCCAGAAAGAGTGAATTCTATGACTGTAATCCTGCCTGAACTCTCCTCTGTCTTCATGGAGCTTTGTCCTCTCAGATGGGCTGTGTCCACACAACTGAAAACTGTTAGCCTCTGACCCCACACCCTGCAAATAAACCAAACCCACTGCCATTGAGTCAGTTCTGACTCATAGCAACCCTATAGGGCAGAGCAGAACTGCCCACAGGATTGCTAAGACTATAAATCTTTAAAGAAGCAGACTGCCACATCTTTCTCCTACAGAGCGGCTGGTGGGTTCAAACCACCTACCCTTAGATTAACAACTGAGTGCTTTAACCACCATATACCACCAGGACTCCTTTTCTCACATCCATAGGCCTCCCATGAGAAGCTGAGGTACTGCACTTAGTTCCAATACAAAATGAACTGATGGGGCCTAGGCATACTCTGTTGCCTAGGGGGGCAGGGCTCTATAACTGGCAGCCCCCACGAGAACCCTATGGTGGGAATGTGGGCTGGGAGGAAGTAGTTCCCAGAAGAGAAGGGAGGTAGGCAGACAGAATAACCAGTACCCTATACCCTGTCCCACCCAAAGGTCTTCATCACAGTTGTCACTTATTCTCCCAGATCTACTGCCATTTTGGCAGTAGCTTGCAGGAGCCTCAAACCTGAGTCAATTTGCATGGTTAAAACAACATATTC
>NW_006921605.1:22226961-22230363 GCF_000298275.1 Orycteropus afer afer
TTTTTTCCTGCTTGAACCAGGAATCAGACATTTTCCAAAGAGTCCTGGTTCCTTTTTGTGGGAAATATTATTTAGAAACCAAGATTTGGGCATTTATTATTTCATGTAATCATCATGACAACCCTATTAGGTATATATTAGCACATCTTCATTTTCCAAATGAGAGAGGTTAAGCACATTGTCCAAGGTCACAGAACGGGGAGAGATTAGTACCCAGTGTTCTAGCCCTTCCTTTGAGAGCACATGCTCAGATACAAACACAAATACTGATGAAACATACCTAAAGAAACCAAATTCACTGTGTGGAGTCAGATCCAACTCATAGCGACCCCTCCTTGGGTTTCCAAGGCAGTATCACTACAGAAGTAGATGGCCCAGCCTTCCTTCGGAGGAGTGGCTGGTGGGTTTGAACCATCAGCCTTCAGGTTAGCAGTCATATGCCTTAGGCACTACGCCACCAGAGCTCCCTGATGAAGCATAGTCTTCATCAGTCTCCTTTGCTAGCCTTATTCCCCACCCTCGTACCCAAATGCTGCCTGTAGGTGCCAGAAACCAAACCAAATCCACTGCTACTGGAATCAAGTCATAGCAACACCCACTGGGTTTCCAACGCTATAAATCTTTGCGCAAGTAGATTGCCTCATCTTCTTCCTGCGGAGCAGCTGGTAAGTTTGAACCGCTGACCTTCTGGTTAGCAGTCAAATGCCTTATCCACTACACCACCAGTGTCTAGCTGAGCCCATTAAGAGTGACAATAGCCAAAAGAGGGATGGAGAAATATGGAAAATTGAAGTTGGGCAGTGGGTACATAGGGGTTCAATATACTAATCTCTCTCCTTTTGTAAATATTTAAAATGTTCCATAATAATAAAAAAATTTAAATAACATTTAATTTAAAAACAATTATTTTCACTATTACTAATTACCATTATTTTAAAACAATCAGAGGAAAGTGTCTGGAAACAGCCATGAGGGAGCTGTGAGGGGTATTTGACCCCTCTCTCCTGGTTTTTCAGGCCCTTAGAGAAGACCAGCAGGAAGTCTGTGAGACCCTAAGAACTGCAGACCCTCAGCAGCACTTTTTCTCCTGGGAAGATGACGAAGGTGCTCCTCATCTACTTGGTCAGCTGTCTCCTTGCCATCAGTCAGGCTGCCATTATGCGCCGCTGTGACATGGCCAAGTTGCTTTACAAGGAGGAATTGCATGGGTTTGAGGGTTACGCCCTGAGTGACTGTGAGTGCCATTTCCTCAGCCCTCCTGCCCTGTTTCTTTTCCTCTTCCAATCATGCCCCATGGGGCCATCTTTCTCCTTCTCTCCCAGCCATCTTCCAAAGCCAAGTTTCAAAAGCAACCCCCTCCAAAAAGCCTTCCCCAACACTCTGTTTGAGGCACTGGGCATAGAATAGCAAACTCCATACTTGCTGCTACCAAGTCGATTCTGACGCATAGCGACCCCCATTGGATTTCCAAAGCTGTAAATCTTTACAGAAGTAGACTGTCTCATCTTCCATGGAGCGTCTGGTGGGTTCAAACCACTGAACGTTTTGATTAGCAGCCAAATGCCTTGACCACTATACCCCCAGAGCTCCTCTTCTTCCCTCATGGTACTCACATTCTAGGAGAGGAGATCGTCAATAAGCAAACACACAAATACACTGTCAGATGGTGATAAATCTATGAAAAAGAATGAAGTAGAGGGAGTGGTAGTCAATGCTGTTCTAGACAGAGAAGGAAGGGAAGGCCTTTCTGAGGAGAGGACATTGAGCAGCACTGAAAGAAGTGAGAGGCCTGGGCACTGCAATGTCTGATGGAATAGCATACCTGACAGAGGGAACAGCTGGTGCAAAAGCTTCATCCTCCTCCTGGGAGACCCCCACCCCCCAGTCTAGATTTTGTGCATACCTTACTTGCAACACTTTCTCCTATTTTGGGTTGTTCTTTTTTTTTTCCTTCTTCTTTCTTATACTGTAGGCCCTTGAAGGCAGCATCTGTTTGACCTAGGTAAATGTCCCTCACTGGACTTTATACAAGGAACTCTGGAGGTATAGTGGTTAAGGCATTTGGTTGGTAACCAAAAGATCACTGGTTCGAACCCACCAGCTACCCTGCAGAAGAAAGATGAGGCAGTCTGTTCTGCAGAGATTTACAGCATTGTAAACCCACTAGGGGTCACTATGAGTCAGAATCAACTTGATGGCAGGGGGTTTGGTTTGGTTTGGTTGGGCTTTATACAGTTCCTGGCATACAATAAATGTTCACTAAGTGAAGATAGATAGGATGGACAGATGGATGTATGAATAGTTGTCTTGATGGGTGGATGGACAGATGAGTGAGTGGTTGTATTGATGGTGGTGGTCAGATGGAAGGATGGGAGGAAAGGCCAATGAGTGGTTCTTTGTAGCCCTCTAGTCCCATCTAGCCTCTGGTTTGCCTCCTTTCTTCTGATTCCTTGTCTCTAAATCCTGACTCTCTTCTCCCTGATCTAAGGGCTGTGCCTGGCTTTTGTGGAAAGCAAGTTCAACACATCAAAGATAAGTGACAATGCAGATGGCAGCTTCGACTATGGCATCTTCCAGATCAACAGCCACTACTGGTGCAATGATTATCTCAGTCACTCGGAAAACCTCTGCCATGTAGACTGTATAGGTCTGACCGGGCCCTAGGGTGGGAGATGGGAGACTAGGTCTACTCACAAGATCTCTCTTCTCACCACAGCCTGGGAATTCCCCAGAGGGTGGTTCAAGGAATCGGGGAATGCCCATTCAGTTAGGAGATGCTGTAGGTCCTCAAGCAGGGTCCACAAAGGCTCTGCACAGCCAGTATTAGTGAAGCAGTGGCATTAGCCAGCACTTACTGAGAGGTTATTATTTACTAGGCACAGCTTATTTCATCCTCTCAACTTTCCATGCAATGGAAACTACTATGATCCTCACTTAAGATCTTCAGCAGAGTCTTAGAGAGAGAACCAGTTCTGAATGACTGGTGGCCTTGAAGTATCAGCTCCAACCACTAAGTAATACTGTCTTTGGCTAATGATCTGACCAAAGGCCAAGTGGAAACTCCCCACCTCTGAGATGATCCAAGAGGCTCAACAGGGTCTGTGACTCTGCCCCTCACTTCCTTCTTCATATCCTACTTAATGTCCTTGGGTCCCTCACCTGGACAACCCCCCTCATTAGACAGATATCTCACCTTGGCCTTAGTGCTACCTGTTTTGGCTTTTCCTTTCCCTGGAAACACACACACACCTGCCCTTGTTAGGAAGTATGGTAGTAAACAGATGCAAATCTCAGTTGTCACGGGCCCTCCCCCAACTCCAGCAGCCATGGTGGTGTTGTTATATGCCGTCGAGTCAGACCTGACTCAGCGACCCCTCCTTGGGTTTCCAAGGCAGTATCACT
>NW_006921605.1:22230853-22233974 GCF_000298275.1 Orycteropus afer afer
TGTAATGCAAGGGCTTGGAAGTCCCGGTTAGAAGACCTAGGTTCTTTCCTGGTAGAGTATTAACAAAACTGTTTTGGTTGCAATAACAGAAAACAACTTTGAGTTAGCTGAGAGAAATTTATTCTGTGAGGAAAAGATTTCTCACTGAGTGCAAACACAGGGGTGCAGCTGGACTTCAGGAAGAGAATGGAATGAGGGCTCTAGACTGAGCAGGCTTCTGCTTCTTGGTGCACTTGCTCACTGCTCTGTGCAGACCAGGTTTCTTTGCTCCCTAGTGTACAAGACTAACTAAGGTTGCCTCAAGTTCATGGGTTTAAGTTCTAGGCACCCATAGATAACTAGGCACAGATCCAATCCAAGTCCCTGAGATAGGGAATCTGATTGGTTCAGTTTGGATCACGTGTTTCCCTTTGGTCCAATCAGCTGTAGCCATGGGAGGAGTAAGGCAACACAATCATGACCACCACAGGGGCCCTGTCTTCGCAATTGAAAGCAATATTTTCCATTAAACACATCAGCGGGGCAGATACCTCCAAAGCTGGCATGGGATGGGCACTTAATTTTCCTGACCTTCAAACTGGATACATAAATCTGCTATGACTGCATCTACAAGTGACTGAGAGGACAGAAGGAATTAAATGCCTTGCCTACTGTAAAATAAAATAGCCAATGAAGGAACACTGATCATCATTAGAGCTTATCCTTTCTGAAAGGAGAGTCCATGGGATTTTTTTTGTCAGTCACATTCAGTCATCTAAGATAATGCTGTGCCCCTTCAGGAGATAGGATTTGAAAATGTGGAAAAATGGGAAGAGGATAAACACCAGGGATGAGGGAAGTCTAAAGGAAGAAACAGAGGGGCCACTAAAGGACAAACCAGAAAGTTAGGAATGAAGGGAATTCTGAGTGGTTCCCTGCATGAAAGACTCACCATGAGCTGTGTCATGTGTATGGAGAAGAAACTACTAAATGAGAAGCAAGTACTGTTTCTCCCCCCTCTCCCCCACAGGATAGAGTGGAAACTGCACTGTTCAGGTCGGCCACTCTCCTATTGGATGACAGGATGTCACCTGGCATGAGACAGGTTGCAGGCTTGCTGAGGAGTCATTCCAGAACTACTACCCCCACCTGAGGATTCTTCATTTCTTCTTCCTTTTGCCTCCACTTCATGTCCTTTTTCTTCTCTCCCTGTTAACAATTAATATTGATTGGAGCCCCAGGCATAGATGATTCTCTCAGGCTTCCTCCTCTTTCCCATTCAGGCCCCATCCCCTGGTTCCTGATTGTCCTTTTGCAAATCAAGAGGACCCCAATCAATGAAGGAGTTTCTATATTTTTGAAATTATTAAAGTATTCTCTCTGCAAAGAATGTATTCATTTGTTCATTAATTCCATGCATATTTGAGTGCCTTATGTGGTAGCAGTGTGCTAGATGCTAGAAGATAAAACAACTGCTCTTCAAGTGTTCATAATGTAGGAGGAGAAGCAGAAACGCAGAAATAACTACAATGGACAATAAAGTCTATAATGATTAGTTTGATGCAGAATCTGAGTAATTCCTCCAAAGTCAATTGTTTTAGAAGTAAAAGAGAAAGTTGAGAAGTAGGTATGGGTGGGACTGAAAATCTGGTATAGGATTGGCATGTGCAAATTGTGCCAGGTGCAAATGATGTTGGGGTGCTAGATTTTTTTTTTTAATTGTGATTTGGGTGGAAGTTTACAGAGCAAACTCATCTTCCATACAGCAGTTCAAATACACTTTCTCTCATGATATTGACTGTAATCTCCTACGATGCAACAGCTCTCCTCCCACTTCCTCCCCACAGCCACCTCTACCCTGTGTCCTTCCCTCCCATGCGGCATACACAGACAACCCTTCTATTCTCCCATGATTGATCTCTCCAACGAGTGTATCTACTTCAAGTGTTCAGCTCATATGCCTGTCTTTTGTTTGAGTGGAAGCCACAGGAGTGGGTTCAATTCCAGACCTGAAGGGCAGGTAGGGGCTATAGTCTCAGGGGTTCCACCGGGCTCTATCAGACAAGCAAACCTGGTCTCTCTCTCTTTTTTTTTTAATCATTTTGAGTTTTGTTCCACATTGTTTTCCCACTCTATCCAGTATCTCCTACATAGATTCCCCTCTGAGTGGTTGACAGTGGTAGCCCGGCACCATCTAGTTCCTCTGGTCTCACAGTCATATAGACTGAGGACTGCATGGTGTACAAGTCCCTTGGACAAATTGTTTCCATGCATCTTTGATTTTCTTCATTCTTCTTTGCTCTGGATGCAGAGAGACCCATCATTGCATCTAGATGGCTGCTTGCAAGCTTTTAAGATCCCAGTCACTACCCAGCAAAGTAGGATGTGAAACAATGTTTTTGTATAGTATGTGATGCCAATTGAGTTTGATGTCCCCTGAGACCATGCTCCCAAGCCCACAGGCCAACTAGTTGCTTCCTCTGGGTAGCTGGCTGTGGCCAAGAAATGAGTACAACATTGTTCCTTGTCAGCCTACTATATATCTAGAAATTCTTACAGAACATACAAATATACTTGTAGAAACATAGTCTGCCAACCCTATACATAGTCATTTAACACTCCCCCATGCATAGACATACCTAATTGTTCATCCTGTCCACCCACCCATCTATCTACCTGTAGATCAATGTTTGCCATTGCTGACAACGCAGTATTGTATGTGAAAAGCCTTCATCTTTGTTGTCTGTACCTCCCATGCATCCCCCTATGTCTTCCTCTTCCTCAGTGCCATCGTGTTGATCACTCACATTTGGTACATTGCCCTTCTCTTCACCCAAATAGAAGCTAGATTTTGAAAGACAGCTTCTTTCGATAGGAACCAGTTTGGCAAGTGCTGAGGTGGAGAGGAACCTGCCTTAGGACAAGGTAGAGACAGAAATGGGGTGGTTAGGGCTTGTCCTGTTCCACCATCAAGTGCTTGATCAAACTGGGATGTTACCTCTGGGCCTCAGCTGTTGCATTTATAAAATGAGAATTTTGATTATTCAATGGTTTTCAGACTTCTGGATTTTACATACCAGTAAAGCATCAAACAAAAACTTAAGACCATGGCAAGATTGCCAACTTTTTATTTTAATGCTCA
>NW_006921605.1:22234549-22235991 GCF_000298275.1 Orycteropus afer afer
CTTCAGTGGTCATTTCCGACTTAAATCTTTTTAAAGCTCAGTAAATAGCTCTACCTAATTCTGTGGTCTCCTTCTCTAAAAGTGAAGATGAAGCCGGCAATTATAAATATGGCGTCATCCTTTGATTCTGTAAGCCCACCCATAGGACCCAAATTTTAAAATATACTTTAATAAAAGCACTCAACTCCGAGGTTGGGGCGGTGGGATTGGACGGAAGCTAGGCTCCGAGGCCGACCTGGGGTGGGCGGGGCGAAGGAGGAGAGGTCGGGGACCACCCACTCCGTCTCTCCAACAGCTCCCACTACTCACGCACAGCGAACTTGTACTGACCTTCGTGCGCGGTCTCTAATAACTTCGCGGGTGCTCCTTGCGCAAGCGCAGTGGTACGTGATTGTTAGTCGCGCAAGCGCCCTTGCGGCAGGATGGCGGAGTTGACCTTGTTAGCCCCTCTCACAGGCAGTGATAAAACTTCGGTAGTGTGGGAGCTGAGCTGTCGGCCAGGGGCCAAGGATTTACATGTGAGCTGGGCCAAGGTGGAGGGAGGGATGGGGAAAGCCTCCCACTCACTCACTGGTAGCCCCGAAGTTCCCGAGTTACCACCTCGCCCACTGAATTGCTGCCTCCCGTTTCCTCACCAGAGAAGTTCTGGTGGCGCAGTGGTTGAAGCGTTTGTCTGGTAACCAGCAGGTCGGCTGTTGGAACCCACCAGCCGCTGTGCCGGAGAGAGCTGAGGCAGGCTGCTTCTGTAAAGATGTGCACTCTTGGAAACCCTAGAGGACAGTTCTACCTCGTCATACAGGGTCTGGCAATCAACTAGATGGCAGTTCGTTTGCTTTGGTTTCCTCACCTGCTTTGTCATCCCCCCTAATTTTGGGCCGTATTGAACGCAATGCAAGAGGAGCCTTAGTTCTAGGATGGACCCGGCACCTGGCCCCAGTGGATTTAGCAGAGATCCAGAGATGCAGCTCTCCACACCAGCACGGATTACCTTCTTTCTAATACTTCTCAGATTTTAATATTGAAGAGAAGACTTGTTCGTGAACTGAGAAGTGTTTTGAGTTGCAGGTTCTGTGGAGAAGGGCTTGGGGGATGTGAGTCCTTTTGTTTTCCATCCCTTACTTGGCATGGGACCTCTCTCTCCACAGCATTCTCTGTTCACAGTATGCTCCGAGTCTGACCATCTGTATTCAGGCCACGGCTTCCCAAATGCTGCAGGGGCTGGACCTGGCTTCTATGCCATCATCAAATTTTATTCCGTAAGGGCAGCTCACAGAGCCCAAAAGGCATGCGACCGAAATGCACTTTTTCAGAAATCTCCAGTGAAGGTGGGTCTAAGTGTGGAATTCCTAGCTCCAGTGTAAGGAAATGCTGAATGCAGTAATAAGAGGCTAGTATTAGCACTGTCAGAATGCTCCTTGGAAGACAGGACGTTGAGACTTCGT
>NW_006921605.1:22243759-22252046 GCF_000298275.1 Orycteropus afer afer
TACTTCTTTCTCTATGTCCCAAAGGTTTGGTATGTTGTGTTTTCATTCTCATTTGTTTCTAGGAACATTTTTATTTCATGCTTTGTTTCTTCTGTTATCCAGTGATTCTTCGGCAGTGTGTCATTCAGTTTTCAGGTATTTGAATTTTTCCCCTGGTCTTTTTATTGTTGATTTCTAATTTTATAGTGTTGTGTTCTGATAAGATGATTTGTAGAATTTTGATGTTTCTAAATTTATTGAAGCTTGATCTGTGGCCTAACATATAATCTATTCTGAAGAATGATACATGTGCACTGGAAAAGAATGTGTATTTTTTTTGTTGTTGGGTAGAGTATTCTGTCTATGATGTCAAGTAGGTTGATTGTATTGTTGATATCTTCTTTATCTTTGTGAGTTTTTTTCTAGTTGTTCTGCCTTTCATGAAAAGTGATGTGTTAAAATCTCCTACTACTGTTTTAGTATTGCCTATTTCTCTTTGAAATTCAGTTAATGTTTGTTTTATTTATTTTGGAGCTTTTTCATTGGATTCATGTGTAATTATTACGGTTATGTCCTCTTGGTCTATTGAACTTTCATCATCATATAATGCCATTCCTTGTCCTTTATGCTGGATTTTGCCTTGGAGTCTATTTTATCAGAAATTAATATTGCTACTCCTGCCTTTTTTTGGTTATTATTGGCTTGATTTTTTTTTTCCATCCCTTGATTTTTAATTCATTTTTATCTTTGTGTCTAAGATGAGTCTCTTATAGGCAGCATATGGATGGGTCTTGGTTTTTTAGCCAATGTTTCTTTGACAGGTGCATTTAATCCATTCACATTTAATGCAATTAATGATAGTTTTGAATTTACTGGTGTCATTCTTTTGTGATTTTTGTTGTAGTGCTGATGGTTTCTTTGTTTCAAATATTTTTCTGTTCTGAGTTCATTTTGTTATTAGCTTTTGTTCCCTTTTCTTCCTCATTATCGTTGCTTTCATGTTTACTTAGTCCTTGTGATTTTTCCCTTTCTTACTTTGGTAAGAAGGTTTCTTAATTTTCTTTGTCGTTTTCCTCTCGTAAATTCTTATTTCCCTAAGCTTGGAAGAGTCTGTTCTATATTGACATCATCTTGATGTCTTCTCCATATGGAAGCTTTGTAACTATACAATTTATTCTTTCTATTTGCTTTATAGTTGGTATCATTTACAGATTTACTCCTCTGGTTCTCTGTTTTCTGCTTTGTAAGATTATTTTCAGATTTGACATTGTTTTTCCTCTGCTGGTTTCTGGGTGGGGATGTCACATGTGTTAATCTTAGGTTGTTTTCTTCCATTGTCGGTTTTCTGTTGGAAGGATTCCCATTAGCATTTCTTGTAGAGTTGGTCTGATTTTTACAAATTCCTTTAATTTCTGTTTGTATAGGAATGTCCTAATTTCACCATCATATTTGAGGGACAGTTTTGGTGCATATATAATTCTTGGTTGGCAATGTTTTTCTGTCAAGATTTTGTATCTATCATCCCATTGCCTTCTTACCTGGATGGCTTTTGCTGAGAAATCAGAGCTTAGTCTTACTGGTTTCCCATAGGTAACATCCTGTTTTTCCCCAAGCTGCTCACAAGAGTCTTTCCTTGTCTTCAGTTTTGGAAACTTTGATCATGATATGTCTTGTTGACTTTTTCTTGGGGTCTATCCTGTATGGGTTCGTCGAGCTTCTTGGATGGATATCTTTTTGTCTCTCATGATATTGGGGAAGGTTTCTGCTAGCAAGTCTTCAATAATTTTCTCTATGGATGTTTTTCTTTTTCACCTTTTCTTCTGTAATTCCAGTCAAGCGTATGATATTTATTTTGATATTATCCATTATAACTCTTAGGTTTCCTTCATTTCTTTTTGTTTTCTTTTCTGATTTTTCCTCATATAAGCTGGTGTCAAGGGATTTGCCTTCTAGCTAGGATGTGAGTTCTTCAGCCAGTTTGATTCTACTCCTTTGTCCTTCCAATTTGTTATTGTTGTAGTTAAAGTTTTGTGTTAACTTGGCTGGGCCTTGGTTTTGAGTGGTGTGGAGGCTAGATATAGTTATTCCCCATGATGAGATGTGATGTGGTGGAATTAATTCCATGGTGGAATTTACCTGAGCAGCTAAGTAGTTATCTTCAGGGTCTGGTGTGCTTCCAGTATATATGGAGAAGCTTTGAGGAAGGTCTTGAGGATTTTTGCACATACAGGTCTTAATATTTGGCTGAGTCTTCATCTCCAGTGACTGGATTTGAAGCAGTAGCCTGTCATGTTGCCTGCTAGTTTTAGGATTGTGCCATTTTACCTGGGGGCCTTGAACTCGTTAGCCTCAGCAGCCAATAGCTGTATGAATCAGAAGAAACCTGTAGTTCCAGTGGGCCTGGAACAAGTTGCAAAGCTGAGGCCCAAAGTTGATGGACATTCACCCAGCCCCTAAAACCAGCACTCTGAATTAAGACTTCTAGATTTCTAAACTGTAAGAGAATAGATTTCTGTTTGTTGAAGCCATCTACTTGTGGTATTTCTGTTATAGCAGTAGTAGAGAACCAAAACAGTTACTGTCTCTGTAATTTTAGTATTCATCTTTTAGATATCTAACTGCTGTTTTTGTATAATTTCTAATCGTCTCTTTTGTCCTTTTGTTCTTATGTGATTTTCCTGGGTTCCTCAAGAGTATTATTTGTCTTTTACTTGATTCTGTTGATGGTTTCATTGACCTCTTGGAAGATTTATATATATGTATAAACATATGTATACACACACACATAGATACATACATGTATGTATGTATAGACATATATATACACACATACATGTATGTGTATGTATATATATGTGAGTGCATATACACACACATATACATACATACACGTACATATTTATTTTTAATTCCTTCTCAAGTAGTTCTATTACCTGTTCGTCCTTAGGGAGATTTCCTAGTTCTTTATTTTGGTCATTTGGTTCCACAATCTTGTCCTTTTTGTTTGAGTTGAAGTTGTCTGTTGTCTCTGAGATATTTTGAAGTTGTTTTTATTTGTTGATTGTTGGTTTGTCTCAGTGTATCTGGATGAGTGCGGCAGGTGTGCTTCTTTGACTGTTAACTTCGCAACACTGAGGCGCTCCCCATCTGGATTGATGGAATAATTGATGGGAATGTGGGTGCAGGTCTTTTTTGACATGAAGAGGAGCTGCAGTTGGGATGAGCAGGTGCTGTCCATTGTGTGTTGTTGATCCAGTGGTGTAGGAGTTAATAGTGGTGCTTGTTGGTTGGGTGAGGTGGTTGGTACAGTAGAAATGGCTGATTAGTGGAGAGTTAATGTCCTCATCTTACTAGATGAGGCAAGAAATGGAAAAAAAAAAAAAAAAAAAAAACCTCATGGAGAAGAATTAGATAAGGAAAAAGAAAAATGATAGAATAAAAATAAAAGATAAAAAAAAGAAGGGCAGGTGGTGGAGCTGAAAGAGTGGCAAGGGTATAAGAAGATGAAGAAAAGGAAAGAGAAAGAAATGGGTAAAAAGGGAGAAAAATTGGGAAAGAGGGAAGGAGAAAATAAGGGAGAAATAAGGGCAACTGAGGAAGAAGGGCTTTTGTAACGGCGGTCAGCTGGCAGGCAAGGGAGCAAGCGAGTGTAGCAGAAACCCCTGATCCACTGGCGTGTGTGCCTGTGGAGGTGAAAGGAGCCTGGCCCAAGGGGGCTTCTCCAGTGCAAAAAGCTGCAGGTATTTGCCTGTTGTGCTCAGTGTGAGAAGGATCAACCGGTGATGTATGTGGAGGGAGGGATAGGCACAGTCTCTGGGTCTGTCTCCTTGGAATGGGTTGCTGTGGGTGGCTACAGGACTTCCTTGGCCTCTGGCTTGGTGGTGGTGGGGAGAGGTTTGGCCCCTGTTCTCAGGGAAGCTGTCCTTTTTGGAGCGGAGAGTATGGCTCACCAGCCTTGATTCACTGGCATGGGTCTGGCACACTTCTAGGCAGGTGCAGCCCCTGGCTAGACTCTAGTGATGCTCTGATGCCCCACCCTGATGTGCTCTTTACCCCATCACAAGCTTTTTAGTTCACAGAGATGGGAGGGACCTGGTGTGAGTGACCCTCCTGAGAGAAGAGGCCATAGCGTTGTGCCTCTTGTTTTAGTATGAAAAACTTCTGTCAATCTTTTAGGCACCCAGTGGGTGAGTTTCAGTCGCTGCCTGAGGCTGTTAGAGGTGGAAGTGTCCAGGAGTCAGTTAGTGAGGGCAGGACTTCCTATTTAGTGAGTCTCTGGCTGTAGAAAGAGTATTGACCCCTGTATGCAGGGAAGGTGTGTGATTGTTAGATCAGAGAGCGTTTCCTTCCCATCTGGATTCCCTGGCCTGGGTGTCGCCCTTTGGTGACACAGCCCTTTGTCCCACTCCTGCCCAGATTCTTCAGTCGACTCAACGCAGGCTCTTTGCCAGCCCAGACCCGGTTTCAGCTGGTGAGTTGATTCCCTTTCTTACTCTCACCTCTCTGCTTGGCCGCCCGTGCCACTTGTGACTGTGACCCGATTCCCTGCACATTTGTCTCCCACTTCGTGCTCACCTTGCATTCCTCCAGTCTGTCTGCACTGTCTGTCATCACTGAGTAGATTCCATGAAGTTCAACACCCCCCTCCCCCTGCCCCGCTTCATCAGCATCTGCTTCTGTACTCAAGATGCCCCTGCTTCAGATCGTCCTGTCTCCTCTCTCTCCACAGACACTAGTCTTACTCCATTTCCCTTTCCAGTCACCACTCAGTCTAGTTCTTTATCTTCTCATTTGCTGTTTCGAATTCCAGGATCATTGTTTGTATCTGTTTCACTCAGATTTCAGGATGTCATTGTAGAGGGATTGGTGGAATGTGTTAGCAGGATGCCATCTTGTCTCTGCCTGCAATTTCAATTTTTTAATCTTTCTTTCTTTCATTCACTCTCTAAAATGAGACCCTATTAAATGTCAAGAACTGTGCTTAGTCTTGGGAATGAGAAAGCAATTAGATATTGTTCTCTGAGGAACTTAAGCTTATCAAGCAGTGGTAGAGGGTTGTTGTTGTTGTTAAGTGCCATCGAGTCATTTCCGACTCATAGCGACCCCATGCACAGCAGATCGAAACGCTGCCCGATCCCACGCCAGCCCCACAATCCCTGCTGTACTTGAGCTCATCATTGCAGCCACCATATCAATCCATCTCGTTGAAGGCTTCCCCCTCTTTCGTTGACCCTCCACCCTACCAAGCATGACATACTTCTCCAGGGAATGGTCCCTCCTTACAACATGACCAAAATAGGTGAGACGAAGTCTGGCCATTCTTGCTTCCAAGGAGCATTCTGGCTGCACTTCCTCCACGACAGATCTGTTAGTTCTTTTAGCAGTCCATGGTACTTTCAGCATTCTTCGCCAGCACCACAACTCAAAAGCATCAACTCTTCTTGTGGTAGAGTAAGCTCCATAAACAGATCAACAAAGAATCTATCATGCTTTGACTGTATTTGTGTTGTTTGGAGTTTTACAGTAAGAATATATTAATGTGCTACCCTTTAGCTTAAAAATACAATAGACCTGTACAAAATAATGAATGATGTAAGCAATCCATGTTGTTGTCATTAGATGCTGTCAAGTTGGCCCCTGACTCATGGTGACCCCATACACAACTGAATGAAATCACCAGTCCTGCACCAGCCCCGTGATCTCTTACAGATGGAAGTAGAATTTTAGAAAGACTATAATAGAAGAAAATGAGAGAAGATTAATGCTATCATTAATTATATAAGAAATCATATCATTGTTGTTAATTGCTGTCAAGTTGGTTCCGACTCACAGCAACCCTGTGTATAGCAGAATGAAACATTGCTTGGTCCTGTGCGATCCTGACAATAGTAGCTATGTTTGAGCCCATTGCTATAGCTAATCCAGCTTGTTGATGGTTTCTCTCTTTTTCACTGACCCACTACTTTACCAAACATAAAAAAACAAAAAAACCACTGCTGTCAAGTCGATTCCAATTCATAGTGACCCTCATTGAGTTTCCAAGGCTATACATCTTTACAGAAGCCGACTGCCTCATGTTTCTTCTACAGAGAAGTTAGTGGGTTTGATCCCCTGACCTTTGCTTAGCAGCCAAATGCTTTAACTACTATAACACCAGAGCTCCTTTACAAAGCATGTTGTCGTTGTTGTTATGTGCCGTCGAGTCGGACCCAACTCATAGCAACCCCTCCTTGGGTTTCTGAGGCGGTATTAGTACAGAAGTAGATTGAAGCATAGCATTGTATAAATTATTTATACAGTCAGCACTTTGCAGATACTTATCGTCTCAAAGGACTTGTTAATGCACATGCACCTCTGTGTTTTAATTGCTGGTTATGTTTATTAGGACTCTGGTTGGTGCGAACAATTGGAGGTTTGAATCTACCCAGGATGCCTAGAAGGAAAGGCATGACAATCTACTTCCTCAATCAGCCATTGAAAACCCTGTGGAGCACAGTTCTGCTCTGACACGTGAGTTGGAATGAGTTAGAATTATGGTGAAGGCAACTGGTTTCTTGTTTGTTATAATACTTACAGAGATATGTATATTACTCCCCTTCGTAATGGAGGGTAATAACTTGGGGTGGGCGGTGTGGCAGATTAAGGTCCCACCTCTCTAGTTTTTCCATCCCATCTACTCTTCAGCTCATATCCTCAGGCAGGAGCTACTGAATAGGGAGACAAACAGTTTACTTTCTTTGCATCCTCAGTGCTACAGTTTGCTTCTGCAGGACTTCGTTAGTTGCATCATCATCACTGTTTACCTCCAGACATCAGAGAAACTTTCTATTACTCAGGAGCCCTGAAAGTGGTGCAGAAAAGCACTCTAGTTTAATAATAATAAATAACATTTATTCACGGCTTACTGTGAACTCAGTGCTTCCATTGATCTATTGAATCTTAGCAATCTATGAAGTCAGTACTTACAAATCTCAAGTATAAAAACCAAATCAAACTTATTGCCATCAAGTTGATTCCGACTTACAGTGACCCTCTTTGGGTTTCTGAGGCGGTAAATCTTTGCAGAAGTAGATTGCCGAGTCTTCCTTCTGTGGACTGGTGGTTTGAACCACCAACCTTCTGGTTAGCAGTCAAATGCCTTAGGCACTATGCCACCAGAGTTCCTTATATCCAAACTAAAGTCTATGCCAGATTGTGATATTTGTGGACCTGTGTCTTGTGTCCTTAGGTTCATCTTGGCACCAGTCATAAAGCCATTCAACTTCAGGTCCTTGCCCTAGAGAGCTCTCGATGTCAAGAACTTGGAGATGACTACTTCAATTTCAATGGGTGGTCCAAAAGGATTATCAAGGTGAACCTTGTAGGTTTTCTTGGAGGAAGCAGACTTTTCAGCACTGAAGTCCTAGACTTAGAAAAAGATTGAACTGGGTTACAAAGATGAGGCAGTAAGCAGAAGAATCTGAGGACTGCCTGCCACCTAGAATTAATCTATAACCTCAGTGACTTGGATGGTAGTGTCCATAATTTTCTTCAGTGTTTCTGTGGTATATGATAAGAAATGCTTGGCCAAATCTAGAAATTCATTTGTGATTCTTACCTGATTTTGAACCTGTAGGAACTTCATCTATGACCTGGGATTGCTGGAGTTTGTGGTTTTTTTTTTCCCCTCATCAGGAAAGATTTTGAAGTTTGCATTGAGATCCTAAGAGGAGCTTTTAGTTCAGAATCCCCACAGCTTCAGGATCTTTCTGACCTTGAAGGAAGTGAAAATGAAGATATGGCAGCAGCTCAGAAGCAAAGCCTGAAGTTCCTGTGCTCTAGAGGTGGTGTAGCCAGCCTGTGAGTGCAGGAGTCCTGGACCTGGTGTCGCAGAGGAGCCTTTAAATAAGCAGGAAGGTCTGTTTCCAAGTGAGGGTGAAGGTGAGGGGAGGAAGAGAGTTTTCTTTCTATAACACCTCTTGCTAAACAACTAAAGCCAGAGGCAGAGTTGTTCTGCCTTACATTGTAGGTTTTTACCCTAATCCTTAGGCAATACCTGGCAGAACCTTTCACTTTAAAATTATCATACTGATCTCCTGCCAGAGAAATTTAGGAGCAAGTTGTTGTTGTTGTTGTTAAGTGCCGTCGAGTCATTTCTGACTCACAGTGACCCCATGCACAGCAGAACGAAACACTGCCCAATCCTGCGCCAGCCCCACAATCCCTGCTATACTTGAGCTCATCATCGCAGCCACCGTATCAATCCATCTCGTTGAAGGCCTCCCCCTCTTTCGTCGACCCTCCACCCTACCAAGCATGACATCCTTCT
>NW_006921605.1:22254406-22254908 GCF_000298275.1 Orycteropus afer afer
CAAGGCTTTTATCCCCTTCCCTGCTCTTCCGGCCTGCTACTCTGGCGTCCCTGCGTTGTCTCTCCTCACCTGTGAGCCTGGGGCTCAAGGCTTTTTTCCCCTTCCCTGCTCTTCCGGCCTGCTACTCTGGCGTCCCTGCGTTGTGTCTCCTCACCTGTGAGCCTGGGGCTCAAGACTTTTTTCCCCTTCCCTGCTCTTCCTTCCGGCCTGCTACTCTGGTGTCCCTGCGTTGTCTCTCCTCACCTGTGAGCCTGGGGCTCAAGGCTTTTATCCCCCTCCCTGCTCTTCCCTTAGGAGCAAGGGAGTAATGCTTTTCCCACTCTTGGTTAAGAACTTGCTTTATGTTAAATACAGATCTCTTGTAGTCTTCACTTCTCCCAGCAAAATCATCATCTGAAGATCTAAATACACTCTGAAGTAAACATTAAGCCCTTGGCTGCTTCATGGAAAGACATGAGTGGAAACAGAGTCAAATACAGATACCTGGAAAGGGTATTCTGAT
>NW_006921605.1:22289336-22291249 GCF_000298275.1 Orycteropus afer afer
AGCAACCTCCATTCAGTTTCCAAGGCTGGAAGTCTTTCCAGAAGCAGATTGCCTTATCTTTCTTCCATGGAGTGGCTGGTAGGTTCAAACCACCTGCCTTTTGGTTAGCAGCCAAATGCCTTAACCACTACACTGCCAGAGGTCCTAACAACATTCTCAGGAAGGGGACAAAGATAGGGTCAGGGTTGATGCTAAGGTGAAGGGAGAGAGAAGAAATTTGCATACAGGCTTGGGTGCCTCCAACTGCTTCTCTCTCTGGGGTTCACAGTTACACTACACCATGGAGGGCAAAACACTCATGAAATGCAGAACTAGGAAACTGTTTGCCGGTGCACATACGAACAAACAAAGCCCAGAGTTCATGCCAGCTGTGGTTTGGGTCTCATGTCGCATATAGTCTTGCTTTGTCAGCTCCCTCTATGCGTGTTCCTCCTTTGGGCTACAGCTTCCTCTTCACATAACTCAGGAAGGGACTGGCACCACAAACAGACTAGCAGAGACCCTCTTCCCCAATTTCATTGAGATATAATTCATGGAGTCTAAGATTTACCCATTTCTAATGTGCAAGACAGTTTTTTTTTCTTTAAGTATATTCACAAGTATATGTAACCATTACCAAAATCCAATTTTGGAATATTTTGGCTCCTATTGAATCTCCCTATCCATTACTAGTTATTCTCTACCCGGCCCCAACCCTGCCTCCCCAATCATCTATTCCTGCTAGCTCTGGAAATCCCTAATTTGCTGCTATGGATTTGCCTCTTGTGGACATTTTATATAAATGTAATCATACTCTATGTGACTTTTTCGATTGGCTTTTTTCACTTAATGTGATCTTTTCATGGTTCATCCATGTTGTAGCATATATCAGTACTTCATTCCTCTTTATTGCCAAACAATATTCCATTGTATGGATATAGTAGGAGTCCCTGCTAACTAAAAGGCTGAGGGTTTGAGTCCATCCAGACTCACCTTGGATATAAGCCTGGGAATCTACTTTAAAAAAAATCAGGCATTAAAAACCTTACTGAGCACAGTTCTACTCTGAGACACATGGTATCACCATGAGTTGGAATTGACTTTCTAGCAACTGGTATGGACATACTTCATTTTATTTATCCATTCATCAGTTGGTGGACATTTTGGTTGTTTCTACTTTTTGACTATAAAATAACACTGTTTATGAACATTCATACACAAGTTTTTGTGTGGATGTATGTTTTCGGTTCTTTTGTTACATACTGGGAGTCCAGCGGGAGCTCTGGTAGCATACTGCCTAAGGCATTTGACTGCTAACCAGAAGGTAGGCAGTTCAAACCCACCAACCACTCCTTGGAAGGAAGATTGGACAATCTACTTCCTTAGTGATACTGCCTCAGAAACCCAAGGTGGGGTCGTTATGAGTCAGATCCAACTCGACGGCACTAAGTTTGGTTTTAGATTTGGGAGTCCAGTACTTGGATTATATTGCAACTCTGTTTAATTTTTTAATGACCTGCCTAATTGTTTTCCACACCAGCTGCACCATTGTACATTTCCACCAGGAATGCTAAGAGTTCCAGTTTCTCCATGTCTTTGTCAATATTTATTATTGTCTGTCTTTTTTTATTATAGCATGCTAATGGTTAAGAGCAGGCACAGGGATCCAGATGAGGAGAGGGAACCCAGCTCACGGCTCACAAATGGCAAGGCAGGAAAGTGGGAGAAAGGAGAGTATAAAGGCTAGGGAGACCGGAGCAGAGCAAGGAGTCAACTGCAGGGATCCAGGTAAGGAGAGGTTGGAGAGGTTTCTAACAGCTAAGGGAGACAAGATTTCAAAGAGCAGCTCGAGTAGACAAAGCCAATTACTATCATGAAATGTGCAAAGACCTGGAGTCTGAAAACCAAAAGGGAAGAACATGCTCGGCATTTCT
>NW_006921606.1:0-592 GCF_000298275.1 Orycteropus afer afer
TGCAGAAAGGCATTTGATAAAATCCAACATCCATTCTGTTTAAAACTCTCAGCAAAATAGGGATAGAAGGGAAATTCCTCAACATAATAAAGGGTGTATATGCAAAGCCAATGGCCAACATCATTCTTAATGGAGAAAGACTCAAGGCACTCCCCTTATGAACGGGAACCAGACAGGGATGCCCTCTATCACCACTTCTATTTAACATTGTATTGGAAGTTCTGGCCAGGGCAACAAGGCAAGAAAGAGAAATAAAAGGCATACATATTGGCAAAGAGGAATTAAAACTATCTCTATTTGCAGATGATATGAGCCTATACATAGAAAACCCAAGGGACTCAATAAAAATACTACTGGAACTAATAGAGAGTTTCAGCAAAGTGGCAGGATACAAGATCAATGTACAAAAATCAGTTGGATTTCTCTACACCAAGAATGACTCCTCTGATAAAGAAATAAGGAAAGCCATACCATTCACTACAGCTACAAAAAAGATTAAATATCTAGGAATAAACCTCACCAGAGACACAAAAGACCTATACAGAGATAACTATAAAACACTGCTACAAGAGACAACAAGGGTACTACATAA
>NW_006921606.1:692-8251 GCF_000298275.1 Orycteropus afer afer
AGGACATTATGCTGAGTGAAATAAGTCAATCGCAGAAGGACAAGTACTGTGTGAGCCCATTACTGTAAAAAGACAGAGAAGGGTTTGCTTGGGAAAGGGAACTCATCTAGTAGGTTACCAGGATGGGGAGGGAATGGGAGAGATTAATTTAGGTCTAGTTGGGGCTTACACACTGACATGGGTAGGGAGAGGTATATACAGGAAGGATATATGACCACCATGATAACATTGGGAAATGAGAGGACACTGAACTATGCACATAAGAGATAGACGACAGATGCTAACACCAACCAATATGTCCACAATACCACATTACCATTAACACAAAACACTAGGCTATACAGATAAATACATAAAAACCTGAGATGATCAGACAGGAGTCAGTGAATAGAGGTATACTCTAGACCAAGGATAGACTCAACTGAGGCTAATCTTGTACAGACACCAGTGATACAAAATACCTGCAGTCCTCATATAAAAAATAGAAGACAGACAGAGAGTAATCCCTCACAGACACGCCGACACTATGGGAGAGAAATCCAACAGATCTACTGCCTCAGGACCATAGTACCGGAGTACACCAGACTCAGTTGGCACAACAAAATACATAAAAGCGTTGCTCCACATCCTTCATTGGTGAGTAGCGACTGGGGTATTAAAAGCTTTCAAGCAGCCATCTAAGATGCAGCTAATGGTCTCCTAGCATCAGAAGTGAAGAAGAATGCAAAAAAAAAGGGGGGGGGCATTTAGAAGCAATCAGCCCTAGGACATGATGGCCCTCAAGACCAGAAGAACTGGATGGTGCCCGGCTACCAATGCCAACCACTCAGGAAAGGATCAAATCTGGAGATCCTGGATAGAGTGTGTGGGGGGAAAACGTGGAACAAAATCCAAAAACTCAATAATGACCAGAATTACTGGTCAGATGAAATCTGGTGAGACTTCCAATACTATGGCCCTGAAATACATCTGGCACCTGGAATAAAACTCACCCCCAGGGGCGGGATCTCAGCCCAATAGTTAACAAGATGTACAAGCAGGCCACTTAACCCAGGATGCCGCACCCACACACTCAATGGTAATACATCCCTTACAGCAATAGACCATGGGACACGAGAGGACCAACATTCAATCTGAGGAAATGTAGGACAAACAGGAGTGCATAATTATGAGGGGCACAGGGGGAGGGTTGCAGGGGAGGGAGGACAGGAGACTGGATTATGATTGGGCATGGCAAATGGGAAATGAAACTAAATGTACGTGTGATGTTGAAGGAAAAGCAAGCTCTTAAAATAAAAATAATGAAAAATAAATAAATAAATAAAAGCTTGTGAGTGGCCATCTAAGATATAACTAATGGTCTCTTACTGCCTGGAACAAAGGAGAGTAAAGAAACCAAGGACTCAATAAAGCAATTAGTACACAGAACTAATGGACCACATGAAACCACAGCTGCCTCTAGTCTGAGACCAAAAGAACTCGATGGTGCCTGGTCACCAGTACCAACTGTTCTGACCAGGGGGGCAACAGAAGGTCCTGGTTAGAGTGGAAGAAAACTCAAATTCATTTAAAAAAAAAAAAAAGACCACACTGACTGGACTGATAGAGACTGGAGGAACCCCCAAGACAATTTGCCATAAGGCAACCTTTTCACTTGTAACTGGAGACACTCTAGGAGGTCGTTTTCCAGCCAGATAAACCAAACCAAATCAAACCAAACTCACTGCCATTGAGTAAATTCCAACTCATAGTGACCCCCATTGCATTTCCAAAGTGATAAGTCTTTTGGAAAATACATTGCCCCATCTTCCTTCCACAGAACAGCTAGTAGGTTTGAACCACCAACCTTCTGTTTATCAGTCAAATGCCTTAGGCACTGCACCACCAGAGCTCCTTAAATAATAGATTGCCCTATGAAATAAATAATAATGCACACGAGGAATGTGCTCTTAGAAAAATCAACTGTATGAGACCAAACAGGCAACATTTGCCCAAAAGCAAAGATAAGAAGGTAAGAAGGGACAGGGAAACTAGAAGTCAGAAACAGGAAAGGCAGGATACAAATGAAGAGAGTTCTGATACATTGTGGGGACAGCAGCCAATGTCACAGAACAATTTGTATATGAATTGTTGAGTGGGAAACATTTTCTGTATAAAGTTTCACCTAAAACCACAAAATGTTAAAAAAAAAAATTATACTGGGTAAAATAAATCAGGCACAAAAGGACACGTATTGTACGATCCTGTAGTGTAATGAGTTTCTCATATGCATGACCTCTCTAGCCTTGGGTTAATAATTCTGCCAAAAATAAATGACTGGGCCACAGCGTAACCTGTGATTGCTCTATTTTAAGTATCTTGCAGGGATTGGTCAGTTCACTATGCAAATTAAGTGACTGTGACCTACAACAGGATTGGTCAGTTTGTGGTCTTGGTGGGAAGAGTAGGCTTAAAAAAGGGCCAACATATTCTAGGGGATGGAGTCATGATAGCAATAAGGCAGAGCTCCATGGGAATATGACCAGAATATACCACCCCTTCCCCTACTTGGTGATTGTTGGTTGCCAGACTGTTGCAAACTGCAACAGAAGGCCCCTGTAATGGAGTCTGCTCCCACAGTCAGCACCCTATCTGCCTCCCTGTGCACCTCATAAATCAGGTCTCTGAAATCAACCAGACAGACCTCCTTGAGGATCAGTTTGGGTCTGTCTGCTCCCTCTTAAGGTTGGCACTGAGAACTGCTGACTGAGGCTTCTGTGTGCTAGGAAGAACTCAGAACCAATATACTATGGGGTGGGCTCTGATAACAATGGGCAGACCTTCCTCAATGTCCATTCAAAGTGTGACTATCCTTCCCCAACTGGTAACTGACAGCTACTGGATTGATATGAACTCCAACAGAAGAAGCAGTGTAGTCAGGAGATGGGTCACCTAAATCCAAACTGCTCCCCCATTCCAACCATCACAGGGCCACTGGGACTCTGAATCCAACAACAAAGGTCTCTCAGGGGTCTTTCTGGAAAGTGCCAGGCCCTCCTCTTAAAATGAAGGAAAGTCTGCCTGTGCTTCCCTTGAATGCCAGGTCAGATATAAGCAGCCCCCACAGAACAGGAAAGGAAACCTTGGGCAAAACCAGAGAGCAACACCTATCCCCAAAGGGGGGTTGCTGGGTATGGATTTTCTGACTAAAATTATGTTTCTTTCAGAAATAGAAGAAAAGGGATAATAACCTTAGAGAGGGGACTGCACAGCTGGCGGACAGATTGATCAGTACCTGACATCTTCCCTGAGTGGTAGTGCTTGATATTGTACATAGTTACCACTGCATGTTTTCTGGTGTGTTTGGGAGAGATTGTTAGTTGAAAACCAAGATCTGGAACTCTTGATTCATAATTAAACCAAGGAAGGAGAAGGAGCTATCAGAGAGAGGAAGAAGAAATGTTAAACAAAAGCCAAACCCTCTAGCTGCCTAAGAGTTTTTTGCAGAAAGTAGTACCAGTGACAACAACAAACACTGGGGAAACTGAGAAAAGTAACACCTTCAAAAATTCTAGCACCCCAATGCAAAGTCACGAGACACACAGAAAACAGAAAAACAATGACCCATCCAAATGAACATATCAAAGGGAATGAAAGGACATCTAGAGTTGACCAAATAATGAACAAAAAGGAAGAATATAATACAACAACATTACACATAATTAGAAAACTAAGGAAAAGCACATACAAAGAGCTAAAAGAAATAAGGAAAACAATACAAAGACAAAATGAGAATCCAAAAAAAGGGATATTGCCAAAAATTGGACAATAACTGAAATGAGAAACACAACAGAAGGACTTATCAATATTTACAAGTCATGTTAGAATCTAGGCAGCAACCTAAGATTCAGCCCTGTTCACCAAGGACTACATGGACAATTGCACTAGTGGCTAATGACGAGGAAGGAAAATAGCAAATAAGGAGACAAACTGAGCTGTGGAATTTCAGATGTCCTGAGGGCACAGCCATTTTGAATATTTGCAAGCAGCATGACCACTTTAAATATTTGCAAGTGTCATTAATATCCTAACAACCTAAGTATAGGCTCTGTTTGCCAGGATTGCACAGTCAACCACACAAGAGGCTGACAAGTAGAAAGATGTGATGTTCTTGTTACTCTTATATCCCACACCCATTTAGTGAACAGAGGTGTGACCATCCACCCCCCACCTCCACTCACCTTGTGGACTGACAGAAATTCCATCCCGGTCTGTGTTCCCTGACAGAGCCTGGGTGTCCTGCCTTGTCCTACCCCTGTTGTTTTTGTTTGTTTTTAAAGAATTCATTTTTTCTTTCTAGTTCTTCCTTTTTATTTCATTTTTTTTTTCTTCCCTGGCTCTTGTTTCTTTTTTTTTCTCTTCCATTTTCACATTTCCATCTTTTCTCTTTCTTTTGGTTCTTCCCATTCCATTTTTTTTCTCTTTGCCGTTTCCTCATTTTTCATTGTTCTTTCACCCTTGCTTTTTCTCTAATTTCCCCTCCCTAGATATTGAGGAGCTCTGGTAGCATAGTGGGTAAAGCACTTGACTGCTAACCAGAAGGCTGGTGGTTCAAACCCACCAGCCACTCCTCAGAAAGAAGGTTGGGCAATCCTACTTCTGTAGTGATACTGCCTCGGAAACCCAAGGAGGGGTCACTATGAGTCGGGGCCGACTTGACGGCACATAACAACAACAACAACAAGATATTGAGGAAGTTTTTTCCTCTTTTTAAATTTATATTTCTTTTGTCTTTTAAAAGTATTTCTTTAACTATTTCTTCTCATTTATTGTTTTTCCTTTAAAAAATTGTTCCTGTTTGTTTATGTGGTTCCTGTTTTTTGTCCTTGTTTTTATTTTTTTGGTGGAGACTTTTATTACTTTTTTTTCCTAACTGAGTGGGAGACAGCAACTGTGCTCATATGACCCAACTATACCCACATTTCCTGCAGCCCCACCCACTGAGTGATATCCACCAACTTCTGCTGCACCAACTGACCAATGATAGAGGACAGCCAATATGACAGCCAACTCCCCCTCAACTGTTCCTGACAAACAGCTAACAGAGATTTGCGCACACATTGTCACTCTCTATCACACCCACTAAGAGACAGGTGGTGAGTGCCTAAGTGCTGCCAACTAGCAAATAGAGGACCACAATACCCTGTTCACTCAGAGATATCAAAACAAAACAAAGGAAAAAAAATCTGGGCAAATCACATGAACATACAATCACCACTTAAATGATGTCACAATGTCTTGGAGATAACTTACCATTCCAGTCCACACAAAGAAGCAAGATAAGTAGAAGAAACAAGGGACCAAAATACAGGACGAGAAAACCTCCCTGAGGAAGAAGCAGCATTAGAAATCCCTGATAAGGAATTCAAAATAATTATATTCAGGTACCTTCAATGGCTTAACAGACAGATCAAGGAAAACACAAAATTAAGGAAAACACAGACAAAATTCTAGAACAACTTAGGAAAACAATACAAGAACAAACTAACACAACAAATGACAAATTAGAAATGATACAAAAGCCACAAATAGAAATACAGATATTAATACTAAAATTTCAGAAATAGATAACACATTGAATGGGCAAAGGAATAGAACTGAATCAGTGAAAGACAGAATTAGTGAGATTGAAAACAAATACCTCAATACTATTTTGCTAAGGAATCAATCAGAAAAAAGATCAAAACAAAATGAAGAAAGCTTAAGATTCATGTGGGATACCATTGACAGGAATAACTTACATGTAATCAGAATTCCAGAACAGGAAGAGACAAAACCACAGAGAAAATTTTCAAAGATTATGGGTAGCATAGTGCCTAAGGCACTTGACTGCTAACCAGAAGGCTGGCGGTTCAAACCCACCAGCCACTCCTCAGAAAGAAGGTTGGGCAATCTACTTCCGTTGGTGATACTGCCTCAGAAACCCAAGGAGGGGTCACTATGAGTCAGGTCTGACTCAATGGCACACAACAATGACAACAACAACATTTGGAAAAGAATTTCCCTAATATGATGAAAGACTAGAATGTATTCATTCAAGAAGTCCAACGAACCTCAAATAGGATAGACCCCAAAAGAAAATCAAGATACATCATAATCAAACTCACCAAAAAGAAAGACAAAGAAAGAATCCTGAAAGCAGCGTGGGAAAAATGAAAATTACCCACAAAGGGAAACCAATAAGACTAAGCTATGATTTCTTGGCTGAAAACCATGCAGGCAAGAAGGCAATGGGATGATATATATAAAACCCTGAAAGAAAAAAATTGTCAACCTAGAATTATATACCCAACAAAATTATTCCTCAAATATGAACATGAAATTAGGACATTTCCAGATAAACAAAAATTAAAGGATTTTGTTAAAACCATACCAACCTGCCAAGAGATGCTAAAGGGAGTCCTTCAGACAGAGAACCAACAACAGCAAACAACAACCGATGATTAACACATATGATGACATAACCCCCAAACCAACCCAGTTATAGAGGTATCCAAAGTTAAATAAGCTTACAAGACTGTAAACAGGGAACCAGGGACATCAATTGGTATATGAGCACACCTACATGCTAAAAAGGAGGAATAAATAGTGTAGTTACTTCTAAATGGTGAGGAAGTTATTGTTTTCTAATTTTGAAAATAGTGAGATAAAACAGACTGTTCTAAACTTGGGAACAAAATAATAAATCACAGGGTAACCTCAAAGAAAAATTACATACCTTCACAATGAAATAAAAAAGAGAACAGACACAAATATTTGTTCTTGTTATTGTCAGGTGCCATCGACTTGTCTCTGACTCATAGCGACCCTATGCACAGCAGAACAAAACACCACCAGGCCCAGTGCCAGCTCCACGATCCCTGCTATACTTGAGCTGATTGCTGCAGCCCACTGTGTCAATCCATCTTGTTCGAGGGCCTTCCCCTCTTTTGTTGACCCTCCACCTTACCAAGCATGACATCCTTCTCCAGAAAATGGTCCCTTCTGACATTATGACCAAGGTAGGTAAGAAGAAGTCTGGCCATTCTTGCTTCCAAGGAGCATTCCAGCTGCACTTCCTCCAAGACAGATTTGTTAGTTCTCTTAGCAGTCCATGGTATTTTCAGAATTCTTCACCAGAACCACATCTCAAAAGCATCAATACTTCTTCAGTCTTCCTTATTCATTGTCCAGCTCTCATATGCATATGAGGCACTTGAAAATATCATGGCTTGTGTCAGGCACACCTTAGTCCTCAAGGAGATATCTCTGCTCCTCAGCATTTGAAAGAGGTCCTTTATGGCTGACTTGTCCACTGTCAAATGTTGTCTGATGTCCTGACTGCTGCTTCCATTGGTGTCAATTGTACAACCACGCAATGTGAAGTCCTTGATAACTTCAATCTTTTCTCCATTTACTGTGATGCTGCTTATAGGTCCAGTTCTGAGAATTTTTGTTTTCTTTATGTTGAGATGTAATCCATACTGCAGACTGTATTCTTCAATCTTCATCAGTAAGTGCTTCAAGTCATCTTCACTTTC
>NW_006921606.1:9191-12167 GCF_000298275.1 Orycteropus afer afer
CTTCCATCTTCTTTTGATGTTTCCTGCATCATTCAATATTTTGCCCATAGAATGTTTCAATATTGTAACTTGAGGCTTAATTTATTTCCCTCAATTCTTTCAGCTTGAGAAATGCCAAACACATCCTTCCTTTTTGGGTTTCTAACTCCAGGTCTTTGCACATTTCATTATAGTAATTGGCTTTGTCTGCTCGAGCTGTCTTTGAAACCTTCTGTTCAGCACTTTTATCTTGTCATTTCTTCCATTTGCTTTAGCCATTTTCTGTTCAAGGGCAAGTTTCAGAGTCTCTTCTGACATCCATTTTGGTCTTTTCTCCTTTTCTCCTGTTTTTAATGACTTCTTGCTTTCTTCATGGATGATGTTCTTGATGTCATCCCACAATTTTTCTGGTTTCTGGTCATTGGTGTTCAATGCATCAAATCTATTCTTTAGATGGTTTCTAAATTCAGAGGTATATATTCAAGGTCATATTTTGGCTCTCATGGACTTGTTTTAATTGTCTCCAACTGCAACTTGAACTTACATATGAGCAGTTGGTGGTCTGTTCCACAATCAGCTCCTCGCTTGGTTTTGGCTGAAGATATTGAACTTTTCCATTGCCTTTTGCCACAGATGTCAATCTGATTCCTGTATATTACATTTGCTGAAGTCCATGTGTATAGCTGCCATTTGTGTTGTTTAAAAAATGTATTTGCAATGAACAAGTCATTGGTCTTGCAAAATTCTATCATGTGATCTCCAGCGTTATTTCTGTTACCAAGGCCACATTTTCCAACTACTGATGATACTTCTATGTTTCTAACTTTTGCATTCCAGTCACCAGTGATAATTAACACATATTGATTGCACATTTGGTCAATTTCAGACTGCAGAAGCCAATAAAAATCTTCAATGTCTTCATCTTTGGCTTTGGTGGTTGGTGTATAAATTTGAATAATAGTAGTATTAACTGGTCTTCCTTGTAGGTGTACAGATATTATCCTATCAGTGACAGCATTGTACTTCAGGACAGATCACGAAAAATCTTTTGTGATGATGAATGCCATACCGTTCCTCTTCAGTCATTCCTGGCATAGTAGATCATATGGTTATCTGATTCAAAATGGACAAAACCAGTCCATTTCAGCCTCTGTGCCTAGGATATTAATCTTTATGCATTCCATTTCATTTTTGACGACTTCCAATTTTCCTAGATTCATACCTCATACATTCTGTGTTCCAATTATTAATGGATGTTTGCAGCTGTTTCTCCACAATTTGAGTTGGGCCATGTCAGCAAATGGAGGTCTCCAAAGCTTTACTTTATCCATATCAGTAAGGTTGGTCCTACTCTGATGATGCAGCTTTTTCTAAGTCATATTTTGAAAGTCTTCTGACCTAAGGGCTCTTGTTCCTGCATTGTATCAGATAATGTTTCTGGCCTATTCATAAAGTTGCACAGTAATGTATCAGACAGTGTTTCTCTGCTATTCATAATGTTTTTCTGGCCAATTCTTTGAGAAGGGGATGGCCTCTTCCTTCTTCTGAGTATGGTTCAATCTGTAAGCTACAATGAAATCAGTGTACCATGTGCAATCCTGCTGGCACTCGAAACACTGGTGGCACATCCTCAAGCTTCACAGGTACATGCAAGGCACAACAGTATGACAAACTGACAGACAAGTTTGTCTTCTTTAGCTGTTCAAAACATCTCTATCCTCCTCCCTTACCTGGATCCCTGGCTGACACTCTGCTCTGTCGACCCCTCTGGTTTCTCTTTTCCCCACTTTACTGCCTCTTGGGGGTGGGGCCTGGGTCCCTCCTCTTACCTGGATCCCTGGTTTCTGTTCTACTCTGTCATCCCCTCTAAAACAATAGCAACAAAGGAAATGATAACATTACTCATAAATAAAATGAGCTTATCACAGAAAGCTATATGGAACAAAGAAATCAACAGCACCATGAAAAAATACATGACAAAATGACAGCAACAAATTCATACTTGTTGATAATTACACTGAATATAAATGGATTAAATGCACCTTTCAAGAAATGGGGAGTTGCAGACTAGATAAGAAAACATAACCCATCAATATGCTGTCTACAACAGACAAAGACAAAAATAGACTAAAATAGACTATTTTTAGACTACAAATCAAAGGTTGGAAAAAGATACATCAAACAAATGGCAATCAGAAAAGAGCAGGAATGGCAGTATCAATTTCTGATAAAATGTGACTTCACGACAAAAGCCACCATTAGACACAAGGAAGAACACCATATAATCTTAAAGAATCAACTGAAGAAGAGGACATAACCATAATAAATAACTATGCATCCAATGAAAGAGCCCCAAAATACATAAATGAGACTAACGCAATTAAGAAGACAAACAGATGACTCTACCATGATAGCTGTTGTTCTTGTTGTTGGATCAACAAGTTAAGTCAGCTCTGACTCATAGCAACCCTATGTATAACAGAACAAAACACTGTCTGGCCATGCACCAGCCTCAGAATTGCTGCTATGCCTGAGCCCATAATTGCAGGCACTGTGCCAATCCATCTCATTGAGGGCCTTCCCCCTTTTTTTCTGACTCTATCAAGCATAATAACCTTCTCCTGGGAGTGGTCCCTTCTGACAACATTACCAAAGTAGGTGAGACGAAGCCTGGGCATCCTTGCTTCCAAGGAGCATTGCACCTGCGCTTCTTCTAGGACAGATTTGTTAGTTTTCTGGTGGTACATGGTACTTTAATTTTTTTTTTTTTAATTGTGATTTGGGTGAAGATTTACAGAGCAAATTTACTTTCCATACAGCAGTTCGCATACACTTTGTCTCATGACATTGACCACAATTTACCACAATGCAACTGCTCCCCTCCCGCTTCCTCCCCATAGTTACCTCTTCCCAGTGTGTATCCCTCCATGCACTCCTGCCCCCTGAGCTGTCTCCCTGTGCATAAGCAGCCCTTCTTTCTCCCATGATTGTTCTCTC
>NW_006921606.1:40780-53280 GCF_000298275.1 Orycteropus afer afer
TGCTTCTTGGAAGTGAGAATGACCAGACTTTATCTCACCTATTTTGGTCATGTTGTCAGAAGGGACCATTCCCTGGAGAAGGATGTCATGTTTGGTAGGGTGGAGGGTCGACAAAAGAGGGGGAGGCCTTTAATGAAATGGATTGACATGGTGGCTGTGATGATGGGCTCAATTATAGCAATGATCATGGAGCTGGTGCGGGATCGGGCAGTGTTTCGTGCTATTGTGCATGGGGTCTCTGAGTTGGAAATGACTCGATGGCACCTAACAACAACAACAGCGTCCCCTTGTTCCATTTGAACAACA
Organism: Orycteropus afer afer; assembly: GCF_000298275.1. Lineage (NCBI taxonomy): Eukaryota > Metazoa > Chordata > Mammalia > Tubulidentata > Orycteropodidae > Orycteropus > Orycteropus afer. The sequence goes on from NW_006921606.1 coordinate 41,087, forward strand.
GCCTCCTGGTCAATGTACAGTTTCCTCATTAGTACAATCAAGTGTTCAGGAATTCCCATTTTTCTCAATGTTATCCATAGTCATCATCCACACAATCAAATGCCTTTGCATAGTCAATAAACACAAGTAAACATATTTCTGGTATTCTTTGCCTTGAGACAAGATCCATCTGACAACAGCTATGATATCCCTTGTTCCACGTCCTCTTCTGAATCCAGCTTGCACCTCTGGAAGTTCTCTGTCAATATACTGTTGCAACCATTTTTGAATTATCTTCAGTAAGATCTTACTTGTGTGCAATATTAATGATATTGTTCAATAATTTCCACATTCTGTGGGATCACCTTCTTTGGAATGGGTACAAATATGGATCTCTTCCAGTCAGTTGATCAGGTAGCTGTCTTCCAAATCTCTTGGCATAAGCAACTGAGTGCCTCCAATGGGGCATCTGTTTGTTGAAATATCTCAACGGGTAATCCGTCAATTCCTGGAGCCTTGTTCTTTGCCAATTCCTTCAGTGCAGCTTCAACTTCCTCCTTCAGTACCATTGGTTCTAGATCATATGCTACCTCCTGAAATGGATGAAGATCTTCCAGTTTTTTTGGTTCAGTGACTCTGTGTATTCCTTCCACCTTCCTTTATTGTGTCCCGCATTATTCAATATTTTGTGGAATAGAATCTTTCAATGTTGCATCTTGAGGCTTAATTTTTTTCCTCAATTCTTTCAGCTTGAGAAATGCCACACATGTTCTTCCTTTTTGGTTTTCTAACTCCCAGTCTTTGCACATTTCATTATAGTAGTTGGTTTGTCTGCTTGAGCTGTTCTTTGAAATCTTCAGTTCAGCTCTTTAAGCTTGTCATTTCTTCCATTTGCTTTAGCTACTCTCTGCTCAAGGGCAAGTTTCAGAGTCTCTTCTGTCATCCACTTTGGTCTTCTTTTCTCGTTTTTTTAGTGACCTCTTGCTTTCTTCATGAATGAGGTTCTTGATGTCATCTCACAAATATTCTGGTTTTTGGTCATTGGTGTTCAATGCATCAAATCTATTTTTTAGGTGGTCTCCAAATTCAGGGGTGTTTAAGATAGTATTTTGGCTCTTGTGGACTTGTTTTAATTGTCTTTAACTTCAAATCGAACTCGCATATGAGCAGTTGATGGTCTGTTCCACGATCAGGTCCTGGTCTGGTTTTGGCTGAAGATATTGAGCTTTTCCACCGCCTCTTGCCACAGATGTAGTCAATCTGATTCCTGTGTGTTCCTTCTGGTGAAGTCTATGTGTACAGCCACTATTTGTGTTGTTGTAAAAAGGTGTTGGCAATGAATAAATCACTGGTCTTGCAAAATTCTACCACACGAGTTCCAGCATTATTTCTGTCTCCAAGTCCAAATTTTCCAACTACTGCTGATTCTTCTTTGTTTCCAACTTTTGCATTCCAGTCACGAGTGATAATTAACACATCCTGATTGCATGTTGAATCAATTTCTGATTGCAGAAATTGATAAAAATTTTCAATTTTCTTGTGTATGGCTTTGGTGGTTGGTATATAAATTTGAATAATAGTTGTATTAACAGGTCTTCCTTATAGGCATATGGATATTATCCTATCACTGACAGCATTATACCTCAGGACAGATCTTGAAACATCCTTTGTGATGATGAATGCCATGCTATTCCTCTTCAAACTATCATTCCCGGCATTAGATCATATGGTTGTCTGATTCAAAATGGCCAAAAACATTCCATTTCAGCTTAGTAATGCCTAGGGTATCAATGTTTTTGTGTTCCATTTCATTTTTTACAACTTCCAATTTTCCTAGATTCATACTTCATACATTCCATGCTCCAATTATTAATGGATGTTTGCAGCTGTTTCTCCTCAATTTGAGTAGCGCCATGTCAGCAAAAATAGTTTTACCTTATCCACATGAATAAGGCTTGTTTTACTCTGATGATGCAGCTCTTTCCCGGTCCTAACCTAAATGACTCATCCTCCTCCTCTGTATTGGACAATATTTCCAGACTATTCATAAAGTTGCACACTAATGTATCAGACAGTGTTTCTCTGCTATTCATAAGATTTTCCCTGGCCATTCCTTTGAGAAGTGGATGGCCTCTTCCTTCTTCCTGGTATGTCTCAGTCTGCAAGCCCGGCTGATACCTGTGCACAATGGGCACCCCACTGGGGTTGAAACACCAGTGGCACATCCTCAAGACTCACAACAACATGTCACCACAGTAGGACAAACCAACAGACAAGTTCGTCTCCCTTAGCTGTTGGAAAGTTCTCAAACTCCCATCTCCTGGTTCCTTGTGGCTGACTCCTCTTCATGAAAATAGATGCAAACATCTTCAACAACATCCTAGCCAATAGACTCCAACATCTCAAAAAAATAATTCATCATGACCAAGTGGTGTTCATGTATCAGGTATGCAAGGATAGTTTAACACTAGAAAAACAATCAATGCCATCCATCACATAAATAAAACAAAAGAAAAGAACTACATGATCATATCAATCCATGTAGGGAAGGCATTTGATAAACTCCAACACACATTCCTGATCAAAACTCTCAGAAAACTAGGAATAGAATGGACAGTCCTCAACATAATAAAGGGCATATATGCAAAACCAATAGCCAACATTATTCTCAATGGAGACATACTGAAACCATTCCTTTTGCAAACAAGAACAAGACAAGGATGCCCTCTATCACCACTTTTATTCAACATTATATTAGAAGTCCTATCCAGGGCACTAAGAAAAGAAAGGGAAATTAAAGGCATCCAGATTGGTAAGGAAGAAGTCAAACTATTCCTATTTGCTGATGATATGGTCCTATACATAGAAAACCTAAGAGATTCAGTCAAGAAACTACTGGAACTAATTGAGAGATTTAGCATTGTGGTAAGATACAAGATCAACATCCAAGTATCAGTTGGATTCCTCTATACCAGCAAAGAGATTGCTGAAAAACAAATAAGGAAATCAATACCATTTACAAGTATACCAAAAAATTAAAATACTTGGGAATAAATCATACCAGGGACACAAAAGAACTGTACAAAGAAAACTACAAATCACTGCTTCAGGAAACCATAAGAGATCTACATAAATGCAAGGTCATACCATGCTCGTGAATAGAAAGATTGAACATTGTGAAAATGTCAGTTATACCCAAAGCAATCTATACATTGAATGCAATCCCAATCCAGATCCCATCGACATTCTTTACGGATATATAAAAACCAGTCACTAATTTGATATGGAAAGAAAAGAGACCTTGGATAAGCAAAGCACTAGTGAAGAAGAACAAAGTAGGAGGTCTCATGCTCTGGATATCAAAACCTACTATACAGCCATAGTAGTCAAAACTGTCTGGTAGTACTACAATGGCAGACTTACAGACCAATGAAATAGAATTGAGAACTCAGATATAGATCCATCGATCTATGGTCAGCTGATCTTTGACAAAGGGCCAAAATCCATTAAATGGGGAAGAGATAATCTGTTTAACAAATGATGCTGGCAAAAGTGGATATTCATTTGCAAAAAAATGAAACAAGATTTGTACCTCACACCATATGCAAAAATGAACTCCAGATGGATCAAAGACTTAAATGTGAAACCTAAAACTATAAAGTTCCTCAAGGAAAAACTAGGGGCAAATTTGTTGTTGTTGTTCTGTGCTGTTGAGTCGGCCCCGACTCATAGCAACCCCTCCTTGGGTTTCCAAGATGGTATCACTACAGAAGTAGGATTGCCCAACCTTCCTTCCAAGGAGTGGCTGGTGGGTTCAGGGACCCTAATATATGGCATAAATAGACTATCAAGCATAACCCAAAATGCACAAACAACAGAAGATAAACTAAATGAACGGGACCTTCTAAAAATTAAATTTTTATGTGCTTCCAAAAACTTCTCCAAAAGAGTTAAAAGAGAACCTACAGATTAGGAAAAAATATTTGGCAATGACATATCTGACAAGGGACTTATCTCTAAAATATATAGAAAACATCAACATCTCAACAACAAAAAGACAAATAATCCAAATAAAAAATGGGCAGAAGACATGAATAGACACTTTACCAAAGAGGATATTCAGGCAGCCAATAAACATGATGAAAAGCTCACAGTCATTAGCCATTCAACAAATGCAAATCAAAACAACAATGAAATACCATCTTGCCCCAGGACGAATAGCAAAGTTCAACAAGACAGAAAATACAAATGTTGGTGAGGATGTGGAGAGATCAGGACTCTCATATACTGCTGGTGGGACTGTCAAATGATCCAACCACTGTGGAAAGCAATATAGCGATTCCTTAAAAAGTTGACCCAGTCATTCCATTATTAAGTATATATCCTAAAGAAGTAAGAGCCAGGACAAGAACAGATACATGCACACCCACATTCATCGCAGCACCATTTACAGAAGCAAAAAGAAGGAAACACCTAGGTGCCCATCAACAGTAAAATAGATAAGCAAACTATGCTACATACACACACTAGAATATTACGCAACCCTAAAGAATAAGGTAGAATCTGCAAAACACTGCATAACATGGATGAACTTGGAGGACATTATGTTGAGTGAAATAAGTCAATCACAGAAGGACAAATACTGTATTAGTCCATTACTGTAAAAAGTCAAAGAAAGATGTATATATGGAAGGAAATTATCTTTGTTGGTTACCAGGAGTGGGAGGGGAGGAAGGGAACACTGTTAGATAGGTAGAGACAAGTATTGATTTGGGTGAAGAGAAGGACGATGTACCAAATGTGAGTGATCAACATGGTGGCATCGAGGAAGAGGAAGGCATACAAGAGTGCATGGGAGGTATAGACAACAAAGATAAACCCTTTTGCACATACAGTACTGCATTGTCAGTGAAGGCAAACACTGATCTATGGGTGGATAGATGAGTGAACAAGTTGAACTATTAGGTGTGTCTATCCGGGGGGGAGTGTGCCCACGACCTTGTCTAGGGTTCACAATGTTTCTACAAGTGTATTTGTGTGTTCTGTAAGGATTTCCTACATAGTAGAGCTGACAAGGGACAAGGTTGTAGTCACTTCTTGGCCATAGCCAGTTACCCAGAGGGAGTGAATAGTCAGATCTGTGGGCTCAGGACCAGAGTTGCATGGGACATGAAGCTCAATTGGCATAACACACTACACAAAAACATTGTTCCACATCCTACTGTAGCAAGTAGATGACTAAGATCTTAAAAGCTTGCAAGCAGCCATCCAGATGCAACGATGGGTCTCTCCTCATCCATAGTAAAGAAGAATGTCGAAAACCAAAGACACATGGAAACAATTAGCCCAAGGGACTGGTACACCATGCCATCCTCAGCCTATACGACTATGAGACCAGAAGAACTAGAAGTAGATGGTGCCTGGCTACCACTGTCAACCACTCGGACGGGTTTCTATGTAGGAGATCCTGGATAGAGTGGGACAGTGATGTGAAACAAAACTGAAAATCATTTGGGAAAAAGAAAAGGAACCAAGTTTGCTGGTCTGATAGAGCCTGGTGGGACCACTGAGACTATGGCCCTTAGCTGCCCTTCAGGTCTGGAATTGAACCCACTCCTGTGCTCCTAGCCAAACAAAAGATACATATATGAGCTAAATGTTTTCATTAGGTAGATATACTCCTTGTAGATAGCAATCATGGGAGAATAGAAGGGCTGTGTATGCACAGGGAGACAGCTCAGGGGGCAGGAGTGCATGGGTGGGAAGGACACAAGGAAGAGGTAACTATGGGGAGGAAGTGGAAGGGGAGCTGTTGAACTGTGGGAAATTGCAGTCAATGTCATGAGACAAAGTATATGTGAGCTGCTGTATGGAAAGTGAATTTGCTCTGTAAACTTTCATCCAAATCACAATAAAAATAAAACAATAATAATAATAAAAAAAATGCTATAAGCCTCAGTAATGAAAACAGTCTGGTTATGTTATAACAATAGACCCATGTACTAATGGAATAAAAATGAAAGCCCAGAAAAGCCAAACATCTATGGTCAACTAATTTTTGACAAGGGTGCTAACTCCTTCCGACAAGGAAAGAAGAATCTCTTCAATAAATGGTGCTTGGAAAATTAGATTTCTACATGCAGAAAAATGAAACAGGATTTATGCCTCACATAATACATCAAAACAAATTCATAAAAGATTAATGAAGTAAATGTGCAAACTAAAGTCATGAAATTCTTAGAACAAAATGCAGAGGAAACACTAACAAGCTTAGCTTTTAACAATGGATTATCTAATATAACAACAGAAACACAAACAGCAAAAGACAAAATTTTAAACTTGTTTACCAAAATAGTGATAAGGCAAGCTATTGACTGGAAGAATACATTCAGAAACTGTATGTCCTACAAGGATCTCATAACCAAAATATATTTAAAATTTTGACAAGTTAACAACATAAAGACAAATAATCCAATCATAAAATGGACTAAGGATTTGAATAGACCAAAGATAACACTAAAGATACTATTCAAATGGCCACCAGACACAGGAAAAGATACTGAGCTTCATTAATCATCCAAGGGATACAAATCAAAACTACAATGAGATAACCATTTCACTCACAATAAGATACCTAAGATTTGGGGAGAAAAAAAATTAACCAAAATAACAAATGTTGGTGAGGATATGGCGAAGTTGGAAACTTTACCCATTGCTGGGAGAAATGTGAAATGATACAGCCATTGAGGAAAACAGTGTGGCAACTTCTAAAAAAACTAAAAATAGAACTACTATGTTATTGTTAGGTTCTTCCACTTGGCTCCAATATAGCAACCCTATGCATAACAGAAGGAAACACTGCCCAGTCCTGTGCCAGCCTCACCATCTTTGCTATACCTTAGTCCATTGTTGCAGCCACTGTGTCAATCCATCTCATCTAGGGTCTTCCCATTTTTCACTGACTGCCCACTTACCAAGCATGATATCCTTCTCCAGGGAATGGTCCCTTCTGACAACTTGACCAAAGTGGGTGAGACGAAATCTGGCCATTCTCGCTTCCAAAGATTCCTGCTGCATTTCTTCCAAGGAGGATCTGTTAGTTCTTCTGGCAGTCCATGGTACTTTCAGTATTATTCGCCAACACTACAACTCAAAAGCTTCAACTCTTCTTCGGTCTTCCTTATTCATTGTTCAAATTGCATATGCATATAAAGCTATTGAAAATACCATGTCTTGGGTTAGGCGCACCTTAGTCTTCAAAGAGATGTCTTTGCTCTTCAGCACTTTGAAGAGGTCTTTTGCAGCAGATTTGCCCAATGCAATACGTCGTCTGATTTCTTGACTGCTGCTTCCATCGGTGTTGGTTGTGGAGCTAAGTAATATGAAGTCTTCAACAACTTCAATCTGTTCTCCATTTATTGTGATGCTGCTTATCAGTCCACTTGTGAGGATTTTAGTTTTCTTCATGTTGATGTGTAAGCCATATTGCAGACTTTAAGTCTTTAATCTTCATCAGCAAGTGCTTCAAGTTGTCTTCATTTTCAGCAAACAAGGTTGTATCATATGCACATTACATACAGGCTGTTAATGAGTCTTCCTTTGATCCTGATGCCATTTTATTCTCCATATAGTCCTGCTTCTTGGATTATTTCCACAGCATACAGATTGAATAAATGCAGTGAAAGGATACAACCCTGATGCACTCCCTTCATGATTTCAAACCATGCAGTATCCCCTTGTTCTTTTCAAACAACAGTCTCCTGGACTATGTACAGTTTCCTCATAAGCACAACTAAGTGTACTGGAGTTCCCATTCTTCTCAATATTGTCCATAATTTGTTATGATATGATCCACACAATTGAATGTTTTTGCATAGTCAATGAAACACAGGTAAACATGTTTCTGGTATTCTTTGCTTTCAGTCAAGGTCTATCTGACATCAGCAAAAAAAAAAAAAGAAAAGAAAAGAAAAAAAAATGGTATCCCCTATTCCACCACCTCTTCTGAATCCAGCTTGCATATCTGGAAGTTCTCTGTCAATATATTGCTGCAATCGTTTTTGAATTTTCTTCAGCAAGACTTTACTTGAGTGTGATATTATTAATGATATTGATTGATAATTTCCACATTCTGTGGGATCATCTTTCTTTGGAATGGATCTCTTCCAGTCAGTTGGCCAGGTAGCTGTCTTCCAAATCTCTTGGCACAGCCAAGTGAGTGCCTCCAGCATGGCATCCATTTGTTGAAACATCTCAATGGGAATTCCGTCAACTCCTGGAGCCTTGTTCTTCACCAATTCCTTCAGTTCAGCTTCAACATCTTCCTTCAGTACCACTGGTTCTTGATCATATGCTACCCCCTGAAATGGATGAACATTGACCAATTCTTTTTGGTGTAGTGACTCTGTGTATTCCTTCCATCTTCTTTTGATGTTTCCTGCATCATTCAATATTTTGCCCATGCATCTTACAATATTGCAACTCAAGGCTTGAATTTTCTCTTCAGTTCTCTCCGGTTGAGACATGCTGAGCATGTTCTTCCCTTTTGGTTTTCTTACTTCAGGTTTTTGCACATTTCATTTTAATAATTGGCTTTGTCTTCTTGAGCTGCTCATGGAAATCTACCTTTTAGCTCTTTTATCTTGTCATTTCTTCCATTTGCTTTAGCTACTCTTCATTCAACGGCAAGTTTCAAAATCTCTTCCATCATCCATTTTGGTCTTTTCTTCCCTTTCCTGTCTTGTTAATGACCTCTTGCTTTCTTCACATGTAATGTTCTTGATGTCATTCCATAATTCCTCTGGTTTTCAGTCATTGGTGTTCAGTGCATAAAATCTATTCTTTGGATAGTCTCTAAATTCTGGTGGGATAAGATCAAGGTTATATTTTGGCTCTCATGGACTTAATTGTGTTCTGCTTCAACTTGAACTTGCATTTGAGCAGTTGGAGCCTGGCCTTGTTTTGGCTGAAGATATTGAGCTTCTCCATTGTCTCTTTCCACAGATGTAGGAAATCTGATTCCTGTGTACTCCATCTGGTGAAATCCATGTGTATAACCACTGTTTATGTTATTGAAAAAAGGTATTTGCAATGTAAAAGTTGTTGGTCTTGCAAAATTCTATCATGCGAACTCCAGCATAATTTATTTTCCAACTTCCAGTGACTCTTCTTTGTTTTTGACTTTTTCATTCCAATCACCAGAAATAACACATCTTGATTGAATGTGTGGTCAATTTCAGACTGCAAAAGTTGGTAAAAATCTTAAATTTCCTCATTTTTGGCTTTGGTGTTTGGTGTGTAAATTTGAATAATAGTAGTATTGATTGGTTTTTATTGTAGATGTATGGATATTATCCTATCACTGAAAGCATTGTACTTCAGGATAGATCTTGAAACACTTTTTGTGATGATGAATGCCATGCCATTCCTCTTCAATTTTTTATTCCCGGCATAGTAGATCATATGGTTGGTTGATTCAAAATGGCCCAAATCAGTCCATTTCAGCTCTCTAATCCATAGGCTATTGACCTTTATGTGTTCCATTTCATTTTTACAACTTCCAATTTTCTTAGATTCATACTTTGTACATTCTATGTTCTGATTATTAATGGATGTTTGCAGCTGTTTCTTCTCATTTTGTGTCATGCCACATCAGCAAATGGAGGTCCCGAAAGCTTTACTCCATCCACATCACTAAGGTTGACTCTACTCTGAAGAGACAGCTCTTCTCTAGCTGTATTTTGAGTGCTTTCCAACCTGAGGGGATCATCTTCCAGTGCTATATTGAATGATGTTTCAGGGCTATTCATAAAGTTTTCCAGTAATATATCAGAGAGTGTTTTACTGCTATTCGTAAGGTTTCCACTGGCCAATTCTTTAAGAAGTGGATGTCCCCTTCCCTCTTCTGAGAACATCCGTATGACCCACCAATTCCACTCCTTGGAATATACCCAAAAGACTTAAAAACAAGAACTTGAAAAAAAAAAAAAAAAAACAGACTAGTACACCAATGTTCATTGCAGCAGTATTCACAATAGCCAAAAAGTGGCAACAACCTACATTTCCATTAACTGATGAACAGATTCATTCAATGGAATACTACTCAGCCAATAGGAGAAAGGGAGCTCTGGTGGCATAGTGCCTAAGGCATTTGACTGCTAACCAGAAGCCTGGTGGTTCAAACCACCAGCTACTCCTCAGAAGAAAGATCGGGCAATATACTGTAGTGATACTGCCTCAGAATCCAAGGAGGGGTCACTATGAGTCATATCTGATTCCATAGCAGTGAGTTTAATAGGAGAAATGAAGTCTTGATACATGCTATAGTATGGAGCTGCTGAGTGAAATAAGTTAATTACCAAAGGACAAATATTGTACAACCTAAATTATATAAAAAGACAAGGAAAAGCAAATGGATAGACAACAAGTTTATCAGTGGTTACCTGGGATAGGAGAGAGAGGGAAAGCAGAGGTTAATGGTGATGGAAATATCACATTGATAAAGAACAGGTTTCTTAGTTCTCTAGTGCTGCTATAATAGAAATACCACAGATGGATGGTTTTAACAAAAAAATTTATTCTCTTACAGTTTAGGAGGCTAGAAGTCCAAATTCAGAGTGCCAGGTTTAGGGAAAGACTAGTCTGGAAGTCCAAGTTCAGAGTGCCAGCACTAGGTGAAGACTTCTCTCCTTGGATTCTGGGTGGAGGTCTCCTGACTTTGGGCTTCAGCTCTGCCTTCCAGGCCCACCAGAACAAGCTGGAGGCATCTCTTAACTCATGCAGTTGCTGGCTGGTGAGGCTGTCAAATACAAGATCAGCAGGCAAAATGGGAGATTGTTGGCTCACAGGTTGGGCAGGAAATAATCTCAATATTGTCAGGCAACATGCTGGCCATGGTTCAAGTCCAGAAACTGGATATAATAGCAGATCAAAAGCAGGATCCAAAATGAACCAACAATCTAGAGACCTTTCCCAAAGCTTCTCTATATATTTTGGAAGCAGGCCATACCCTGATGACAACTCCTCTTCAACTCATTAGCTCCTCACTGAAGACTCCACCATGGACATTATTACACCACATACAACCTCATCATGGAGAATAACTACCTCTGGTTGCCAAGACACTCAAAATCACAGCCAAGCCAAGTGGACACACAATCACAATAGAGTTGTACAGCCAATTGTTGTTAATTGCTGTCAATAAATTGTACACCTGTAAGAATTTAAACTGGAAAAAGTTGTGTGATAGTTATTTTCACACACACACACACACACACACAGAAACCACTGAGGCTGCTATTTTACAAACAAAAACCTCAGGAGATTTGGTTTCTTGGTTAGAAGGTTTGTTGTTCTTGTTATGTGCCATCGAGTCATCTCTGACTCATAGCGACGTTTTGTACAACAGAACAAAACACTGCCCAGTCCTGTGCCAGCCTCACTATACCTACTATACCTGAGTCCATTGCTGCAGCCAACAAGTCAATCCATCTTGTTGAGGGCCTTCCTCTCTTTACTTGACGCTCCACTTTATCAAGCATGACATCCTTCTCCAGAGAAGGGTCCCTTCTGACAACATGACCAAACTAGGTGAGATGAAGTCTGGCTGGAATGAAGGGACATTCCAGCTGCACTTCTTCCAGGGCAGATTTGTTAGTTCTTTTAGCGGTCCACAGTACTTTCAGCATTATTCAACAACACCACAATCAAAAGTATCCACCCTTCTTTGGATTCATTGTCCATCTCTCATGCGCATATGAGGCACTTGAAAACACCATGGCTTGGGTTAGGCTCATCTTAGTCTTCAAGGAGACATCTTTGCTCTTCAGCACTTGAAGGAGGTCTTTTGTAACAGATTTGCCTAATGCAATATGTCTTTTGATGTCTTGACTGCAGCTTCCATTGGTGCTGATTGTAGAACCAAGTAATATGAAGTATTTGACAACCTCAGTCTTTTCACCATTTATCATGATGCTGTGTATTGCTCCAGTTGTGAGGATTTTGTTTTCTTTATATTGAGATGTAATCCATAGTGCAGACTCAGTTTTTATTATTTATTTATTTATTTTATTATTGTGATTTGGGTGAAGATTTACAGAGCAAAGTCACTTTCCATACAGCAGTTTACATATACTTTGTCTCATGACATTGACCACAGTTTACCACAATGCAATAGCTCCCATCCCACTTCCTCCACATAGTTACCTCTTCCCAGT
>NW_006921606.1:59095-85075 GCF_000298275.1 Orycteropus afer afer
CTGGAATTCCAATGACATGTAAGTTATTCCTTTTGATGGTATCCCACATGAACCTTAGGCTTTCTTCATTTTGTTTTGATTTTTTTTCTGATTGATCCCTTTCCAATGAAGTATTCAGGTATTTGTCTTCAATCTCATTAATTCTGCCTTCCATTGCATCAATTCTACTCCTTTGCACTTTCAATGTGTTATCTATTTCTGACAATTTAATATTAATTTTCTGGATTTCTATCTATAGATTTAGAATCATTTCTAATTTTTCATTTATTTTGTCATTTTTTTCTTGTATTTTCTTCCAAAATTCTTTTAAGTTTTTTTCTGTGTTTGCTTTGGTCTGTCTCTCACTCCTTTGAAGATACCTAAAGATAATTCTTTTGAATTCCTTATCAGAGAGTTCCAAAGCTGCTTCTTCCTCAGGGATGTGTTCTTTGTTTGTATCCTGCTGCCTTGTTTCTACCACTTTATACTGCTTCTTTGTGTGGATTATGATGGTCTGTTGTCTCCGAGGCATCGTGGTGTTGTTGTATTTAGATCTCTGTTAACTGGGTGTGAAGAGCAGTCAAGGGTGATTCAGGCTGTTCTTGGTGGTTTTTTATCGTTGGCCCATTGGTGGAGAAGGAGGTAGTGGCTGTTGCTTAGTAAGTGAAGTTGCAGGAGGTGTGGGTGTAGTTGTGTCTTATGGGGACTGTTGTCTCCCACTCAGTTAGACACAAATTACAATTAAATAACCTTCAAAAAACTTGCCAGTCTTGCAGGTCCCAAGTGTCCTTGGGGTTGCTGGAAAGCAGAATGTGTTCTCAAGCCCCAGGAATCTGTGAGAGTGCTCTCTCTTTACATATCCAAAATAGTCAAGCTGCTTTTTAAACCTTCAAAATGGCGGCATCCTCCAGACCGGCAAAAGTCCACAGCTCAGCCCACCTTTCTCTTCATCTGCTCCGTTTGTTCCCCAGTCACCGTGCACAGTCCTCCATGTAGTTCCTGGCTAGCAGGGTGATTTTTGGGTTAATTCTTAAGTCCTACCACCACAGGAATCTGTGAGAGCATTGTCTCTTTAAATATCCAAAATAGTCAAGCTGCCTTTTAAACCTACAAAATGGCGGCACTCTCTGGACCGGCAAAAGTCCACAGCTCAGCCCACCCTTCTCTTCATCTTCTCTGTTTGTTCCCCAGCCACCGTGCACAGTCCTCCATGCAGTCCCTGGCTAGCTGGGTGATTTTTAGGTTAATTCTTAAATCCTACCACCACTCGCGAATCTCCAAGCTGTCTGTGTTGTCAGGATCACTCAGGATTGCTGCCAGACCGTAGCTCCGTATCCGACTTAGTTTTTAATCTTCATCAGTATGTGCTCCAAGTCATCCTCACTTTCAGCAAGGAAAGTTGTGTCATCTGTTTATCTCAGATTCTTAATGAGCCTTCCTCCAATTCTGATGCTATGTTCTTCTTCATATAGGCCAGCTTCTTGAATTATTTGTTCACCACACAGACTGAATAAGTATGGTGAAATAATACAACCCTGTCACACTCCCTTCCTGATTTTAAACCATGCAGTATCCCCCTGTTCTGTTTCAATGACAGCCTTCTGGTTTATGTACAGTTTCCTGTACAATCAAGTATTCTGGAATTCCCATACTTTCAATGTTATCCACAATTTGCTATGATCCACACAATTGAATGTCTTGGCATAGTCAATAAAACACAAGTAAACATCCATATGGTATTCTTTGCTTTGAGCCAAGATTCATCTGACATCAGCTATGATATCCCTCACTCCACGTCCTCTTCTGAATATAGCTTGAATTTCTGGAAGTTGTCTGCCAATATACTGCTGTGATCATTTTTCAAATATCTTTAGTAGGATTTTACTTGGGTGTGATATCAATGATATTGTTCAATAATTTTCATATTCTGTGGGATCACTTTTCTTTGGAATGGGTTCAAATATGAATCTCTTCCAGTCAGTTGGCCAGGTAGCTGTCTTCCAAACTTCTTGGCATAGCTGTGTGAGTGCCTCTAGTACAGCATCCGTTTGTTGAAACATCTCAGTGAGTATTCTGTCAATTCCCAGAGCCTTGTTTTTCTCTAATTCCTTCAGAGTACCTTCAACTTCTTCCTTCAATACCATTAGTTCTTGATCATATGCCACCTCTTGAAATGCACGATCAACTACCAATTCTTTTTGGTATAGTGACTCTGTGTATTCCATCCATCTTCTTTTGATGCTTCCTGCATCATTCAACATATTGCACATGGAATCTTTCAATATTGCAACTCAAGGCTTAAATTTTCTCCTTGGTTCTTTCTGCTTGAGAAATGCCAAGCATATCCTTCCCTTTTGATGTTCTAACTCCAGCTCTTTGCACATTTCATTAAAATAACTGACTTTGTCTTCTTGAGCTTCTCTTTGAAATCTCTTCAACTCTTTTATCTTGTCATTTCTTCCATTTGCATTAGCCATTCTTTGTTCAAGGGCAAGTTTCAGTCTTTTCTAACATTCTTTTTGGTCCTGTCTTTTTAATGACATTTTGCTTTCTTCATGGATAATGTTCTTGATGTCATCCCACAATTCCTCTGGTTTTGGTCATTAGTGTTATTCTTTAGATGGTCTCTAAATTCAGAAAGGATATAATCAAGGTCATATTTTGGCTCTCGTGGACTTGTTTTAATTATCTTCAGCTTCAGCTTGAACTTGCATATAAGTAGTTGATGGTCTGTTGCACAATCAGCTCCTGGTCTTGTTTTGGCTGAAGATTTTGAACTTCTCCATTGTCTCTTTCCACAGTTGTAGTCAATCTGATTCCTGTGTACTCCATCTGGTGAAGTCCATGTGTATAGTGGCCGTATTTGTTGTTGAAAAAAGGTACTTGCAATGAATAGGTAATTGGTCTTGCAAAATTCTATCATGTGATCTCCAACATCATTTTTATCACCAATGCTGTATTTTCCAACCAGTGGTGATTCTTCTTTGTTTCCAACTTTTGCATTCCAATCACCAGTGATAATTAACACCCTTAATTTCATGTGTGGTCAATTTCAGACTGCAGAAGTTGGTAAAAATATTCAATTTCCTCATCTTTACCTTTAGTGGTTGGTGTGTAAATTTTAATAATAGTAGTATTAACTGATCTTCCTCATAGGTGTATGGATATTATTCTATCACTGACAGCATTGTACTCCAGGAAAGATCTTTATACATTCCTTGTGATGATGAATGCCATGCCATTCTTCTTCAATTCATCATTCCAGGCTGAGTAGATCATATGATTGTCTCATTAAAAATGACCAAACCAGTCTATTTCAGCTCACTTGTGCCTAAAATATCAGTCTTTATGCATGCATTCCATTTCATTTTGACAACTTCTAATTTTACTAGATTCATACTTTGTATTGGAGGTTTAGTGTCATGATTTCACGGAACATCCCAGTTAAATAGCCTAATAACATGCTTAGTCCCCCTGTTTGCCTCCAAGTTTTTTGGTTAATGCCTGATGTCTTAAAAGCTTGCAAATGGCCATCCAGGTCATGATAATGGGTCTCTATTCACCTGGAGCAACAAAGGAAGGACTCAGGCATAGGAATAGGATATGAAATGTGTGGCTATTTGCTATCAGAGCAGAAGGACTATATGGTTCCTGGCTACCCTTACTAACATTTTAATAAAAGATTCTATAGAATCCTGATAGAATGGGGAAAAAAGCAGAACAGACTTTCAAACTCTCATGTACTCCAGACTTTCTGGAGCCATAAAATTTGGATGAACACCTGAAACTATTGCCCTGAGATAATCTTCAAACCTTAAACCAAAAATATTCCCTGAAGTCTTCTTAAGAGCAAACATTTTTGCTTAACTAGTAAAAAAAAAAAAAAAAAAAAAATGTATCTGCCTTGAGCATTACGCTCTTTTGAGAACTATCTATGTGAGATAAAATTGAGACTAGCAACATGAAAGATTGAATAGGAAACCTAGGGGGCAGTGAATTTATGTTAATGGGTAGGAGAAACTCAGAAAAGGAGAGTGAGAATGGTTGTGCAACTCAAAGAATGTAATCAGTGCCACTGAATTGTGTGTGTAGAAACTGTTCAATTGAAGTATATCTTGATGTGTATATTAGCAAAAACAACAACAAAAATAAAAGTTTAAGAAGGGAAACTCTGTAGCTATTAAGAGTAATTCTCAGTCCCTATTCTCCCTAGGCTCTGATAACCACTAATCTATTTTCTGTCTCTATCCATTTGCCTATTTAAAAAATTTCATATAAGTGGGATCATACAATATTTGTCCTTTGTGCCTGGCTTATTTCACTCAACATAGTTTTCAAGGTCCATTCATGTCTTAGCATGTATCAAAACTTCACTCCTTTTTTGTGACTGAGTAATATTCTATTGTTTCTATATATCATATTTTGCTTAGCCATTAATTTGTTGGTGTTGTTTCCATATCTTGATTATTATGAATAATACTGCAAAGAACATTGGTATACAAATATCTGAGTCCATGCTATCAATACTTTTAGGCAGAAACCTAGGAGCGAAATTATTCGGTCATTATGGGATGTTTTAAAATAACTTACTATTTGTTGTAATTATGTCCACGTGGTCTTTTCAAGAGCTTAGCTATAGGTTTCAGGCAAAACCTCACCATCCTCTGTTCACCCTCTGGTCATCGCCACCAACTCTGGAAAACATACAATTTTGTTGAAATGATTGAAGTTGGAGAGTTAGAACCAGTGCAGGAATATCTGGATTCTGATAGAGAATAAAGCACGTATGAAAACTTTGACTTATCTCTATCCCTTGGGTTATAAAATGTCTATTTCACTGCCATCAAAACAATTTTGTGCAGGGATGAAAGATATACATTTTTGGTAGGCCTTAAAACAGTTACGTACTTTAGATATCTCATGATGAGATTTAAATTTGATTGTGAATAAAAGGATCGGCAAATTGTAAAGCATCTCATGAATGACATTATTCCATTACTGATGAGTTCCGTATAGGCAGGAAGACAGTGTTATTCATCCTTCTTGTTGTTAGCTGCCACTGAGTTGGCCTTCAGCTTATGGTGACCCCATGCACAACAAATCAAAATGTTGCACCATTCTACACCATCCCCACGATCAGTTGTGGATCAGACCATTGTGATCCACAAATCACACTGTTCTCATTAGTTGATTTTCATAAGTAGTTCAGTCACCAGGCCTTTCTTTCTAGTCTGTCTTAGTCTGAAAGCTTCAACATAACCTGTTCAACATCATAACAATTCGTAAGCCTCCACTGAGACATGGATGGTGGCTGCACATGAGGTGCATTGGCCAGGATTATACTTGGGTCTCCTGTGTGGAAGACAAGAATTCTACCACTGAACTGCCACTGTCAGCTCATTCATCTTTATAATCCTCTAATGCATGTGACACAGTATTTAGCAGATAGTGGATTCAATTCTAATTTGTTCAATTGAAATCTATAGCCAAAATCTGTGGTAAAATTGAAATTTTTAACTTTTCTGAATGGCTGACTTGAATTCTTTGAGATGTCCTTGAGAAATAAATGATGCTGGATTACCCAGAGATGGCAAGAGGCTGAGAAGTGACTTCTGGTTAAATTAACTCAACTAGCACTTTTAAATTAAATTTTAAAAATTATTATTTTATTTAAATTTATTTAAAATTAAATTTTAAATTATTAGAAACATATATTCTAATGATTTCATTAGAATAAGTGCTTATTAATATTCATGGATACTGACTCAAACAAAATTATACATGAAAGAAATGTTTTGCCTTTAGGGATAATGTACAAAAATAATGAAGCAAGCCACATGAGATCTGATCATTCTCATCCATCAACTGGACAGAAAAAAATGGAGTAAACTTTACCATTTGGTTTTGACTTATGAGCGTCACCTTCAACTAGAACACCATGACTAACATTTTCTTTTTTTTTTTTAGGGGGAGGAATAGGAAACAAAAAAGTACTTTACTCACAAATAAATGGGAAGCCTCTTGAAAAATAAACATTAGGACTCACTAATCTTTAGTGTCAGTTATTTGATTGACCTCACATTTTTACAACAGCAGCAGCAGCATATTGCTGAAGCACAATTTTTGGGGGGATATTATAGCTTTTTCGTGCAAGTAAATTTATGCTCAGTGGTAGCCTAGATTACCTTGCAAGTCTAATTTCTCTCTCCACTCTGTCCAATGTGGTGTTTCCCTAACCTTCTGCATCACCAAAAGACTAGCCATTGCTTTTTTAGATTCTGGATATCAGTGGGTGATTCCTCATTGTTATGACATTATGTAAGTGTTTCATTGTCTTCATCACCTATGCAAACTTTACTCCTCCTTTAGATCTTTTCCCACATCTAAAGGCAGAATAGCAGAGTAGTTAGAGGACAAATGCTGGAATCAGACTGCCTTGGTTCAATCCCTAACTCTACCACTTCCTAATGAAGGCCATAATAGTATCTACCTTTTAAGTTCCTTGTGGGGATTAAATGATATATTTAGAGTCCTAAGAGCAATGCTTGCCATATAGCAAATGGTAGTGTGTGTGCATGCATGTGTGTGTGTATGTCTACTCCCATATGAAGCCACTTCTGTTAGGTTAGGTCCAGCTTCTCCTGGCCTGTGACAGCAGAACAAATTAGGCCAGGAAAGACCAAAAAGTAAGTTAAATTCACAGGTACTGCAACCAAAAGGTGAAGTGTGGGATTAGGATCTAAAGCCCAAGCCAAACTAAAATAGACTTCAGGAGAAACACTGACAAAAGAGACAAAAATACGCCACTTTTGATGAAAGACAGAACAACAGAAAAGAAACTCAACATAATCAACCAACTAGACCTCACAGATGTATATAGAACACTCCACCCAACAATTGTACAATGTACATTCTTTTCCAGTGCACAAGAAACATTCTCCAGAATAGAACATATGTTAGGCCACAAAGCAAGCCTCAATAAATGTAAAAACACTGAAATATTGCAAAGCATCTTCTCAGATCACAATGCTGTAAAATTAGAAATCAACAACAGAAAGATCAAGGAAAATAAAATCAAATACTTAAAAGCTGAATAACATCTTGCTTAAAATCTACTAGGTAATAAAAGAATTTTAAAAATGAAATAAAATTCCTTGAATCGAATGAAAATGAAAGCACACCATACTAAAATGTTTATACCAATAAAACACACATCAAAAAATAAAAAAGGGGGTCAGAATGATCCAACATGGCAGATTAGGCAGATACACTATCCAGACCCTCTACAACAAAGACTCCAGAAATTAAGGGATACAGCTATGGATGACAATACTGAGTGAGCTTCAAAGAAAAGGATAAAGAAGTAATTAAAATACTGATGAGAGGAAAGGACTGAAAGAAAACACTGAAGAATTAGTAAATTACCAACAGCACAGTGCAGCCATTTTGAATTATTGCAAGCTGTGGTTCAGTCAGAGCAGGTAACAGATGACCAGCTCCATTTGCCAAGGACTGCACCAGCACCCATTTCACTGATCAGGCCACCATACCTCCCTCCTTACCTTATATGTCCCAGTGACCAAAGATGTGACACCCTCACCTAATGACTGGTCAAACAACCCCCAGTGCTGTGTGACTTTCCCCTCCTCCCCCTCTTTTTTGTCTTTAGCTTTCTGTTAATTTTTCCTCCTTTTTATTTTTTTCTTCCCTTTCCCTTGTGCTTTTTCTTTTGAACCCAAACAGCAGGAGTCCTTACCCCAGCAGGCCACACATTTAACAGTGCCACCCCTGCTCCTCCCTAACTGGAGGTGTGGACTCCTATGGAGCGAGTGCTGCAGTCATGTTGGGTGGCTGGAACTTTGGTTAATACTTTGCAGGTTTTTTTCTCCTTTCTTTTATTTTTTCCTTCTTCTTTGTCCTTCACTCTTCTCCTTCTTGTTTTCCTTGTCTGTCTTTTCTTTTCTTCTCCCTCTTTACCTCCACCTTTTCACTTTTTTGGTCCTGCAGAGCATGTGACCACCCTACCCTTTCCATGGTCAGCAGTGTCTTTCCCACCCCTCTGTGGATGGTGCTACACACTTCCCTAGAGTGAGCTCTGTATTCTTAATGCAGCTATGTTTGGTGGCTAACACTTGTACCTGCCCCCCTCCATCCTCTTCTTTCTTTTCCTTTCTTCTCAGTTTTTCCCTCTTCTTATTTCTTGTTTTTTCCTTTCTTCCTCTTCCTCCCATCATTTTTTTCTTTTTCTTTTTCTTTTGACCCTACTAGTGAGTGCCTCACTCTCCACCATGTCCGCCTTCTGTGGCACTGCTACTAATCCTCTATGTCCAGCATTGCATGCTCCCAGGGAGGAAGTGCCACATTTCTGTTGCAGTCATGTTTGGTGGCTAGCACTTGCTCCAGTACTGTACATATTTTTTGTTTGTTTCTTTTACTTCTTTCTTCCCCCTTTCTTTCTTTGTTCTTTTCCTTTTTTTCCTTCTCTCCTTTTATTTTCTATCTTTCTCAAGCAGGTAGGAGCCAGTGACCTTATACAGCCATACCCATCACATCAGCCTCCCCACCCACTGGCTGAGTGCCACCAATTGCTTCAACACCACTGGATCAATGACCAACAGTGGTCAACTCCCACTCAGCCTTCCTACAGCAGCTTAGCAAGATCAGTGATTTGAGACTCATGCCCATGCTACTACTTGCTGCAAAATCTACCCGGAGATAGATGGTGAGCACTCCAATACTGCCAAACTACAAATCATAGTAACACACCCATCCTGTCACCCAGATATATTAAAACAAAGCAAAACAAAAAAAATCAAGATTTGTAGGAAGAAAACTTCCCTGACATATGAAAAAAGAAGATATACATTCAAGAAGCTCAATAAACCCCAAACAGGATAGACCCCAACAGAAAATCACCAAGACATATTATAATCAAATTTACAAACACCACAGACAATAAATGTTTCAATTCCTCTTCACTTTTAGCAAGCAAGGTTGCAGTGTCTGCATATGGCAGGTTGTTAATGAGTCTTCCTCCAAACCTGATGCCATGTTCTTCTTCATATAGTCTAGCTTCTTGGATTATTTGCTCAGCATACAAATTGAATAAATATGGTGAATTGATACAATCCTGATGCACACACTTCTTGATTTTAAACCATGCTGCATCCCTTTGTTCTGTCCTGGTCTGTGTACAGGTTCCTTGTGAGCACAATTAAGTGTTCTGAAATTCCCATTCTTCTCAATGTTATCCATAATTTGTTATAATCCACAAAGTCAAACGCCTTTGCATAGTCAATAAAACACAAGTAAACAGCTTTCTGGGATTCTTTGCTTTTAGCCAAGATCCATCTGACACCAGAGATTATATATATCCCTTGTTCTATGTCCTCTTCTGAATCCAGCTTGCATTTCTGGAAGTTTCCTGTCACTATTCTGCTGCAAACGTTTTTGAATGATCTTCAGCAAGATTTGATTTGCCTGTGATATTAATGATATTGTTTGATAATTTCCACATTTTGTTGGTTCACCTTTCTCTGGAATGGATACAAATATAGAACTCTTCCAGTCAGCTGAGTAGGCAGCTCTCTTCTAAATTTCTTGAGATAGACAATAATAAGTGCTTCCAGTGTGGCATCTGTTTGTTGAAACATCTCAATGGGCATTCTGTTAATTCTTGGAGCTTTGTTTTTTTGCCAATTCCTTCAGTGCAGCTTCAACTTTTTCCTTCAAAACTATTGGTTCTTTGTCATATGCCATCTCCTGAAATAGTTGAAAATTGACCAGTTTTTTTTTTTGTACAGTGAATCTGCGTATTCCTTTCATCTTCTTTTGATGCTTCCTGCATTATCAAATATTTTGCACATAGAATCTTCCAATATTGCAACTTGAGGCTTGAATTTTTTCTTCTGTTCCTTCAGCTTGAGAAATGCTGAGCATGTTCTTCCCATTTTGTTTTCTAACTTCAGGTCTTTGCACATTTCATTATAATAATTGACTTTGTCTTCTTAAGCTGCTCTTTGAAATCTTCTATCATCTCTTTTATCTTGCATTTCTTTCATTTGCTTTAGCTACTCTCCATCCAAGAGTAAGTTTCAGAGTCTCCTCTGACATCCATTTTAGTCTTTTCTTCCTTTCCTATCTTTTTAATGACCTCTTGCTTTCTTCATGGATGATGTTCTTTATATAATCCCATCTGGTTTTCTGTCAATGGTGTTCAATACACCAAAGCTATTCTTTAGATGGTCTCTAAATTCAGCTGAGATGTAATCAAGGTCATATTTTGTTTTTTGTGGACTTGTTTTAATTTTCTTCAGTTTCAACTTGAACTTGCATATAAGCAGTTACTGGTCTGTTCTACTGTCAACTCCTGGCCTTGTTTTGGCTGAATATATTGAGCTTCTCCACTACCTCTTTCCACAGATGTAGTTGTTCTGATTCCTATGTATTCCATCTGGTGAAGTCCATGTGTATAGCCACTGTTTATGTTGTTGAAAAAATGTGTTTGCAATGAATTAGTTGTTTGTCTTGCAAATTTCTATCATGCAATCTCTGGTGTCCTTTCTATCACCAAGGTCATATTTTCCAACTACTGGTGATTCTTCTTTGTTTCCAACTTTCATATTCCAATCATCAGTAATCATCTGTCATCTTGATTGCATGTGTGGTCAATTTCACTGCAGAAGTTGGTAAAAATCTTCAGTTTCCTTGTCATTCACTTTGGTGTTTGGTGCATAAATTTGAATAATAGTAGTATTAACTGCTCTTCTTTGTAGGCATATGTATATTATCCTATCACTGACAGTATTGTACTGAAGAACAGATCTTGAAGCATTGTTTGTGATGATGAATGTATCACTGTTCCTCTCCAATTTGTCATTCTTGACTTAGTAGATCACATGTTTGTCTATTCAAAATGGGCAATTCCAGTCCATTTCAGCTTACTAGTGCCAGAGATATAGATCTTTATGTACTCTGTATCATTTTTGACAACTTCCAATTTTCCTAGGTTCATACTCAGTACATTCCACGTTCCAATTATTAATGGATGTTTGTAGATGTTTCTTCCCACTTTGAATCATGCCACATCAGCACATGAAGCTCCTCAAAGCTTTACTTCATCCATATTAGTAAGGTCAACTTTACTTTGAGGAGGCAGCTCTTTACCAGTCGTGTTTTGAGTTCCTTCCAACCTGAAGGGCTCATCTTCCTGCACTATACCAGACAAGCTTCAGGGCTATTCATAAAGTTTTCCAGTACTATATTAGACAGTGTTTCATTGTTATTCATAAGATTTTCACTGGTGGCCAATTCTTTGAGAAGTCATTTGCCTCTTCCTTCTTATGAGTGTGTCTTAGACTGGAAGCTCTGCTGAAACTTGTCCAACATTGGTGACCCTGCTGGTATTTGAAATACCAGTGGCATTGCATCTAGCCTCACAGCAAGATGCAATCCACCACGGTGTGATAAACTGAGAGAAGTTAAGGAATCTGAATTTATGAAAATTGGAAATTGTCAGAAATGAAATGGAATGGACAAAGGTTTATATCCTAGGCATTAGTGAACTGAAATGGACTACAATTCCAGAATTTCAGTTTGATAATCATATGGTCTACTACTATGCCATGAGTGACACATTGAAGAGGAATGGCATCACATTCCTTGTCTAAAAAAACATTTCAAGATCTATCCTGAGGTATAATGCTGTCAGTGATGAGATAATATCCACACACCTACAAGGAAAACCAGGTGATAAGACTATTAGTCAAATTTATGCACCAACCACTAAAGCCAATGATGAAGAAATTGAAGATTTTTACCAGCTTCTGCTGTCTGAAATTGACCAGGTATGCAATGAATATGTGTTGATAATTATTGGGCATTGGAAAGTCAAAGTGAGAAACAAAGAAGGATTGGTAGTTGGAAAACTTGGCCTTGATAATGGAAATGATGCTAGAGATGCATTATAGAATTTTGAAAGACCAGCAACATATTTCTTGTCTGTACCTTTTTACGACAACATAAACAGTGACTATAAACATGGACCTCACCAGTTGAAATACACATGAATTAAATTGACTATATCTGTGGAAAGAGGTGATGGAGAACCTTAATATCATCAATCAGAAAAGGCCATGGTCTGACTGTGGAGCAATTCACCAGTTGCTCCTATGCAAGTTCAAGATTAAGCTGAAGAAAATTAAAACAATTCCATGAATGTCAAAATATGACCTTGATTATATCCCACCTGAATTTAGAGACCATCTGAAAAATATATTTGACACATTAAGCACCAGTGACTGAAGGACAGAGAGTTGTGTAATGACACTAAGAACATCATACCTGAGGAAAGCAAGACATCATTAAAAAGACAGGAAAGGAAGAAAAGAACAAAATGGATGTTAGAAGGGACTCTGAAAGTTGCTCTTGAATGGAGAGGAGCTAAAGCTAAAGGAATGAAGTAAAAGAGGTGAACACAAGATTTCAAAGGGTAGCTCAAGAAGACAATAAAGTATTATTATGAATCTGCAAAGACCTGGAGTTAGAAAACCAAAAGGGAAGAACATATTCAGCATTTCTCCAGCTGAAAGAACTTAAGAAAAAACATCAAGCCTCAAGTTGCAATACTGAAGCACTTACAGGCAAAACATTGAACGACGGAGAAAGCATCAAAAGAAGGTGGAAGGAATACAGAGTCACTGTACCAAAAAGAATTGGTTGGCATTCAACAATTTCAAGAGGTAGCATATGATCAAGAACCAATGGTACTGAAGGATGAAGTCCATGCTGCATTGAAGGAATTGATGAAAAGCTAAGTTCCAGGAAGAATATCCATTGCCATATTTCAACAAATGAATGCAGTGCTGGATATTCATTTATTCCAAAAAATTTGGAAGGTAGCTACCTGGCCAACTCACTGGAACAGTTCCATTGCCTATTGCAAAGAAAGGTGATCCAACAGAACATGGAAATTATTCACCCATATCACTGATATAACACACAAGTAACTGGTTACAGCATTACATCAACAGGGAGTTGCCAGAAATTCAAGTTGGATTCAGAAGAGGGTGTGAGATGAGGGATATCATTGCTGATGTCACTTGGATCTTGGCTGAAAGCAAAGAGTACTAGAAAGAAGTTTACTTGTGTTTTATTGGCTATGCAAAAGCATTCAACTGTGTGTATCATAAATTATGGATAACATTGTGAAAAATGTGAATTCCTGAATACTTAAATGCTCATGAGGAACCTGTACACAGACCAAGAGACAGTTGTTCAGACGGAACAAGGGAATGTTGCATGGTTAAAAGTCAGGAAAGGTGTGTGTCAGGGTTGTATTCTTTCACCATCCTTATTTAATCTGCATGCTGAACAAATCATCCAAGAAGCTATACTATATGAAGAAGAATGCTGCATCAAGATTGGAGGAAGACTCATTAACAACATGAGACATGGAGATGACAAACTTGCTTGCTGAAAGTGAAGATGACTTGAAGAACTTACTGATGAAGAACAAAAACTACAGCCTTCAGAATGTATTAAACCTCAACATAAAGAAATTAAAATACTTACAACTGGGCCAATAAGCAACATCACAATAAATGAAGAAAAGAATGAAGTTGTCAGGGATTTAATTTTACTTGGTTTCACAATCAATGCCCATGGAAGCAGCAGTCAAAAAGTCAGAAGACATATTGATCTAGGCATGTATGCTGCATAAGGCCTCTTTAAAGTGCAAAGACGGCACTTTGAAGACTAAAGTGTGCTTACCCAAGCCATGATATTTTCAATAGCCTCATATGTATGTGAAAGCTTGACAAC
Organism: Orycteropus afer afer; assembly: GCF_000298275.1. Classification (NCBI taxonomy): domain Eukaryota; kingdom Metazoa; phylum Chordata; class Mammalia; order Tubulidentata; family Orycteropodidae; genus Orycteropus; species Orycteropus afer. The sequence goes on from NW_006921606.1 coordinate 72,896, forward strand.
GAAAAAGGAAGACCATAGAAGAATTCACACATTTGAATTTTGATGTTGATGAAGAAATATTTTGGGCTGCCAGCATAATGTACAAATCTGTCTTGGAAGAAGTATGGCTAGAATGCTCCTTAGAAGCAAGAATGGTCAGACTTTATCTCATGTACTTTGGCCATGTTGTGAAAGGGATCAGTCCCTAGAGAAGATCATGCTTGGTAAAATGGAGGGTCAGCAAAAAAGACAAAGGCCCTCAATGAGATGGACTGACACAGTGGCTGTGACAAAGAGCTTAAGCATAATAGGGATTGTGAGGATGGTGCAGGACTGGACAGTGTTTTATTCTTTTGTCCATAGAGTTGCTATGTATGTCCATACACAGCCAACTTGATGGCACCTAACAACAACAGTATTTATGTGTATGTTTGTATGTGTGTATTTCATATCCTGCCCACTGAAAAGGCCTAGCAAAAATGATCAAATCAGTAGCACTGACCATCCTTAGGGCCAAAATTATGTCTTGAAATACCATTTCTTGCTGAAAGAAATGACTGATCCCAAATATGGAAAGGAAAAGTACCAGATGAGCATAGAACATCTTACCATATCAGATAGTAAAAAAAGCTATGAAAGGCTGTTAGAGTAACATCGAAAGGATCCAGGAGTTGACCTGTAGAGATTCCTATTTGCTAAAGATGGGAAAATCTGAATGTCAACAAAGATAATGCATTCACACCTATCAAATATGTCTAAATCCTAAGTTCATCACAGTATTTTAAAAATACTAATTGCTCACCCTCAGAGGATGCTAGAAAAACAGTAACTTAAACACTGACAAATAACAAGACAAAAATTAATGCATTTATCTTGCCTTTCCTATATGAAGTATACTACTAGGTACAGATCTGGTTAGATAGTAGATAAGAAGAAGTGTCTTTTTACAGTGATATCCCAGCCAATAATTGAAAAAGAAATATTGAATATGAATATCACCATTTTGTAACACTCAATGAATCCATAGACATAGACATTGAGTATCAAGAGCAGCTAACATATAAAAAGAGTGAAAACCAGATATGAAATTTTTTTCTGGTGAAAGAAGACATAACTTTTTGTGAAAGGGACTGGGCCTGAGTCCAATTGAGTCTGTGGATCTCATTTCCAATTTGCAGGAAATGAAGAGGACAGAGTAACATGTTAGACTGTACCAAGAGGATGCACTCAGTGAAATTCAGATTGCAAGATGGCCTGGGTTCTTCAACAGATAAACCATAGGGAAAAGGAAAGGATGGATATAAACTTGTAGATTGAGAGACCTGAAAGATATGTAAAATTTTCTTAAGTGGGCAAAACTCAATTTTTGTGTCTAGGAATACATATTTGCATGATAAAGCTATAAAGAAACACAAGGATGTGATTATTATAAATCCTGATGATAGCAATTTTGGATGAGGGGGTCTTGACTTTTGGATAGGACACATGGAGAAGCTTCTGAAGTAGCTGAAAAAGCTTAATTTCTTGGCCTGGGTGGTAATTACCTTATAGTACTTCACCTTATAGTACTTAACATTTGATTTGTGTGGATTTCTGTATCTTACCATAAAACTGTTTTAAAATGTCCCCCCAAGAAATATATTTCTTTGAAGATGGCATCCTACTAACAGACTGTGTGCCAGATCCCTTTATCAACAGAGATTTTGCTAAGTGCAGTAAAACAAATACAAATAATGATACTGGGGTTATCAGCAATCAATGAGAAGATAAAATATTACACCCAGTGAAGACAGCAAAAAGAAGCAGGTTAAGTGACTGGGAAAGATAAAAAAACAAAACAAAACAAAAAAAACCCTCCCAGCTGGTGAAGCCAAAGAGAAGTCTAGAAATACAAAGGAGGTTGAGGAGAAGAAGGGGAAAACAAACAAAAAAAACCCAACTTCATAGAACCCACAGGCATTAAAGACAGAATAGTCACACTGGGGATATTTCAAGGTAAGCTACAGCTACAAATGGGGGTGAAGATTATACTGGAAAATGGAGCAGCAGGACCCCTTTAGCTTAAGGTGCCATGGAATCTGGAAGGGAGTCGGGGAAAGGGAAGAGAAACTCTCTCTGAATAAACAGAACCCAATATTGGACACACAGCAGTGGGATTGAGTCCAACTGTTAGCAATCCTTTTTAGCACATAGTGGAACTAAGATTTTGGGACTTGTGGATCTGCATGGAGGAGGGTGGTCATCTATCCTTAGGGGTGGCTGGTTGGTTTCAACTGCAGGACTTTGATGGCTGAATGTCATCATTAGCAGAGACTGCTCCAAATAGAGCTGAGGTTGCAGCTGTCCTTCTTCACACCTGCATCACTGACTGAATTATCTCACACTAAGCACAGAAAACAAGCTTTGACTTTCTCCCCTGGGGGTTGCTTCTTGCACTGGTCTCCTTTCTACTGAGTGGGTACTCTGGTGAGTGAGTGGATTTTTACACAGTAGCCAGTTCCCAGGGCCACTGGCTGAACATAACTAGAGGGACCCCTCCTCAATACCTTATCCTCCTTTCATTTTTCTACTATGCTCTACCCAATTTTTCTTCCTCTATATCTGGTCACTTGCCTAATTGCTGACTCATCTTTTTTCATTTTTGCCAAACCTTCATTCTTCTCACCTGCCCACTTTTGTTTTCTCTCTTTTTCCTTTCCCCCTATTTTTTGTAGTCTATTTTTGTTCTATCTTTTCTTCTCTCCTTCCCCTCCTTGGCTTTTTTTTCCCCCTCCTTCCCTGCCTCATCCAATGGGAGGAACATATTAACCTTCTACTAATCAGTCATAACTACTACACCAACCACCTCACCCAACAGACAAGTAACAACAATAGCACCTGCATCACGAGATCAATGACAGATGGTAGAGAACACTTGCTTGTCCCAACTGCAAATCCTTTTCATGATGAACAGACTGGCATTCACATCCCCACCAGTGATTCTACCTACATAGAAAAAGCTGAAGAGCAACCCAGTACAGCCAAGTTAACAACCAAAGAAGTACACCTGTTCCACACTTCCAGATATGTTAAAGCAAAGTGAAACATAAAACCAGTGTGAAACAAATCAGTGCATAACTAACAAATAATAACAACAACTTCAAATTGTCTAGGAAATAACGGGAAACTTCAAATCAAACAAACAAACAAACAAACAAACAAACAAACAAACAAAAAAAAAAACAGGAAAAGATAGTGGAAAAAGTGTCCAAACTAGAGAATTAGGAAACTTTCCCAAGGAAGAACAAGCAATAGAACTTTCTGATCAGGAATTACATATATGTTCTTCCAGGAGTTCAAGAAAGCCATAAACAGAACCAACAAGAAGACAGACAACACTCCTGAAAAATTCAGGAAAATCATTCAAGAACAAAATAACAAAACAAATTCACAATTAGAAATAACACAAAAACAGCAATTAGAAATCTAGAAGATGAACACTAAAATTACAGAGATAGATAATACATTAGAAGGACAAAAGAGTAGACTAGAATTGGTGAAGAATGCAATTCTCAGGTTGAAGATAAATCTATTGTATGAGGAAAAATCAGAACAAAGATTTAAGAGAAAGGAAGAAAACCTGAGAGTTATATGGGATGACATGAAAAGAAGTAACATACACCTGATTGGAATCCCAAAACAAGGAGAGGCAAAAAAATACCACTGAGAAAATTGTTGAAGACTAATTAACAGAAAATTTCCCCCATACCATGAAAGAAGAAAAGATATCCATCTAAGAAGTTCAATGAACTCCATACTGGATAGAGCCCAAGAGAAAGTTACCAAGACATATCACAATCAAATTTCCCAAAGCCAAAGGCAAAGAAAGAACCTTGGGAGCAGATTAGGAAGAATGCAATGTTACCTATAATGGGCAATGAATAAGACTAAGCTCTTATTTCTCAGCAGAAACTATGCAGGCAAGAAGAAAATGGGATGACATATACAAAACCTTGAGGGAAAAGAACTGCCAACCAAGAATTATATGCCTAGCCAAACTGTTCCTCATATAAGAGGGTGAAATCAAGACATTTCCAGACAAAAAGAAATTAAGGGAATTTGTGAAAACCAGACCAATCCTACAAGAAATGATAAAGGGAGTCCTCCCAATAGAAAACCCTCAACAGAGAACAGCAAATTAAAATCAAGATGCTTGACACCACCACTTAGAAACCAACCCAGAAAGGGATTCTAAAAATAAGCTCACAAAAAAATGTCAATAGAGAAATAGGGGAGACAATCTGCAAATGACACTATCAACAAAGCAAATAGAGGGAATAAAAGTTTTAATTACAAAACTTCCAAATCAAGAGGATGACAAGATAATATCTATACAGAATAGACTATTCCAAACTTACAGAGATAAGAATTTACTTCATAGTAACCACAAAGAAATTGAACAATCCTTCTAACCAAACTAAGAAAGAAGAAAATTACAAGGGCTAAGTAAACACAAAACCAACAATAATGAAGAAAAGAGAAAACATATTTGATAACAAAATGAACTCAGCACAGAAGAATATTGGGAAGAAAGAAATCACCAACAACACAACAAAAAACACAATAGAATGACAGGAATAAATTCATACCTGTCACTAATTACAATCAATGTGAATGGACTAATTGCACCACTCAAGAGAAAGAGAGTGGTAGATTGGATAAAAAAAGAAGACTCATCAATATGCCACCTATAAGAGACCCACCTTAGACAACAGAAATAAAAATAAATTAAAAATCAAAAGGTGGAAAAATATATCAAGTGAATGATAACCAAAAAAGAGCAAGAGTGGCAATATTAATTTATGAGAAAATAGACTTCAAGGTGAAAACCAGCATAAGGGACAAAGAAGGGCAAGAGATGATGTTAAGGAGGTCACTTACCAAGAGGACATTACCATAATAAATATCTATGCACCCAATGAAAGAGCTCCAAAATACATAAAGTAAATATTAACTGAATTGAAAGAAAAATAGGCAATTCTACAATAGTAGTAGGAGATTTTAACACAATCACTTTTGAGGAAGGACAGAACAACCAGAAAAAAACTCAACAAAGGTACAGAAGATGTCAACAACACAATCAACCAACTTGACCACATAGACATATACAGAGCATTCCACCCAACAAGAGTACAATACACATTCTTCTTCAGTGCACATGGATCATTCTCCAGAATAGACCATATTTTAGGCCACAAAATAAGTCACAAATATGTGGAAACTGGATAATACACTGCACAAAAACTACTTGATAACAGAAGAAATGAAATGTGAAATTAAAAAAAAAAAAATTCCTAGAAACAAATGAGAATGAAAATACAACTTACCAAAACCTTTGGGACAATAAATGCACACATCAAAAAAGAAGAAAGTATCAACATCAACACTTTAACTCAAGAACACTAACAATTAAAAAAAAAGAGTAACAACAACAACAACAAAACCTACACCAAGGAAATAATAAAGATCAGAGCAGAAATAAATGAAGCAGAAAACAAAACAAAACAAAACAAAAAAAAAAAAAAAAGAGAAAATCAACAAGACAAGAAGCTGGTTCTTTGAAGTGATTTACAAAACTGACAAACCACTGGCAAATCTAACAAAGGAAAAGAAAGAGAAGATGCAAATAACACAAATAATACGTGAAAAGAGTGACATCACAATAAGACCAACTGCAATAAAAAAGATAGTAACAGAATATTATAAAGAACTGTACTCCAACAGATGCAAGAAGCTAGAAGAGATGGAAAAATTTCTAGAAACACAAGACCTACTTAAACTAACCCAGTCTGAGATAGAATTCTTGAATAGACCCACAAAAAAGAAGATATTGAGCAGGTCATTAAAAAAAACCACAAAAAACCAAACTACCTACACAAAAAAAGTCCTGGCCCAATTGAGGAAGAGAAAGACACAGAGAGGTGCATGGGAGGTACAGACAACAAAGATGAACCCTTGAGCACATACAGTACTGCATTGTCAGTGATGGCAAATATTGATCTATGAGTGGATAGATGGGTGAACAGGCAGGGTGGAGTGTGCCCATGACTATGTATAGTGTTGGCAGACAATGTATCTACAAGTGTATTTGTATGTTCTGTAAGAATGTTCAGGTATACAGTAGAGCTGATAAGGGACAAAGTTGTAGTCACTTCTTGGCCATAGCCAGCTACCCAGAGGGAGCAAGTAGTTGGACCCAGGCTTGGGACCATGGTCTCTGGGGACATCAAGCTCAATTGGCATAACATACTACACAAAAACATTGTTTCACATATTACTTTGGTGAGTAGCAACTGGGATCTTAAAAGCTTGCAAGCTGCAATCTAGATGCATCGATGAGTCTCTCCTCATCTGCAGCAAAGAAGAACGAAGGAAATCAAAGACACATGGGAAAAATGAGTCCAAGGGATGGGTACACCATGCGATCCTCAGCCTATATGACAAGGCCATAAGAACTAGATGTTGCCGGGCTACCATTATCAACTGTTGGAGGGGGGATCTATGTAGAAGATCCTGGATAGATGGGAGAACAATGTAGAACAAAACTCAAAATCATTTAAAAAAGAAAAAAAGGGACCAGGTTTGGTGGTCTGATAGAGCCTGTGGAACCCCTGAGACTAGCTGCCCTTCAGGTCTGGAATTGAACCCACTCCTGTGGCTCTTGGCCAAACAAAAGACAGGGATATGAGCTGAACATTTACATTTGGTAGATACATTCTTTGGAGAGACCAATAATTGGAGAATAGAAAAGCTGTATATGCACAGGGAGACAGCTCAGGGGGCAGGAGTGCATGGGATGAAAGGACACAGGGAAGAGGTAACTATGGGGAGGAAGTGGGAAGAGAGCTGTTGCATTGTGGGAAATTGCAGTCAATGTCATAAGACAAAGTGTATGTGAACTGTTCTATGGAAAATGAATTTGCTCTGTAAACTTTCATCCAAATCACAATTAAAAAAAAAAAAAAAAAAATGTCCTTGCCCAGACTGCTTCTCTGGAGAATTCTATCAAACCTTCAGGGAAGACCTAATACATATACTACTCAAACTATTCCACAACACAGAAAATGATGGAGTACTCCCAAATTCATTCTATAAATCAAGCATAACACTGATACCAAAACCAGGTAAAGACACCACTAAAAAGGAAAACTATAGACCAATGTCTTTCATGAATATAGATGCAAAAATCTTCAACAAAATCTTATCCAACAGAATCCAACAACAAAAAAAAAAAAAATACACCATATCCAAGTGGGATTCATACCAGGTATGCAAGGGTGGTTGAACATCAGAAAAACAATGTAATCCATCACATAAATAAAACAAAAGAAAAGAACCATATGATCATACCAGTTGATGCAGAAAAGGCATTTGATAAAATCCAACACCCATTCCTGTTCAAAAACTCAGCAAAATTGTAACAGAATGAAAAATCCTCAACATAATAAAGGGCACATATGCAAAACCAACAGCTAACATTATTGTCAATGAAGAAAGACTCAAAGCATTCTCCTTTGACAAGGATACCCTCTATTACCACTTCTATTTACTATTGTATTGGAAGTCGTAGCAAGGGCAATAAAGTAAGAAAGAGAAAGAAAATTCATCCAAATAGGCAAAGAAGGAGTAAACCTATCTCTGTTTGCAGATAACATGATCCTACACAGAGAAAACCCAAGAGACTCAACATGAAACTTGGTGCAACTAATAGAAAGTTCAGCAAAGTGGTAGGACACAATATCAACATACAAAAATCAATTGGATTCCTCTACATTAACAAAGAAACCCCTCAAAAGGAAATAAGGAAAACAATACCATTTACAACAGCAAAAAGAAAAGATCAACCACTTATCTATCAGTTTGGTCATACTGTGGTGGCTTGTGTGTTTCTCTGAGGCTAGAAGCTATGCCACTGATATTTCACATACCAGCAGGGTCACCCATGGTGGACATGTTTCAGCAGAGCTTCCAGACTAAGACAGACTCAGAGGAAGGAAGGGGCCACCCACTTCTCAAAGAACTAGCCAGTGAAAACTTTATGAATAACAATGAAACACTGTCTGATGCAATACTGGAAAACTTTTTGAATAGCCCTGAAACTTTGTCTGACATAGTGCTGGAAGATGAGCCCCTCAGGTTGGAAGGCACTCAAAATATGACTGGGGAAGAGCTGCCTCTTCAAAGTAAACTCTACCTTAATGATGTGGATGGAGTAAAGCTTTTGGGACCTTGAATTGATGATCAGGAACAACTCAAAATGGGAAGAAACAGCTGCAAACATCCACTAATAACCAGGATGTATGAAGTGTAAATCTAGGAAAATAGGAAGTTGTCAAAAATGAAATTGAACTCATAACAATCAATATCCTAGGAAATAGGATGAAATGACTGAAATGACTGGTTTTGGCAGTTTTGAATCAGCTAATCATATGATCTACTATGCCAAGAATGACAACTTGAAGAGGAAAGACGTGGCATTTGTCATCGCAAAGAATGTTTCAAGATCTGTTCTGAAGTACAATGCTGTCAATACACCTACAAGGAAGAACAGTTAATGCTACTATTATTCAAATTTACACACCACCCACCGAAGCCAAGGATGAGGAAATTGAAGATTTTTACTAACTTCTGCAATCTGAAATTGACCAAATGTGCAATCAAGATATGTTGATTATTAGTGGTGACTGGAATGCAAAAGTTGGAACCAAAGAAGAATCACTGGTAGTTGGAAAATATGGCCTTGGTGATGGAAATGATGCCAGAGACCACATGCTAGAATTTTACAAGACCAATGACTTATTCATTGCAAATACTTTTTTCAACAACATAAATAGTGTCTATACATGTGGTCTTCACCAGAAGGAATACACAGGAATCTGACTGAGTACATCTGTGGCAAGAGGCGATGGAGAAGCTCAAAACAAGGTTCCAAGGCCAGAAACAGACTGTGGAAGAGACCATCAACTTCTCATATGCAAGTTCAAGTTGAAGCTGAGGACAATTAAAACAAATCCATGAGAGCCAAAATATGACCTTGATTACATCCCACCTGAATTTAGAGACCATCTAAAGAATAGATTTGATGCATTGAATACCAATGACTGAAAGCCAGAGGAATTGTGGGATGACATCAAGAACACCATCCATGAAGAAAGAAAAGATCATTAAAATGACAAGAAAGGAAGAAAAGACCAAAATCCAAAATGGATATCAGAAGAGACTCTGAAATTGCTCTTGAATGGAGAGTATCTAAAGCAAATGGAAGAAATGACAAAATAAATGAGCTGAACAGAAGATTTCAAAGAGCAGCTCGAGAAGACAAAGTCAATTATTATAATGAAATGTGCAAAGAGCTGGAGTTAGAAAACTGAAAGGGAAGAACACACTTGGCATTTCTCAAGCTGAAAGAATTGAAGAAAAAATTCAAGCCTCAAGTTGCAATATAGAAAGATTCTATGGGGCAAAATATTGAATGATGCAGGAAACATCAAAAGAAGGTGAAAGAAATACACAGTGTCACCATACCAAAAAGAATTGGTCTATGTTTATCCATTTCAGGAGGTGGCATACGATCAAGAACTGATGGTATTGAATGAAGAGGTCGAAGCTGCACTGAAGGAATTGGCAAAAATCAAAGCTCCAGGAATTGATGGGATAGCCATTGAGATGTTTCAACAAACGGATGCTGTGCTGGAGGTACCAACTCATCTATGCCAAGAAATTTTGAAGACAACAGCCTGGCCACATGACTGGAAGATATCCATATTTGTACCCGCTCCAAAGAAGGGTGATACCACAGAAAGTGAAAATTATTGAACAATATCATTAATATCACACTGAAGTGAAATATTATTGAAGATAATTTAAAAAATGGTTGCAGCAGTACATTGACAGGGAATTTCCAGAAATGCAAGCTGGGTTCAGAAGAGGCTATGGAAGGAGGGTTATCATTGCTGGTGTCAGATAGATCTTGGGTGAAAACAAAGAATACCGGGAAATGTTTACTTGTGTTATATTAACTATGCAAAGACATTTGACTCTGTGGATCATAACAAATTATGGATAACATTGAGAAGAATGGGAATTCCAGAACACTTAATTGTGCTCATGAAGAACCTGTACAAAGACCAGGAGGCTGTCATTCGAAAGAACAAGGGGATACTTCATGGTTTAAAATCAGGAAGGGAGTGTGTCAGGATTGTATTCTTTCACCATACTTATTCAATCTGTATGCTGAGCAAATAATCTGAGAAGCTGGACTATATGAAGAAAAATGTGACATCAGTATTTGAGGAAGATTCATTAATAACCTGCCATATGCAAATGACACAACTTTGCTGAAAGTGAGGATGACTTGAAGCACTTACTGATGAAGATTTGTCTTCAGTTTGGGTTACACATCAACATTATAAAAACGAAAATCCTCACAATTGGACCAATTAGCAGAATCATGATAAAAGGAGAAAAGATTGAAGTTGTTGAAGATTTTATATTACTTGGTTCCACAATCAATACTAATGGAAGGAGCAATCAAGAAATCAGATGACATATTGCACTGGGAAAATCTGCTGCAAAAGACCTCTTTCAAGTGTTGAAGAGCAAATATGTCTCTTTGAAGAATAAGGTGCACCTAACACAATCATGGTGTTTTCAATCACCTCATATGCATGTGAGAGCTGGATATTGAATAAGGAAGACCGAAGAAGAGTTGATGATTTTGATTTGTGGTGTTGATGAAGAATGATTAAAGTACCATGGACTGCCAGGAGAATGAACAAATGTGTCCTAGAAGAAGTGTAGCAGGAATGCTCTTTGGAGGCTAGAATAACCAGACTTTGTCTCACCTACTTTGGCCATGTTGTCAGAATGGACCATTTCCTGGAGAAGGATATCATGCTTGGTAAGGTGGAAGGTCAATGAAAAAAGGGAAGGTCCTCAATGTGATGGATTGACACACTAGCTGCAATGATGGGCTCAGGCATAGCAAGTGAGGCTGACAAAGGACTGGGCTGTGTTTCATTCTGTTGTACATAGGGTCACTATGAGTCGGAGCCGACTTGACACCTAACAACAATAACAACCACCAAAAGGAGAAAATACTTAGGAATAAGTCTTACCAGAGACACAAAAAACCTATACAAAGACAAGTTCAAAACACTACTACAAGAAACACAAGAGACCTGCATAATTGGAAGAACATGCCATGTTTATCAATAGGAAGACTGAATATTGTGAAAAAGTCAATACTACCCAAAGCAATCTATACATTCAATGCAATCCCAATCCAGATGCCATCAACATTCTTCAAGGATGTGGAAAAACCAGTCACCAAATTCATATAGAAAGGAAAGAGACTATAGATAAACAAAGCACTGATGAAGAAGAAAAACAAAGATGGTCTCACACTCCTGATCTCAAACCTACTATACAGCCACAATAGTCAAAACAGCATGGTATTGGTAAAATGATAGACAAATAGACCAATGGAACAGAATTGAAAACCCAGAAATAGACTCATCCATCTATGGACAACTTATGTTTGACAAAGGGCCAAAACCCATTAAATGAGGGAGAGACAGTCTCTTTTACAAATGGTGCTGGCAAAATTTGATACCCACCTGTGGAACAATGAAACAAGATCCATACTCACCCCATACACAGAAACAAACTCAATTTGGAACAAAGACTTAAATGTGAAACCTAAAACCATAAAGTTGATCAAAGAAAAAATAGGTGCAAATCTAGGAGCTCTAATTTATGGCATAAATAAACTATCAAGCAGAACCAAAAATGCACTAGTAGCATCAGAGAAATTACATGACTGGGACTTTTTAAAAACTAAATTCTTATGTGCCTCCAAAGACTTCTCCAAAAGAGTAAAAAGAGAACCTACAGATTGGGAAAAAAAATTTGGCTATGACATATCTGACAAGGAAATTTTCTCTAAAATTTACAGAAAACTTCAACACCATAACACCAAAAAAGACAAACAACCTAATTCAAAAATGGGCAAAAGACATGAACAGACACTTCACTAAAGAAGATATACATGCAGCCAACAAACACATGAGGAAATGCTCACAATCATTAGCCATTGTTGTTGTTGTTGTTAAGTGCCGTCGAGTCGTTTCCGACTCATAGCGACCCCATGCACAGCAGAAC
>NW_006921606.1:88740-94528 GCF_000298275.1 Orycteropus afer afer
GCTCTTCCGGCCTGCTACTCTGTGCTACGCCTGTGCTTACCTTGCTCCCGAAGACCTGGTCCCTCTCGGTAGGGTAACAAGGGAATGTGTTCAGTGCAGATCAGTGAGTAAGCATTAAAGAGATGCAAATCAAAACAGCAATGAGATATCATCTCATCCCAGCAATAATACCAAAGTTCAACAAGACAGAAAATAACAAATGCTGGTGAAGCCAGGAGAGATTGGAACTCTCATACACCACTGGTGGGACTGTAAAAATGGTACAGCTACTGTGGAAAATGTTATGGCATTACCTTAAAAAAAATTGAAAATAGAATATCATTTGATCCAGCAGTTCCATTACTAGAATATATCCTAAAGAGGTGAGATCCAGGACTTGAATAGATATATGTACATCCATGTTCATCACAGCACAATTCACTATAGTGAAGAGACGGACAATCTAATTGCCCATCAGCCGATGAATGGATAGCCAACCTATGGTACATTCATACAATGGAATACTATGCAACATCAAAGCATAATGAAGAATCCTCAAACCATCTCACAACATGGGTGAATTTGGAGGACATTATGCTGAGTGAGTTGGAACTGACTCAGTGGCAGTTAGTTGTTTTTTATTATTTTTTAATGCTGTGTTAAATAAGTCAATCACAGAAGGACAAATATTGTATGAATTCATTATTGTAAAAAGTCAAGGAAAGGTTTACTTAGGGAAAGAAATTCAATTTATTGGTGACTGAGGATGGGAGAGAAGGAGAAGAAAATTTTCTGACTAGTTGAGGGTCACATGTTGATTTGGTGAGGGGAGGGGCAGTATGGAAAGAGTGTGTGACCAGCATGGTGACAATGGGGAAAAGGAGGATAGTGAAACGTGCACAAAAAATATAGACAGCAGAGGCAAATACTATTACATGCACTATACTGCACTACCAGTAGCAGCAAACACTAGGCAATGGGTATGCATAGACAAGTGAGAAGATCAGGTGGGAGTAGGCGAATAGTAATATAACCAAGACCAAGGATAGATTTGGCTGAAGATAATCTTACAAAAGAACTTGTGCTACAAAATTATCTATATACATTACAGAAGTAACAGAGGACAAGGGTGGAGTAGCTTCTCAGAGAAAATCAAACACCTTGAGGGAGAGAATCTCCAGACCTCTGGGCTTGGGACCATAGTCTTGGGCCACATCATGCTCAATTGGCACAACAGAGTACATAAAATCTTGTTCTGCATCCTACTTTGGTGAGTAGCAACTGGGGTCTTAAAAGCTTTCGAGCAGCCATCTAAAATGCAACTATTGGTCTCTTCTCATCTGGAGCAAAGAACAGTTAAGAAAATCAAAGTCATCTGGAAATAATTAGTCCAAAGATAAGACGGACCACAAGGACCTCAGTTTTCACCACCCCAAGACCAGAAGAACTTGATGGTACCCAGCTACCAATGCCAACTGCTGGAAAAGGCATCAAAATTGGAGATCCTGGATAGAATGGGAGGAAAAATATGGAATGAAATTCAAAAACACAAAAATGACCAGAATTACTGGTCAGACAGCTAGAGACAGATAACCCCTGAGACTATGGCCCTGGGCCATAGTCTTCCAGCCTAGAAATGGATTAACTTCCAGCCTAAAAATGAAGACTGGATTGACTCTCAATCCAACATTAGAAAGACCTACATGCAGAACACCTACCTCAGGGAGATGCACCGACCTACTCTAGGGAGATGCACCCCTTAGATCAACCAATCATGAGAAATCAGAGGAGAAGCATTCACATAGAGGGAATGTTGGACAGACAGGAATGCATAGATAAGAAGGGCACAGTGAAGGTGCATTCACAGGGAGGACAGGAGAGGAGGGTTTTTTTAATAGTTGGGGGTGGTAATCAGGGTAGTGGAATCAAATGTGCACGAACTGTTGAATGTAAAACAAATCTGCTTTGTAAATTTGCACCCAAAACACAATTAAAAAAAAGAAGAAGAAGAAGAAGAGGGGCAACGTTTGCATAAAGGGAAAGTTGGACAGACAGGAATGCATAGATAAGAAAGGCCCAGGGAAGGGTAACAGGGAGGAGAGGGAAGGAGAGACTTTTATGGATAGGAATTGTAATCAGGGTCGTGAAACCAAATATTCATGAACTGTTGAGAGTAAAATGAATCTGCTTTGCAAATTTGTACCCAAATCACAATAAAAAATTAAAGAAAGAAAGAAATGTGTTTCTTTACAAGTTCAGGTGCAAATGTCACATTCTTGGTTTATGCAAGTTCAACATTGTTGTTGTTGTTATGTGCCGTTGAGTCGTGCCCAAATCATAGCGACCCTCCTTGGGTTTCTGAGGCAGTATCACTAGGGAAGTAGTTCAATATCACATCACTGGATAAAGATGTATATGCTGTGTTCCTGAAATATGCCCCTGTGTGTGTCTTCATTCATTATGGAGAAGTGGCTGCTAATCATCTGCCAGATGGTGCTTGACAAAGAAACCCTTTATATAGTAAAAGGAGACCATGACTATGAGCACTTCATTCAGGCCTTTCTCTGAGCCTCCTCTGCATCTTCTAGATGATAACACATACTGCCTGCCCTACCACTTCAGATTTATAGCTGTTTGGATGTCAACTCTGTATTCATTCCAGATTTAACTACAACAGATTAAACAAGACAGGCAGATTTGATACAGATGTTAGAGAAAGTGATAGACTTGGAATAAAAATCTGGCTCAACAAGAAACTCTTTCCAGTAATATAACCAGGGGGAGGCCTCTTAATATTCCTGCCTCAGTTTCCTCACATAGAAAATGGGGATAATTTATGGGATTGTTTTCAGGCTTAAATGCAGTAATGAATGAAAAAACAACCTGTAGACTTTGGAATCTGCTATAAGTGTAAGATGTTTTCATTATTCTTACATAACCCACTCTCAATGAATTTCTTTCTATGTGTCATTACCCACAGTAATGAGTCACGTTATAACTGTGCCCCATCAAACACAGAAAATGACCCAAAGAGCTCAATACCATATGAATGCCCTTGTGCCAAAAGTTCATAGGAAGCTGAGGATCATAGAGGTTATAGTGTAATGTATAGTGTAAAGGTTTCAGGGTCTAAGAGTCACCTAGTCCCCAGAGTGTCATGCTGTGTCCTTTTTGGGAGCCAGGGGTCCATGGTCAGCTTCAGAACTGCCTTGGAATTGGGAAAAAGGAGACATCAGGACCCTGACTCCACCTCTGCTTCTTCCAGAGCAGTCCTGAGTTACTCTGCTCAATTTATTGGTACCCCCCATAAGAATTCATTCTACAAATTCTGAAAAAATGGAAAGATACAAATATCTGCTCTAATTCCCATTTTACAGATGAGAAAACAGACCTAGAAAAGGTAAGAGACTTAACCACAGCCACTCAACTAGCAACAGGCAGAACTGTGGCAGATCTTGTCTTTCTGGATTCCAGGCCAGTGTCCTTCCCAACATACCAGTCTCTGTGGTGCCTCAGGGCAACATCTTGACCTAAAAGATAAGAAATGGAACCACCAGTTGGGCCACCAAGTTTGGCTATACCCTGCACAAGTACACCCAATCAAAAAAGCAAGATGGGTTCTCACTAAACTCCATTCACCAGGCCAGGTGCCCTGGCATGGAGTCTGTCCTTTCTTGCAATCAGCACAAAAGTGATGTATGGCCTGGCCTCAGCCCTGGCCATTCGTAAGAGCAACTCCATGTGCCAAGTCTCTCCAGTTTTTCCTCTGATCCCATTAAGGAGCTTCCAAAATTCAGCGTGCTGTCTCACAGTTCTGGTGGCTAGAGTGAAGACTAATGCATTTGTGATGAAGCTTGTCAGTAGAATTGTGGAGCCAGATCACGTTTTTCTAAGTTGATAGGAGTGCAAATTGTAATAGTTTGCCAGGCCACTAGGGTACCATTTAGCAAATTACTTCTTCAGTAAATTTTAGAAAATTATGGTTGTAATTAAGTAAAAGTAGGCTACTCTTTGGCAAATTAGTGTTTCAGGGCAGTGGAATGATCAGCTACACAGAACTTAGTGGTATCCTGTTGTTGTTGTTGTTATGTGCCGTCGAGTCAGCCCTGACTCATAGCGACCCCTCCTTGGGTTTCCGAGGCAGTATCACTATGGAAGTAGGATTGCCCAACCTTCCTTCCGAGGAGTGGCTGGTGGGTTTGAACCGCCAGCCTTCTGGTTAGCAGTCAAGTGCCTTAGCCACTATGCTACCTAGTGACCTAAAATCCTTAATACCCCTTCTAAATGGGTATGCACAAAAGAGAAGTTTTCTGTGTTGGAAAAATTATTCAATTTAATTATGATTCACAGAAAAGGGAAGTCAAAAGGTCCTTCTTGTATTCCTTAAGGAAGACTATGCTCAAATTACCAAAGCCATACATATAAATGTCTCCAGAATGGATATAAGATATAGAGCATTCTACAGCCTCTCAACTTTTAGGAAAAATAAATTTGAAACTGAAGAGAAAGGAATGGAAGGGAAATTTTGCATGATAGATGTAATGATATGTTTAAAGACACAACACAAAAGGTTTTTAAGGGATCCAAATATTCATAAACAAAACTGGTAAGAATGACTGTGCTTTTTATAAATGTTCTAACATAAATTCTTCCTAATATGCAAATAACACCTCAGGGGACCTATAATGTTATTCTCCTCAGAAGTTTGACAAACTGTTGTGTAAATTATTAGCTATTAATACTTCCTACATTCATCTTATACATTAATTATAACTTCAAATTTTACTGTCAGATTTTCTTTTGCCAATCTCCCATTAATATCTTGCCATTATTAAATAAAATTTCTCTTCTTTCTTTCTGAAAACATCTTTTTATTTCCCAAACCTTTCAAAAAACACTCTCGCAAACCAAAAGATTTTAGAAAATTGGTCCTGGTTTAAAGATGACTTGGAAAATCAATTCCTTCTAACATAACACATTTTCTTGAAATCAATGTCTAAGTAGTTTTACAATCTTCTTATAAAGGATTCACTCAAGTTTAGAAAACTGTTGCTAACAAACATTTGCTCTCAACTAACCTTAAGGTTGGAGTTTAAACCCACTCAGTGGCACTGTGGAAGAAAGGCCTGGTAATTTGTTTCCCTAAAGATTACAGCCAAGAAAATCCTATGGAGTACAAGTCTACTCTAACACATGGGATTACCTTGAACCAGATGACTCCAGGGTAACAACTGATTGGTATTATTAAGACTATTGTTAAATGTATTTCCCCTCCTTGAGCCCCAGAAGGGGTAATATTGGAACACACAGTTCAGGTTTGTTCATCCTGACTTACTTTTCTCATGTAGGAGAATGAGTTCTTTGATGGATGAATATTACCATATTACCTTCAGGGCTCCTGCACTACACCGTGAGCAGTGATGCTCATCCGTTTCTTGTTCTTCTGTCTCTTTGTTCTGCTTTCACCCAATAACGGTGAGGGCCTGCTCAAGCCACATATGCTCTTTTAGACCCAGCTCTCATCTGTGACAAACCCAGGAAAGTGAGGATCAGGAAAGTCCCAAAAGTCTATTGTTGTTGTTATGTGCTATCAAGTCAAACTTGACTCATAGCGACCCCTCCTTGGGTTTCCGAGGCAGTATCACTACGGAAGTAGATTGCCCAACCTTCCTTCCCAGGAGTGGTTGGTGGGTTTGAACCGCCAGCCTTCTGGTTAGCACTCAAGTGCCTTAGGCACTCTGTCACCAGACCTTGGAAATCTGGTGGGGAAGTTCTGACTCTATCCTCTAGGATCACTATGAGTCAGAAA
>NW_006921606.1:94628-98284 GCF_000298275.1 Orycteropus afer afer
GGGTTTCCGAGGCAGTATCACTACGGAAGTAGATTGCCCAACCTTCCTTCCCAGGAGTGGTTGGTGGGTTTGAACCGCCAGCCTTCTGGTTAGCAGTCAAGTGCCTTAGGCACTACATTGTTCTTAGGTGTCATCAAATTGCCTCTGACTCATGGCCACCCTAAGTGCAACAGAATGGAACATAGCCTGGTCCTGTGCCAGCTTCATAATCCTTGCTATGCTTGAGCCCATCATTGTAGGCACTGTGTCAGTTCATCTTTTTGAAGGGCTTCCCTTTCCCCTTTTTTTGCTGACTCTCTACTTTACCAAGAACCATATCCCTCTCCAGACAATAGTCCCATCTGACAACACAACTAAAGTAGATGAGACAGTCTAGCCATTCTCACTTCTGAGGAGCATTCTGTCTACATTTCTTCCAGGAGAGATTTGTTTCTTCTTCTGCCAGTCCAAGATATTTTCAGTATTCTTTGCCAACACCACAATTCAAAGACATTCACTCTTCTTCAATCTTCCTTATTCATTATCCAGCTTTCACATGTGTATGAGTCAACTGAAAAAAAAACATGCTTTGGGTTAGGCATACCTTAGTCTTCAAAGAGACATTTTCGCTCTTCAGCACTTTCAAGAGGTCTTTTGCAACAGATTCACCCAGTGCCATACATCATCTGATTTTTGACTGCTGCTTCCATTGATTGTGGATCCAAGTAATATGAAATTTTTGTTAATGAGTCTTCCTCCAATACTGAAGCCATGTTCTTCTTCACAGAGTGCAGCTTCTTGGATTATTTGTTCAGGATATAGATTGAATAAGTATGGTGAAAGGATACAACCCTGACACACTCCCTTCCTGATTTTAAACTATGCAGTATCCCTTTGTTCTGTTCAAATGACAGCCTCCTGGTCTCTATACAGGTTCCGCGTGAGCACAATTAAGTAAGTGTTCTAGAATTCCCATTCTTCTCAATGTTATCCATAATTTGTTATGATCCACACAATCAAATGTTTTGCATAGTCAATAAAAAACAAATAAACATTTTTCTGGTATTCTTTGCTTTCAGCCAAGGTCCATCTGACATCAGCAAGATCCCTCTTTCCACATCCTCTTCTGAATCCTGCTTGGATTTCTGGAAATTCCTTGTCACTATACTGCTGCAACCATTTTTTAATTATCTTCAGAAGATTTTACTTGCATGTGATATTAATGATATTGTTTGATAATTTTCTCATTCTATGGGATCAACTTTCTTTGGAATGGTACAAGTATTGATGTCTTCCAGTCAGTTTGCCAGGTAGCTCTCTTCCAAATCTCTTGGTATAGCCAAGTGAGTCCCTCCAGTGCAGCATCCATTTGTTGAAACACGTCAATGGGTATTCCCTCAATTCATGGAGTCCTGTTTTTCACCAATTCCTTCAGTGCAGATTTGACATCTTCCTTCAATACCATCAGTTCTTGGTCATATGCCACCTCCTAAAGTAGATGAATATTGACCAATTCTTTTTGTTACAGTGACTGAATTCCTTCAACCTTCTTTTGATGTTTCCTGCATCATCCAATATTTTGCCCATAGAATCTTTCAATATTGCAATTCGAGGCTTGAGTCTTTTCTTCAGCTCTTTCAACTTGAGAAAGAGTGTGTTCTTCCCTTTTAGTTTTGTAAATGGAGGTCTTTGCACATTTCATCATAATAATTGCTTTGTCTTCTAGAGCTGCTCTTTGAAATCTGCTCAGCTCTTCTATATTGTTATTGCTTCCATTTACTTGACTTACTCTCCTTTCAAGAGCAAGTTTCAGAGTCTCTTCTGACACCCATTTTGATCTTTTCTTCCTTTCCTGTTTTGTTTTTTTTTTTTTTTTAATTGTGATTTGGGTGAAAATGTATGGAGCAAATACACTCTCCATATAGAAGATTATATACACTTTGTTTCATGACATTGACCACAATTTAGCACAATGCAACATCTCCCCTCCCACTTCCTCCCGATAGTTACCTCTTCCCTGTGTCCATCCCTCCATGCACTCCTACCCCGAGCAGTCTCCCTGTGCCTGAGCAACCCTTCTTTATCTCATACTTGTTCTCTCTAAGGATTGTATCTACCTCAGGTAAATGCTCAACTAATATACCTGTCTATTGCTTGGTTGAAAGCCACAGGTGTGCATTCAATTCCAGAACTGAAGGGCAGCTAGGGGCCATAGTCTCAGCCAAGATTCACCAGGCTCCATTTGGCCAGCAAACCTGTTCCCCGCTTTTTTATTTTTTTAAATGATTTTGAGTTTTGTTCCACATTTTTTCCCCTGTATATCCAGGATCTCCTACAAAGATCCTCTTCCAGGTGGTTGACAGTAGTAGCTGAGCACCATCTATTTCTTCTGGTCTCATAGTCGTATGCTGCAGATCGGATGGTGTACCAGTCACTAGGACTAATTGTTTCCATGATTTTTGGTTTTCTTCATTCTTCTTGGCTCTGGATGTTGAGAGACCCATCGTTGCATCTAGATAGCAGCTTGCAAGCTTTTAAGATCTCAGTTGCTACTAGCCACAGTAGGAGGTGGAACAATGATTTGTGTAGTACATTATGCCAATTGAGCTTGATGTCCTCTGCAACTATGGTCCCAAGACCACAGGTTCAACTACTTGGTCCCTCTGAGTCGCTGGCTGTGACCAAGCAGTGACTACAATCTTGACCCTTGTCAGCCCCATTATACACCTGGGAATTCAGATCATACACATAAAGTTATTGGACCACTGTCTGCCAACCCTATACATGTTCTTGGGTGCACTCTCCACTTCATATACATACCTAATATTTCAGCCTGTCCACCCATCTATCCACCCATATACCCATGTTTGCCTTCATTGAGCACGTCGTACTACATGTGCAAAAGGGTTCATCTTTGTTGTCTGTATTTCCCATGTACGTCTCTATGTCTTTCTCTTCCTCACTGCCACTATATTGATCACTCACATTTGGTACATTGCCCTTTTCTTCACCCAAATCAAAACTTATCTCTATCTATCTAACAGTGTTCCTTCCCCTCCCCTCCTACCCCTTTTTGTCTTTGTCTCTAAGATGTGTCTCTTGTAGGCAGCATACTGATGGGTTTTGTTTATCCAATCTGCAACTCTCCATCTCTTGAGTGGTACATTTAATCCATTAACATTCAATGTAATTATTGACAAATATAAATTGGTTGCTGTCATGTTTGTTTTTTTTTTTTTTATGGTGTCCATGGTTTCTTTGTTCCATATTATTTTCTGTACTGAGTTTATGTTTATGAATCATGTTACCATTTCCTTTATTGCTGTTGTTTTAGTATTTGTGGAATATATGTGCTTGTCCTCTTTTTTATTGTGATGGTAAGGTTAATCATTTTTCTTGAAGTTAGCATGTAATTTTAATTTTCTCCCTGAGATTATAACAGCCCATTCTATCTTGTAACTCTCTTGACTTCCTAACCATTTACAAGTTCTGTAACTACACAGTCTTTTCCCTCTTTTTGGTTTGTATTTGTCCTCATTTGCCAACTGATGTCTCTGTTTCCCTGTTTATAATCTTGTAAACTCATTTTACTTTGGTTGTGTCCATAGCTGTTGTTTCTGGGTTATGTCATCTTGTGTATTAATGGTCAGTTGTTATTTGCTATTTTTGGTTCTCTG
>NW_006921606.1:99607-112366 GCF_000298275.1 Orycteropus afer afer
AAGAAAACATGCAATATCTGGGGATTGGTCACTAAGACAAAATGTAGAGAAAGAGAACAATGAAGAAAAAAATGGGAAAAAAATGCATAAAGAAAAGCAAGGAATGGGGTTAACCACGATAAAAAAGGGAAAAAAATTGCAACCAGGAACAGGGAAAAGAAAAAGGTTGAAACCTAGGACCTTGGAGGGGATGAATAAAGAATAATAGTAAAAAGGACAAAAGTAGTAATAATAATAGTAGTTTTAACACAGACAAAAACAAGCAAACTAAAAAACAAAAACAAAAACAAAAAAAAAAAAAGAGGAAAAAATAATCAGGGGAGGCAGGGCAGGGCACCCAACCTCCATCTTAGCACACAGATTGGGATGGAGTTCTTGCGGGCCCAGAAGGTGGGGGATGGCAGCACCTCTGTTCACTAAGTGGGTATGGGGTATAAGAGTACCAAGGGGAATGTCACATCTTTGCTTCCATCCAGGTTTGGAATGTCCTTGGGGTTACTAGTGAGTGGAACCTTTTCTTAAGTCCCTGGGATCTGGGAAAGCACTGTTGCTTTAAATATCCAAAATGGTCAAGCTGCTTGTAAACATTCAAGATGGCTGCACCCTCTGGACAGGCAAAAGTCCACAGCTCAGCCCAACTTTCTCTTTGCTGCTGCCTCATCTTTTATTCCCCAGCTACCAGAGCAGTCCTCTGTGTAATCCCTGGCTAATGGGGCTGATTTTTAGGTTAATTCTTAGGTCCTACCACCACTCAGCAATTTCCAAGCTGTCTGTGCCATCAGGATAGCTCAGGATCAATGCCGGACCACAGCTCCATATGTCTCCTCTTTTGGTATTTTTATGCAAATTCTTCTACTAGTTGGAGTTTAATCCACTTCTACATCCTTCCCTTCAAGGCTCAGGAATCCAGGATTATCCTCTGTGTCTGTGTTAATTGGTTCCCCTTTTCTTTGTTGAAGAGGGTCTGTGTAGTCTTTCTGCCTATTCCACCATCTTCAAGTTGATGCTTTTGAGTTGTGGTGTTGGAGAAGAAGGGTAAGAGTACCATGGTCTGCCAAAAGGACTAACAAATCTGTCCTGGAAGAAGTGCAGCCCGAATGTTCCTTGAAAGCGAGAATGGCCAGACTTTGTCTCACCTACTTTGGTCAGATTGCCAGAAGGAACCATTCCCTGGAGAAGGATATCATGCTCAGTAAAGTGGAGGGTCAATGAAGAAGGGGAAGGCCCTCAACTAGAGGGATTGACACAGTGAGTGCAATGATGGGCTCAGGTATAGCAAGGATTGTGAGGCTGGCACAGGACCAGGCAGTGTTTTGTTCTGCTGTGCATAGAGTTGCTCTGAGTTGGAGACAACTTGATGGCACCTAACAACAACAACAACAATGCTTAGGGTATTGATATTTATTTGTTCAATTTCATCTTTGACAACCTCCAATTTTCCTAGATTCATACTTCACACATTCCACATTCTGATTATTAATGGATGCTTGCAGATGTTTTGTTTCCCCGCATTTTGAGTTATGCCACATTATCAAATGGAGGTCCCAAAACATTTACTCCATCCACATTATCAAGATCAACT
Source organism: Orycteropus afer afer (assembly GCF_000298275.1). Lineage (NCBI taxonomy): Eukaryota > Metazoa > Chordata > Mammalia > Tubulidentata > Orycteropodidae > Orycteropus > Orycteropus afer. Next base: position 101,190 of record NW_006921606.1, read on the forward strand.
CTACTTTGAAGAGGCAGATCTTCTCCAGTTGTATTTTGAGTGGTTTCTAATGTGAAGGTTTTGTCTTCCAGTGCTATATCAGACAATGTTTCAGGGATATTCATAAAGTTTTCCAGTAATATACCAGACAGTCTTTCACCTCTATTCATAAGGTTTTTACTGGCCAATTTTTTTCAGAAATGGATGGCCTCGTCCTTCTTCCCAGTCTGTGTTTGTTCGGAAGCTCTGATGAAATCTGTCTACCATAGGTGACCCTACAAGTATTTGAAATACTGGTGGCATAGCCTCCAGCTTCATAGCAACATGCAAACCACCACAATACAACAAAATGACAGACATGTAGTAGGTGGCTTGATAGCTTGTTTCTTTTAACTGTAAAATAATATTCTATTGTATGGATTTACCTTAGTTTGTTTATCCATTAACTGCTGACAGACATTTTGGTTGCTTCCAGCTTTGGGCCATTATAAATAAAGCTAATATTCATATGCAGGAGCTCTGGTGGCACAGTGGTTAAGGCACTCAGCTGGTGACCAAAAGTTCAGTGGCTTGAACCCAGCAGCTGCTCTGAAGGAGAAAGATGAGGCAGTGTGGTTTTGTAAAGATTTACAACCTTGGAAATTCTACAGGGAAGTTCTGGTCTGTTGTACAGTAATGCTGTAAGTTAGAATTGACTCTTAAGTCAGATGGCAGTGAGTCTGGTTCTTTTTTTTTTTTTTTCTTTGGTTAATAGGTGTGTGTAGTTCTATTTTAGAGTTTTATGAGTGGTGCAAACTGTTAATGTGCTTGGGTGCTAACTGAAAGGTTGGAGGTTCAAGATCACCTAGAGGCATCTTGGTAAAAATGCCTGGTGATCTACTTCCAAAAAATCACTCATTGGAAACTCTACTCTGACACACATGGAGTCCTCATGAGATAGAACTGACTAGATGGTAACTGGTTGTTTATAATAGGTGTGTAAAGATCACATCAGTGTTTTAATTTAATATTCCCTAGTACCAAATGCTGTAGAATGTCTTTTCACACGCTTATTTGCCACTTGATTTACCTTTCTAAGAGATTGTTCTAGGCACCATGTAGAGAACTGTTAAGATTTTAGGTCAAGAGCAGATGCCTGTACACCAGTAAGAAGTAACTGCAGTTAAATTTATATATGCATGTATTTGTGTATTACTGCAATTAAAATGTGTAAGCCCAAAAATGTTCCTTATGCTCATTTTCATTGAATCTCGACTGCTGCCAGAGGCAACCACTGCTTAATTTTGGGTGTTGTAGAATTTTATATAAAAAGAATATTTTGAGTCTGGCTTCTTTCAATCAACATCATGCTTTTGAGATTCACTTATAATACTTCATGAACCAGTAGTTCGTTCCTTCTATTGCTGAGTAGTATGCCATTTATAAATGTACTAAAGCCTTATTATTTTTAGTCATTCTAGCAGATGTGAAGTAGTATCTCATAATTTTTTTTAAAATTTTGCTTTATTGTTGTGGTGAAATGAGTTCCTTTATTTGATCTTTTGTCTTTGTTCTTGGAAAAACAGCTTGAAGGATTTTCCCTCTAAGCCTAGAGGAGTTATCTATTCCAGAGGGCTGGTTATATTTGTCCAAGATGGTTGACCTTTCCTGAGTAAAGTGTAAACAACTTGATTGATGCTTTCCTCTGACCCTGGGCTGCAACCTGTCCTTTGATTGGTACACACCTTGCAAGGATTTTTCAATATACTAGGCAATGGAAGTGACTGATACACCAAGGGATTGGTCAGCATGAGGCCCTTCTGGGAGGACAATGCCTTGAAATCTGACAAGGAGTTTGTTTATATAAGCAGGTACCTAAAGAAGTTTAAGAAAGGAGAACAGGCAAGAGAGGCAAGAAGAGAGAAGAGAGAAGGAGTAGAAAGAAAATAGGAGAGCAATATCTTAAATGAGCTGTAATATAGGTTAAGGGCTGTAATACTGAAGACAGCAAGAGGTCTGGAAGGAGCCCTGCGACAGAGTTGATGGTGACAGCAGAAACTTGCTGCTAGGAATACAGCCAAGAGATTGCTTAACAAAGCTGCTACACTAACTATAAGCTGGGTCAGTTAGTAGTGGAGAGGCCAGTAGCAGGTAGATCAAAGGCAGAGAGGCCTGAATGGCTTACAGGGGGTGTGCAGGGTGAAAAATTATATCCTGAGTGGGCTGAGAGGAGGTCTGCATGGCTGAAAGGGGGCATGTAAGGCAAAGAAGTGGCCTGTCCTGAGATGGCTGAGAGGAGGCCTCTGCATCTGAGAGGTGGTGTGCACAGCAGAGAGAAGGACCTGCTTGCTTGAGTGGCTGAGAGGAGCTGAGAAAACCATTGTGCACTGAAGAAAGGAAAGACTTACTCTCTACATTAGGGGCTTTGCCTACATGTTTCTTGATGCTGAGTTTTACCTTGTTACTTTGTTAATAAAACACTTACCTGTAAGTTCAGTCTATTTGCAACTTCTAGATGGCCATTGCAATAAATTATTGAGCCCAACAAAGAAGTAGGGTGTGGTGGGAAGGACAACTGGTGTCAGAATTGGTAAAAAGGTTGGAGAGTGGAGGTGTGTATGACCTGTACCTCACAGGAATCAGCTTTGAGCTGATCCTGGTTCTTATCCTTAAAGCTCTAGACAAATTCTGATGCAATACAATTGTGGTTAGTATTAAAAAAAAAAAAAAAAAAAAAGAAAGAAAGAAAAAAAATCTCCAATTCAACATTCTTTATATGTACAATTCAGTGACATTAGTTACATCCACCACTACGCATTTTCAAATTGTTCCAACACTGTTAACTGAAACTAAGTGTTCTCTAAACACTAAGTAATCACTAATAAACTTTGATCTCTATGCATTTGCTTATTTTAAATAAGTAGGATTATACAATATTTGTCCTTTGGTGACTGATTTATTTCATTCAGCATAATGTTTTCAAGATCCATCTTTTTATAGCTGAATAATATTTCTTTGTATGTACCACGTTTTGTTTATCAATTCATCTGTCAATGGATTATTTCCACATTTTGACTATTGTGAAAAGTGCTTCAATGGACATTGATGTACAAGTAGCAGTTTGTGTAAACCCAAAAAACCAAACTCATTGCCATCTAGTTGGATCCGACTCATAGTGACCCTTACTTGAGTTTCTGAGGCAGTTTCACTACAGAAGTAGATTGCCCAACCTTCCTTCCAAGGAGAGGCTGGTAGGTTTGAAACACCACTAGGCACTATGCCACTAGAGCTTGTGTACCTACTTTTAATCCTTTTACATATTTATCTATAGTTTTTATTTTTTGTTGAAAATATACACAGCAAACCATAAAACAATTTAACAATTTCTACATGTACAATATAGTGATATTGATTGTTGTTGTTATGTGCCGTCGAGTCGGCCCCTACTCATAGTGACCCCTCCTTGGGTTTCCAAGGCAGTATCACTACGGAAGTAGGATTGCTCAACCTTCCTTCCGAGGAGTGGCTGGTGGGTTTGAACCGCCAGCCGTCTGGTTAGCAGGCAAGTGTCTTAGTCACTATGCTACCAGAGCTCCATTCTTCAAATTGTGCAGCCATTCTCACCCTCCTTTTCTAATTTGTTCTCTCACTATTGAGATAAATTCACTTCCCACACTTAATATTTAGCATTTTGAGTTTCTGTTATCCCTTTGATCCCATATAGATAATTCTTTACAAAAGTACAAAGTTCACAAAAGACTTTTTTTAAAAACTGGTTAAGCTAGACTGTTGCAAACAAGTGTTTAAGGGAGACCTCAGGGAATATTATTGGTTTAAAATTTCAAGTTTAAAAATTATCTTAGGGCAATAGTTTCAGAGGTTCATCCAATGTCGGTGGCTTTAGAAAATCTGGAATCCATTAGAATTTGAAATTCTGTTCCTCCCTTTGATCAGGATTCTTCTATAGAATCTTTGATCAAAACATCCCATAATGGTTTCCAGGCACCATCCAGTTCTGATCTCATGGCAAAGGAGGCAGTTGTTCATAAAGGGAATCAGCCATGCATTTGATTTTCTCCTTTCTATTCCTGATTCTTTTTCTTCCTGTGTTGCTCCAGGCAAAAAGAGACCAATTGTAGTGCCCTGTATGGCCACTTTCAAGCTTTAAGACCCCAAGCACTATGCAATGGACTGTTGTTGCTATGTGCCATGGAGTCAGACCTGACTCACAGTGACCCCTCCTTGGGTTTCCGAGGTGGTATCAATCACTACGGAAGTAGATTGCCCAACCTTCCTTCCAAGGAGTGGCTGGTGGGTTTGAACCATCAGCCTTCTGGTTAGCAGTCAAGTGGAGGTAGAATACTAATGCTAAAACCAAAGTTAGGCCACTAATTGGAATGTCCCATGAGACCATGACCTTAAACCCAAACCAAGAATCTAAAATCCATGAGGTGTTTTGTTGTACATAGTAGCTTTATCAGCTAATGTTTCGTTGTAGAAAAAAATTTATATCACATTGAGTTTGATGCTTTAACTTATTATCAGTGTACAACTTAGTGACATCAATTATACTAATCAATTGTGCAGCTGTTATCTTTAATCACTGTGAAATTTTTATCATCATGAACTCCCCTTTGCCCTCTCCCGCATGACCCTGGTAACCACTAATAAATTTTGGTCTCTATATATTGGCTTGTTTTTGTCTTTTTATATAATTGAGGTCACAAAATATTTGTCCTTTTGTGATTGACATATTACACTCAGCAAAATATCCTCAGGCTCCATCCATGTTGTAGTATGCATCAAGACTTCATTTCTTTTTTCTGGCTGAGTAGTATATAAGGCTGGTGGTTCAAACCCACCAGCCACTCCTCGGAAGGAAGGTTGGACAATCTACTTCCGTAGTGATACCACCTCAGAAACCCAGGGAGGGGTCGCTATGAGTTGAGGCAGACTTGACGGCACATAACAACAACAACAAAGTATGTATGTACCACATTTTGTTTATCCATTCATCTGTTGATAGGCAGTTAGGTTGTTTCTACTTTTTGGCTACTGTGAATAGTGCTGCAATGAACATTAGTGTATGCATGTTTGCATCTGTGTTTTCAAATACCCTAGGCATATTCTTAGGCAGTGGGATTGCTCAGTCATACGGTAGTTCTATTTTTAGTTTTTTGAGAAACTAATTTAATTATTTTGGGAGTAGAACTACTGGTAAGTCTATATTTAGCTCTTTAAGAACTGCCAAATATTTTCCACAAAGGCTGTACCATTTTACAGTGCCACTAGCAATGGATAAGTGTTCTAATTTGTTCACATCCTTACCAACAACTGTTCTTTTTTTTTTTTTTTTTAAGTCATAGCCATTCTAAGCAGGGGTGAAGTGGTATCTCATTGTGCTTTTCATTTTCATCTCCCTAGTGACTAAACTAAAGAGCTCTGGTGGCACATTGCCTAAGGCATTTGAAAAAATCAGGTTATCCTGGACACTGGAAAGAAGTCTGATGATAACACTAATGTAAGGAAAGAGATTCAGCAGTATCTGGCACTGTCTGTGGAGCACTGGAAGGAGCTGAAGCAGCAGTTTGGAGTCAGTGGCTAGAAGAATCCTTGGTGTATCAGCAGTTTGTAGCCACTGTGGAAGAGGAAGAATCCTAGATGGATGAGAAAATGACGCTGGTGACCAGTGAAGATTTGGAGACACTCTAGCTGCTATACAGGGCTTGCTGAAGAAACACGAAAATTTCACTGTTCTCAAAGCTTGTGTGAATGATATTTGCACTAATGGATAAGACCTCATTAAGAAGAACAATCACCATGAGGAACACATCTTTTCAAAGATGAATGGCTTAAATAGGAAAGCATCTGACCTGGAAAAAGCTGCAACCCAGAGGAAGGCAAAACTTGATGAGAACTCTGCCTTCCTGCAGTTCAGTTGGAAGGGCAAAGTCATGGAGACGTGGATTGGTGGAAAGGAGAACAGCTTAAAGACAGATGATTATGGCCGAGATTTGTCTTCTGTCCAAACTCTCCTTACCAAACAGGAAACTTTTAATGCTGGCCCACAGGCCTTCCAACAGGAAGGCATTGCCATCACTGCCCTCAAAGACTAGCTATTGGGTGCCAAGCACATTCAGTCAAAGGGTATTGTGGCTTGGCATCCCTTCCTTATGAAAAGGTGGAGCCAACTTTTGGCCAACTTAGTCACCTGGAAGACGAAGCTTCTGGAAGTGCAAAGTCATTTCTGTGAGGTGGAAGACCCCTTCCTGACCTTTACCAAAAAGGCATTTGCCTTCAACAGCTGGTTTGAAAATGCAGGGGAGGATTTAACCGACCCAGTGCCCTGCAACTTGCAGGAATAAATCAAAGTGTTGTATGAGACCCATGATGTCTTCCACTCTTCCCTTAGTTCAGCCCAAGCCGACTTCAACCAGTTCACCAAGCAGGACTGTCAGACAAAGAGTTTCGGTATGGCCTCCAAACCCTACACCTGGTTCACCATGGAAGCCTTGGAGGAAACCTGGAGGAACCTGCAAAAAATCATCAAGGAAAGGGAGCTGGATCTGTAGAAGGAGCAGGGCCAGCAGGAGGAGAATGACAAGTTACTCCAGGAGTTTGCTCACCACACCTTCCACCAGTGGAACCAAAAGACCAGACCATATATCCTTGATGGATCCTTCATGGTGGAAGAGTCAGGAACCCTCGAATCCTAGTTTGAAGCTACCAAATGCAAACACCAGAAGATTTGAGCCATGAGGAGTCAGCTCAAGAAGATTGAAGACCTGGGGGCTGCCATGGAGGAAGCACTTATACTGGAAAACAAGTGCATGGAGCATAGCATGGTGGGCCTGGCCCAGCAGTAGGGCCAGCTTGAACAGCTAGGCATGCACATGCAGCACAACCATGATCCAGGCCAGGAATACAAAAAGTGTGATCGAGGAGGCCCTCAAAGAGTTCAGCATGATGTTTAAACAATTCAACAAGGACAAGTCTGGCAGGTAGAAACACCAGGAGTTCAAATACTACCTGTACTCCCTGGGCTATGACTTGCCCATGATGAGGAAAGGGGAACCTGATCCTGAATTTGAGGCAATCCTAGACTCTGTGGATCCTAACAGGGATGGCCATGTCTCCCTTCAAGAATACATGGTTTACATGAAACTGACAATGTCAAGTCCAGTGAGGAGATCGAGAGTGCCTTCTGTGCCCCCATCTCAGAGGGAAATCAGTACGTACTCCTTGAGGAGTTATACCAGAACTTGACTCAGGAACAAGCAGACTACTGCATCTCCCAAAGAAGCCCTACATGGATGGCAAAGGCCATGAGCTCCCCATGGCCTTTGACTACATCGAGTTCACCATTTTGCTCTTCATGAATTGATCCTCAGGTCTCACCTTGGTCCCACGCTGCTTGTTGTTTACTTGCTGCATGCCAGTTCAGTTCTCTGCTCTTAAGAAAAAATATTCCACACAGTGTTACTTTTTAATGTAACCTTAAACCTGCTTTCCTTGGGGTAAGACTTACTAAATGGTGCTTCAATAAAATGCTTCTGGTTAATCATAATTGTCCAATTACTGTGGGGGTCCAGATTTACATCTTGAAACCAGCTGCCTTCATTCCAGCTAAAGAAAAATCTAAGCAGTTGGATAGCTAGCTCCCTCATCGTTCTCCCTCCTACTTCATATTTTCTGTTTTCATGTAAATGAATCAGAAAGTTGGCACATCAAATCCACCAGCTGTTCCACAGAAGGAAGATGGGGCAATCTTCTGTACAGATTTACCACCTTGGAAACCCAATAGGGGTAACTATGAGTCAGAATTGACTTGATGGTCATGTCTTCAGTCTTCACTGACTAAAGTGAAGAATGGGAATTCTAGAACATTTAAACGTACCCATGAGGAACATGTACATAGATAGACAGTCATTTGAAGAGAACAAGGGAATAATGCATGGTTTAAAATTAAAAAGAGATGTGTGTCAGGGTTGTGCCTTTTCACCATACTTATTCAATATGTATGCAAAGCAAATAATCTGAAAAGCTGGCCTATACGAAAAGGAATGCGGCATCAGGATTGGAGGAACACTTATAAACAACCTGCAATATGTAGATGACACAACCTTGCTTGCTGAAAGTAAAGAAGACTTGAAATCTTTACTTATGAAGATCAAAGATTACAATGTTTAGTATGAATTACACCTGAACATACAGAAAACAAAAGTCCTCACAACTGAACCAATAAGCAACATCATGATAAATGGAGAGAAGACTGAAGATGTCAAGGGTTTTGTTTCACTTGGATGCACAATTAATGCCCTTTGGAGCAGCAGTCAAGAAATCAAATGACATGTTACACTGGGCCAATCTGCTGCAAAAGAACTCTGTAAAGTGTTGTTAAAGAGTAAAGATATTACTTTGAACACTAAGGTGCACCTGACCCAAGCCATGGGTCTATTCAATAGCCTCCTGTTCATGTGAAAGCTGGACAATGAATAAGGAAGAGAAAAGAAGAATTGAAGTATTTTAATTGTGGTGTTGGTTAAGAATATTGAATATACCATAGAATGCTAGAAGAATGAACAAATCTGTCTTGGAAGAAGTACAGCTGGAATGTTCCCCAGAACTGAGAATGATGGGCTTTCATCTCATGATATACTTTTTAATTTTGATGAAGTCCAATTAATCTATATTGTCTTTTGCTGCTCATCTCATAGTGGCTTTTACTTATATTTCCCTGATGGCTAATAAGGAGCTCAGGTGGTATAGAAGTCAAGGCATCTGGCTGCTAACAAAAAGGTCAGTAGTTTGAACTCACCAGCTGCTCTGCAGAAGAAAGATGAGGCAGTCTGCTTCTGTAAAGATCTACAGCCCTGGAAACCCTATGGGGGTCACTATGAGTCAGAATAGACTCTATGGCAGTGGATTTGCTGGGATGAGTAATATGTTGAGAACTTTTCATGCACTTATTATCCATCCATATATTGTCTTTTGAAAAGTGTCTCTTCAAATCTTTGTCCATTGACTTAAATTGGATAATTTGCTTTCTTATATTGATATATAGGAATTTAAAAATATATTCTGAATTAAATACTTTACAGATACATGTATTTTCTCCAAGTTTGTAGCTTGCCTGTACATTTTTTTTTTAACAATATCTTCCAAAGAGCAGCACTTTTGAATTTTGATGAAGTTCAATTTATCAATTTGCTTGGTTAATGATTTTGTCCAGGAAATATTTGCTTAAATCAAGTTCACAAAAATGGTATCCCATTTTTCTATGAGATTTACAATTTCAGCTTTTACATTTAGATCTATGATCCATTTTGAGTTAATTTTTAAATGGTGGAAGGTGAGGATCAAGATTTAGTTTTTTTTTTTTTTCATATGGACATCAATTTGTTCTATTTTTCATGAGTTTATATAGTTAATATTACTATTATTCAAATGTACATACCAATCTCTAAAGCCGGTGAAGAAATTAAAGATTTTTACTGACTTCTGCAGTTTGAAATTGACCAAACATGCAACCTAGATGTATTGATAATTACTAGTGCTCTGGTAGCATTTTGCCTAAGGTATTTGACTGTTAACCAGAAGGCTGGTGGTTCAAACCCACCAGCCACTCCTTGGAAGGAAGATTTGACAATCTACTTCCATAGAGATACCACATCGGAAACCCAAGGAGGGGTCACTATGAGTCGACTCCATGGCAGTGAGTTTGGTTTTTTGTTTGGTGATTGGAATGCAAAAGTTGGAAACAAAAAGCACTTATTTGGAAGATACAAACTTGTGAAAATAAATTACTCCAAAGACTGCATGACAGAATTTTGCAAGGCCAGTGACTTATTCACTGTAAATACCCTTTTTCAGCAACATAAACTGTGACTAGGTATATGAACCTTGACAGATGGAATACACAGAAATCAGATTGATTACATCTGTGCAAGAGGCAATGGAGAAGCTCAATATCATCTGTCAAAAAAAAGGCCAGCAACTGACTGTAGAATTGACCATCAATTGCTCATATGTAAGTTCACATTGAAGGCAAACAAGTTTTCAAGAGTCAAAATATGGCCTTGATTATATCTCATCTGAGTTTACAAACCATCTGAAGAATAAATTTGATGCATTGAACACCAGAAAAATTGTGGGATGACATCAAGAACATTATCCATGAAGAAATCAAAAGGTCATTAAAAAGACAAGAAAGGAAGAAAATACCAAAATAGATGTCAAAAGATACTGAAACTTGCTCTTGAATGGAGAGTAGCTAAAGCAAATGGAAGAAATGATTAAATAAAAGAACTGAACAGAAAATTTCAAAGAGCAGCTCAAGAAGACAAAGTCAAGTATTATAATGAAATGCTATACTCAAAGACCAGGAGTTAGAAAACTAAAAAGGAAGAACATGCTCAGCATATCTCAAACTGAAAGAACTGAAGAAAAAATTCAAGAATTGAGTTGCAATATTGAAGAATTCTATAGGCATAATGTTGAATAAGGGAGCTCTGGTGACATGGTGCCTAAGGCACTTGACTGCTAATCAGAAGGTTAGCCACTCCTTGGAAGGAAGGTTGGACAATCTGCTTCCATAGAGATACCACCTCGGAAACCCAAGGAGGGGTCGCTATGAATCCGAGATGACCCAACGGCACATAACAACAACAATGTTGAATGATAACAGGAAGCATCAAAAGAAGATGCACAGAATAACTATATCAAAAAGAACTGGTCAACTTTCAAACATTTCAGGAGGTAGCATATGATCAAGAACCAACAGTATATAATGAAGAAGTCCAAGCTGCAGTGAAGAAATTGATGAAAAATGAGGCTCCAGGAATTGACAGAATACTCGTTGAGATGTTTCAACAAATGGATACAGCGCTGTAGGCACTTACTCATTTATGCCAAGAAATTTGGAAGACATCTACCTGGCCAATTGAGTGAAAGAGTTCCATATTTGTGCCTCTTTCATAGAAAGGTGATTCAACAGAATGTGGAAATTATTGAGCAGCACCATATGCAAGTAAAATCTTACTGAAGATAATTAAAAAATGATTGCAATAATATATCAATAGGATTTCTCATCATTAATGAGGATCCAGGGCAAGATGGCGGACTAGGCACAAGGACTGCACAGACGCTCTTCAACAAAGAAAAGGGAAACCAATTAACACAGACACAGAAGATAATCTTGGACCCCTGAGCCTTGAAGG
>NW_006921606.1:116451-120468 GCF_000298275.1 Orycteropus afer afer
GACATGAGACAAAGTATATGTGAACTGCTGTATGGAAAGTGAATTTGCTCTGTAAATCTTCACCGAAATAAAAATAAATAAATTAAAAAAAAATAATATATCAATAGGGAACTTCCAGAAATTCAAGCTGGATTCAGAAGAGGGAGTAGAATGAGGGATATCACAGCCCATATCAGATGGATCTTGGTTGAAAATAACAAATACCAGAAATATGTTTACTTGTGTTTTATTGGCTATACAAAGACACTTGACTGGGTGGATCATAACAAATTATGGATAACATTGTGAAGAATGGGAATTCCAGAACACTTAATTGTGCTCATGAGGAAACTGTACATACACCAAGAGACTGTTGTTCAAACACAAGCAGGGGGATACTGCATGGTTTAAAATCAAGAAAATTTGCATCTGGATTTTATCCTTTCACCATACTTATTTAGTCTGTAAACTGAGCAAGTAATCCAAGAAGTTTCACTATATGAAGAAGAAAGCAGTATCAGGATTGGAGGAAGACTCATTAACAATCTGTGATATGAAGATGACATAACCTTACTTGCTGAAAGTGAAGATGACTTGAAGAACTTACTGATGAAGATCAAAGACTACAGTCTTCAGTATGGATTATACTTGAACATAAAGAAAACAAAAATCCTCACAACTAGACCAATATACAACATCATGATAAATGGAGAAATGATTGAAGTTGTGAGAGATTTCATCTTACTTGGATCCACAATCAACATCCATGGAAGCAGCAGTCAAGAAACAGACTATGTATTGCACAGAGCAAGTTTCCAGTGAAAGACTTCTTTAAAGTGGTAAAGGGGAAAAATGTCACTTTGAAGACCAAGGTGTGCTTGACCTAAGCCATAATATGTTCAATAGCCTAATATGCCTGGCAGGGGGTTTGGTTTTTAGAATATGCATGAGAAAGCTGGACAATGAAGAAGGAAGACCACAGAAGAAATGATGCATTTGAATTGTCGTGTTGATGAAGAATCTTGAAAATATACCATTGACTGGCAGAAGAAGGAACAAATCTGTCTTGGAAGAAGTTCAACAAGAATGCTCCATAGAAGTGAGAATAGCCAGGCTTTGTCTCCCCTATGTTGGTCATGTTGTCAGAAGGGACCAGTCTCTGGAGAAGGATATCATGCTTAGTAAAGTAGAGAGTCAGTGAAAAAGGGGAAGACGTTTAACAAGATGGACTGACACAGTGGGCTCAAGCATATGAAGGATTGTGAATATGGCACAGGACCAGGCAGTGTTTTGTTTTGTTGTACATTGTTCTCTATGAGTTGAAGCTGACTTGACAGCACCTAATAGCATCATATTCCTCATTGACTCACATTGAACCTTTGTTAAAAAAAAATCAATTGTTGCTACATGTTTGGTTCTATTATCAGTTTCTCTCTCCTGTTCTATTGATATATTCATCTATATTTTTCTATTTATCCCAATTCTTTTTATTATTTTTAATTATTTAAAACTACAAATTTTTACATGAGGACTGCATTAGTAGGATGCCACAGATTTTGATACATGGTATTTTTATATCCAGTCAATTTGTAATATTTTCTAATTTCCCTTGTGATTTCTTTTGCAACCTGTGAGTAATTTTGAACTGTATTGTAATTTCTAAACACTTGAGGATTTTCACATTATATTTTTGGTACTTATTTCTAATTCAATTCAATGATGGTAAGAGAACATACTATGGATGGCTTCAGATTTCTGAGATTTGATTTTTTTTTTTCTCTCACTTTTATTTAAAAAATTATTTTTATTGTGATTTGGATGAAAGTTTACAGAGCAAGTTCATTTTCCGTATAATGGTGCATACACATTTTGTTTCATAGCATTGACTACAATCCCCATAATGTAACAGTTCTCTTCCCACTCTCTTACTCTGGTTACCCATTCCATGTGTTCTTCTTCCTTTGCACTCCTGCCCTCTGAGCTATCTCCCTGTGCAAATACTGCCCTTCTGGTCTCCCATAGTTGATTGTTCTAAGGAGTTTACCTACCTGCTATAAATGTTCACCTTATATGCCTGTCTATTGTTTGGCTGGAAGTCACAGGAGTGACCTGAAGGGTCACTAGGGGCCATAGACTCTGGACTTTTGCCCATCTCTATCAGACCAGTAAGCCTGGTCTTATTTTACTTTATTTATTTATTTTTATCATTTTAAGTTTTGTTCCACATTTTTCTCCCACTAAGATCCCACTAGGATCTCCTCTACTGATCCATTTCTGAGTGGTTAACCATCTAATTCTTCTGGTCTCAGGGTCATGTAGGCTGAAATTCCCATGGCTCACTAGTCTCTTGGACTTATTGTTTCTATGTGTCTTTTGCTTTCTTCATTCTTCCTTTGCTCTGGACATGAAGAGACTAATAGTTGCATATTAGATGGCCATTTGCAAGCCACTCCTTGGAAGGAAGACTGGGCAATCTACTTCCATAGTGATACTGCCTCGAAAACCCAAGGAGGGGTTGTTATGAGTTACAATTGACTTCTAGGCAAACATTGACCCAGGAATTTGGAGCTTTGTGGGTTTTGTTCTAATCCATTTTAAGTTTTGCTCCCATTTTTTTTTTTTTTGGCAAGCTTTTAACACCCCAGTCATTACTCACCAAAATGGGATATAGGACAATGTTTTTGTGTAGTATGTTATGCCGATTGAGCTTGATGCCCCTGCAACTGTGGTCCTGAGCCTGTGGACCCAGTGATTCACTCCCTCAGGGAGTGGCTAAGAAGTTATCATAACAACTACAACAAAAAAGTTTTCATAATTTTGCTGCATTAGTTCTATTATCTATAGGGGCATTCTTACGTTGTTGTTGGTTTTGAGTGCATAGAGGCACCCTGGGGGCAGACCGCTATAAGCCATCCCAGGGACCAGCAAAAGCAGGTGTTTGCACCCCAGGGGCAGGCTGGGTAAGTAAGCAGGGTGGTGGGGAACAGGAAATGAGCAGAGAAGTTTAGAACAGCTAAGGGAGACAAACTTGTCTGTCAGTTTGTCCTACTGTGATGACTGAGTGTTGCTGTGAGTCTGGAGGCTATGCCATCAGTATTTCAAATACTAGCAGGGTCACCATGGTGGACAGGTTTCAGCAGAGCTCCAGACTAGACATGGAAAAAGGAAGAGGTCATCTACTTCTCAAAGAATTGGCCAGTGAAAACCTTATGAATAGCAGTGAACACTGTCTGACATATTACTGGAAAACTTTATGAATAGCCCTGAAACATTGTGCAATGTAGTGTCAGAAGAAGCTCCTCAGGGCGGAAGGCACTCAAAATATGACTGGAGAAGAGCTGTCTCCTCAGAATAGAGTTGACCTTAATGATGTAAATAGAGAAAATCTTTCAGGATCCCCATTTGATGACAAGGCACGTCTCAAGATGAGAACAAACAGCTGCAAATATCCATTACTAATCAGAACATGGAATGTATGAAGTATGAATCTAGAAAAATTGGAAGTTGTCAAAAATGAAATGGAACACATAAAAATTGATATTTTAGGCATGCATGAGCTGAAATGGACTGGTTTTGGCCATTTTGAATCAGATGATCATGTGATCTACTAAGCTGGGAATGGCAAATTGAAGAAGAACAGTGCAGCATTCATCATCACAAAGAATGTATCAAGATCTATCCTGAAGTACAAAGCTGCCAGTGATAGGATAATATCCACAGGCCTACAAGGAAGAACAATTAATACTATTATTATTCAAATTTACACACCAACCACCAAAGCTAAAGATAAGGAAATTGAAGACTTTTACCAACTTCTACAGTCTGAGACTGACAAACATGAAATCAAGATGAGTTAATTATTAATGGTGATTGGAATGCAAGAGTGTGAAACAAAGAAAAATCACCAGTAGTTGGAAAATATAGTCTTGGTGATAGAAATGATGCTGGAGATGCATGATAGAATTTTGCAAGACAAACAACTTATTCAATGCAAATAACTTTTTTCAAAAACACAAATCGTGGCTATACATGTGGACT
>NW_006921606.1:120698-127128 GCF_000298275.1 Orycteropus afer afer
AGAGACTCTGAAACTTGCCCTTGAATGGAGAGTAGCTAAAGCAAATGGAAGAAATGACAAGATAAAAGAGCTGAACAGAAGATTTTAAAGAGAAGCTTGAGAAGACAAAGTCAATTATTGTAATGAAATGTGCAAACAAAGAGCAGAGTAAGAAAACCAAAAGGGAAGAACAAGCTCAGCATTTCTCAAGCTGAAAGAACTGAGGAAAAAATTTAAGCCTCAAATTGCAATATTTAAAGCTTCCATGTGCAATATGTTGAATGATGCAGGAAACATCAAAAGAGGATGGAAGGAATACACAGAGTCGCTGTACCAAAAAGAACTGGTAGATGACCATCCATTTCAGGAGGTGGCATATGATCAAGAACCAATGATACTGAAGGAAGAAGGTGAAAGCGCACTGGAAGAATTGGCAAAAAAACAAGGCTCCAGGAATTGACAGAATACCCACTGAGACGTTCCAACAAATGGATGACACACTGGAGGAAATCACTCGGTGTTACCAGAAGAATTGGAAGATGGCTACCTGGCCAACTGACTGGAAGAGATCAATATTTGTACCCATTCCAAAGAAAGGTTATCCCACAGAATGTGGAAGTTATCAAACAGTATCATTAATATCGCATGCATGTAAAATCTTACTAAAGATAATTCAAAAACAGTTGCAACAGTATATTCAGAGAACTTCCAGAAATGCAAGCTGGATTCAGAAGAGGATGTGGAACAAGGAATATCATTGCTGATATCAGATGGATCTTGTCTCAAATCAAAGAACACCAGAAGATGTTTACTTGTGTTTTATTGACAATACAAAGGTATTTGATTGTGTGGATCATAACAAATTATGAATAACATTTAGAAGAATGGGAATTCCAGAGTACTTAATTGTGCTCAGGAGGAAACTGTACATAGACCAGGAGGCTGTTGTTCAAACAGAACAAGGGAATACTGCATGGCTTAAAATCAGGAAGGGAGTGTGTCATGGTTGTATCCTTTAATCATACTCATTCAATCTGTATGCTGTGGAAATAATCAGAGAAGTTGGACTATATGAAGAAGAATGTGGCATCAGGATTGGAGGAAGGCTCATTAACAACCTGCAATACACAGATGACACCACTTTGCTGGCTGAAAGGGGGGATGACTTGAAGCACTTACAGATGAAGATTAAAGACTACTGTCTGCAGTAGGGATCACATCTCAACTTAAAGAAAACGAAAATCCTCACAACTGGACCAATAAGGAGCATCACAATATATTGAGAAAAGATTGAAGTTGTTAAAGATTTCATATTACTTGGTTCCACAATCAACACCAATGCAAGCCAGCAGTCAAGACATCAGACAACATATTGCACTGGGGAAATCTACTGCAAAAGACCTCTTTAAAAAGTGTTGAAGAGAAAAGATGTCTCCCTGAAGACTAAGGTGTGCCTCACCCTAGCCATGTTATTTTCAATCACCTCATAGACATTTGAGAGCTGGACAGTGTACAAGGAAGACTGAAGAAGAGTTGATGCTTTTGAGCTGTGGTGTTGGCGAACAATACTGAAAGCACCATAGACTACCACAAGAATGAACAAATCTGTCCTGGATGAAGTGTAGTGGGAATGCTCCTTGAAAGTGAGAAAGGCCAGACTTTGTCTCACTTACTTTGGTCATGTTATTAGAAGGGATTATTTTCTGGAGAAGAATATCATGCTTGGTAAAGTGGAGGGTCAGCAAAAAAGGTGAAGGCCCTCAACAAGATGGATTGAATGATGGCTTCAGCAATGGCCATGTTTGTTCTTGTTATGTGCATCCTTTGTCATCTCTAACTGATAGTCATGCTATGGACAGTACAACGAAACACTGCCCAGTCCTGTGCCAACCTCATGATCCCTGCTATACTTGAGCGCATTACTGCAGCCACCATGACAATCCATCTCTTTGAGGGCCAATGAAGTCTGGCCATTCTTTCTTCCAAGAAGCATTCCAGCTGCACTTCTTCCAGGACATATTTTTTTCATTATTTTTGCAGCCCATTGTACTTTCAGTGTTCTTCACCAACACCATAACTCAAAAGCATCAACTCTTCTTCAGTGTTCCTTATTCATTGTCCAGCTCTCACATGCATATGAGGTGATTGAAAATACCATAGTTTGGGTTAGACCCATCTTAGTCTTCAAGCAGATGGCTTTGCTCTTCGACACTTTAAAGTGGCCTTTTACAACAGATTCTATTAGCAAAATATTGAATGATGCAGGAAACATCAAAAGAAGATGGAAGGAATGGACAGAGTCACTGTATCAAAGAGAATTGGTTGATGTTCATCCATTTCAGGAGGTGGCATATGATCAGGAACCAACAGTATTGAAGGAAGAAGTCAAAGCTGCACTTACAGAAGTGGTGAAAAACAAAGCTCCAGGAATTGACGGAATACTCTTTGAGATATTTCAACAAACAGATGCTGCACTGGAGACACTCAGTGCTACCAGGAGAATTGGATGACAGCTCCCTAGCCAACTAACTGGAAGAGATCCATATTTGTACCCATTCCAAAGAAAGGTGATCCCACAGAATGTGGAAATTATATACGATATCTTTAACATTACATGCAAGTAAAATCTTACTGAAGATAATTCAAAAACAGTTGCAGCAGTATATTGACAGAGAACTTCCAGAAATGCAAGCTGGATTCAGAAGAGGATGTGGAACAAGCGATATCATTGCTAATGTCAGATAGATCTTGGCTGAAAGCAAAGAATACCAGAAAGATGTTTACTTGTATTTTATTGACTATACAAAAGTATACAATTGTGTGGATCATAACAAATTATGGGTAACTTTGAGAAGAATAGGAATTCTAGAACACTTGATTAGATTCATGAGGAAGCTGCACATAGACGAGGAGGCTATTGTCAAACAGAACAAGGGCACACTGCGTGGTTTAAAATAAGGAAAGGAGTGCATTACAGTTGTAACCTTTAACCATACTAATTTAATCTGTATGCTGAGCAAATAATCCAAGAAGCTGGACTATATGAAGAAAGGAGGCATCAGGATCGGAGGAAGAATCATTAACAAACTGTGACATGCTGATGATACAACTTTGCTTGCTTCAGCAAGCAAAGTTTTAAGTGAGGATGACTTGAAGCACTCTGATGAAGATTGAAGACTACAGTCTGCAGTATGGATTACACCTCATTATAAAGAAAACAAAAGTCCTCACAACTGGACCTATAAGCAGCATCATGATAAATGGAGAAAAGATTGAAGTTGTCAAAGACTTCATCTTACTTGGTTCTACAATTAACACCAGTGGAAGCAGCAGTCAAGATATCAGATGACATATGTTGTTGTTATGTGCCCTCGAGTTGGACCTGACTCATAGCGACCCCTCCTTGGGTTTCCAAGGCGGTATCACTATGGAAGTAGATTGCCTAACCTTCCTTCTGAAGAGTGGCTGGTGGGTTTGAACTGCCAGCCTTCTGGTTAGCAGTAGAGTGCCTTAGGCACTACATTACCAAATTGGTAGCAAAATACCTCTTTCAAGGGCTGAAGAGCAAAGATGTCTCCTTGAGGACTAAGGTGCGCCTGACACAACCCATGGTATTTTCAATCACCTCATATGCATGTGAGAGCTGGGCAATGAAAAAGGAAGACCAAAGAAGAGTTGATGTTTTTGAGTTGTGGTGCTGGCAAAGAACGCTGAAAGCACCACAGAGTGCTAACAGAACTAACCAACTTGTCCTGGAAGAAGCACAGTCAGAATGCTCCTTGGAAGTGAGAATGGCTAGACTTTGTCTCACCTACTTTGGTCATGTTGTAAGAAGAGACCATTCCCTGGAGAAGGATATCAAGCTTGATAAGGTGGAGGGTCAATGAAAGAGGGGAAGGCCCTCAACGAGATGGATTGACACAATGACTGCAATGATGGGCACAAGTATAGCAAGGATCATGGAGCTGGTGAGGGTCTGGGCAGTGTTTCGTTCTGCTCTGGGTGGGGTTGCTATGAGTTGGAGATAACTCGATGGCACCTGACAGCAATAACAGTTAATCTGATTCCTGTGTACTCCATCTGGCAATTATGTTGTTAGGAAGGGTATTTGCAGTGAATAAGTCATTGGTCCTGCAAAATTCTATCATGTGATCTCCAGCATCATTTCTATCACTAACACCATATTTTCCAACTGTTGGTGATTCTTCTTTGTTTCCAACTTTTGCATTCCATTCACCAGTGATAATTAACACATCTTTAACACATCTTGGACTTTTGGTCATTCTCAGATTGCAGAAGTTGGTAAAAATCTTCAGTTTCCTCATCTTTGGCTTTGGTGGTAGTTGTGTAAATTTGAATAATAATAGTATTAACTGTTCTTCCTTGTAGGGATATGGATATTTTCCTATCACTGACAGCATTGTACTTCAGGATAGATCTTGAAATATTCTTTGTGATGATGAATGCCATGCTATTCCTCTTCAATTTGTCATTCCTGGCATAGTAGATCATATGGTTATCTGATACAAGATGGCCAGAATTGGTCCATTTCAGCTCACTCTTTATGTATTCCATTTCATTTTTGACAACTTCCAACTTTCCTAGATTCATACTTCATATATTCCATGTTTTAATTATTAATAGATGTTTTCAGCTGTTTATTCCCATTTTTAGTTATGCCACATCAGCGAATGGAGGTCCCCAAAACTTTACTCTATCTGCATCATTAAGGTCGAATCTACTTGGAGGAGGCAGCTCTTCCCCACTTTGAGTGCCTTCCAACCTGAGGATTTAATCTTCTAGCACTATACCGGGAAACATTTCAGGGCTATTCATAAAGGTTTGTAGTAATGCATCAGACAGTATTTCACTGCTATTCATACAGTTTTTACTGGCCAATTCTTTGAGAAGTGGATGGACTCTTCCTTCTTCTGAGTCTGTCTTAGTCTGGATGCTCTGCTTAAACCTGTCCATTATGGTGACCCTGCTGGTATTTGAAATTCCGGTGGCATAGTGCACAGCAATACACAAGCCCCCACAATACACAAACTGACAGATGAGTGGTGAGGACATTTTTATAGCACATACAAATATGTATGTAGAAATATTGTCTGCCAAACTTATATATGGTCATGGGAATATTCCCTTTTTCCTAGACATACCTGTTCATTTAACCTGTGTACCTATGTATCTATAGATTAATGTTAGTTATTACTGATAATACAATATTGAAATAGTGGACTAATACAATATTTGTCCCTTTGAGATTGACTTATTTAACTCAGCATATTGTCTTCCAAGTTCATCAACATTATGAGATGTTTTATGGATTCTACATTATTCTTTAGGGTTGTATAATATCTGTGTTAGGCTGGGTTCTCTAGAGAAGCAAAACCAAAAAAGCTTATATATATACATATAGGGAAAGAGAAATTTATCTTAGGAAAATGGCTCACACCCTTATAGAAGCTGGCAAGTCCCAAGTTCTTGGATCAAATATCAAGCTGGAGGTTCTTCCTGACTCACGCAGATGCAAGGTCTGATAAGCTCAAAGTTGGCAGGCAGTATACTGGCTGTTGACTCCAACGAATGACAAATCCAAGATCTCCAGGCCAAATGGTGGATTGTTTGCTCACGGACAGTTGTAGGCAGCACAACAGGATCCTGATCCATAGAAGAGTGTCTTTATTCCCAGGGTGTCCATAAATATATTGGAAGCAGGCCACACTCCTAGGGAAACTCCTTTTCAATGAATTGGCTGCTCAAAACATAACATCTGGTCCTATTATGGGAATAACCCACATCACAACTGCTTAAACCACACAGAATTTTGGTCCAGCCAAGTTGACACACAGCTCCAACCACCACAGTATCCCATTATGTGTATGTGTCATAGTTTGGTTATTCATTCCTCCATTGATAGGCAGTTAGGTTGTTTCCATTTCTTTGCTATTGTGAACAGTGCTATGATTAACATGGGTGTGTATACATCTATTTGTGTCCAGGCTCTCACTAGGATATATACATGGTAATAGGGTTGTTGAAACAAATGGTACTTCTCTTTCCAACTTTCTAAGGAATCGCCTTATCATTTTCCACAGTGGTTGTATCATTTTACAGTCTCACAAGTAGTGTATGAGTCCCAATCTCTCCATATTTTTGCAAGCATTTGTTATTTTCTGTCTTGTTGAACTTTGCTATTATTGCTGGGGTAAGATGGTATCTTATTGTGGTTTAGATTTGCATCTCTCTAAGAGCTCTGGTAGCATAGTGGCTACGGCACTTGACTGCTAACCAGAAGGCTGGTGGTTCAAATCTACCAGCCACTCCTCGGAAAGGAGATGGGACAATCTACTTCTGTAGTGATACTGCCTTGAAAACCCAAGGAGGGAGGCAGGGCAAGATGGCGGACTAGGCCGAAGGATTGCACAGACCCTCTTCAACAAAGAAA
>NW_006921606.1:133341-136912 GCF_000298275.1 Orycteropus afer afer
TTTGGTCAATGACATGAGACAAAGTATATGTGAACTGCTGTATGAAAAGTGAATTTACTCTGTAAATCTTCACCCAAATCCTAATTAAAAAAAAAAAAAAAGTAATGATGGGGAAGGGTATTTAACTAAAATTCAAGCCTTGGTTAAGTACAAAAATATGACTTCTGAAATGCATAGTGTTCTTAAAAGAATTTTATAATTTTCTCAAAGAATTATACAGGTTGATTTTTTGAAATAAATTAAATATAAAAAAAATTTTTTAAAGAAAGAAGTAAAAAAAAAAAAAAAAAAATCAGCTAAAATTCTACCACTAAGATATAATTACTGTTAACATTTTGAACAACTTCATTACAAAAATCTTGCTAGGTATAAAGGTATTTTACACAGATGGGATCTTATCATGCAAGTATTAAATAATCTGATTTTGCTGCATTCAATCTCTGATACATAGCTTTGAATGGCAATAAAAATATACCTGCATTGTTATTTAAAAAAAAAAAAAAAAAAAAGAAAACCCAAGGATGGGTCGCTATGAGTTGGGTCCGACTCGACGGCAAACAACAACAACAACAACAACAATGGCTAATGATCACGAACATTTCTTCATGTGTTTGTTGGCTGCTTGAATATCTTTTTGAGAAGTGTCTGTTCATGTCTTCTGCCCATTTTTAATTGGATTGATTGTCTTTTTGATGCTGAGATGTTACAGTTTTCTATAAATCTTAATGATAAACTCTTGTCAGATATGTCATTGCTGAATATTTTTTCCCAATATAGGTTCTCTTTTTACTGTTGAGATTTGATATTCTTATGGTTTATCATGGTCGATATTCCATGTGCACTCAGAAAGAATGTGTAGTCTGTGTTTATGGTTTGTGGTGTTCTATTAATGTCAATAAGGCCATGATGCTGATAGTCTTATAAAAAGATTTTGTTGTCTAGTTCTAGTCTTTCTATTACTTAGGGAGAGAAGAGTGTTAAAATCTCCAACAGTTGATTGTATATACAAGTAATATGATGTCTTTGACAACACCAATCTTTTCTGATTTATCATGATGCTGCTTATAGGTCCAGTTTGAGGATTTTTGTTTTCTTTATATTGAGGTGTAATCCATATTGTAGACTGTAGTCTTCAGTCTTCATCAGTAAGTGCTTCAAGTCATCCTCAAGCCTGTCTCAGTCTAGAAGCTATCCTGAAACCTGTCCATTATGGGTGACTCTGCTAGTATTTGAGGAGCTCTGGTGGCATAGTGCCTAAGGCTTTTGACTGCTAACCAGAAGGCTGGTAGTTCAAACCCACCAGCCACTCCTTGGAAGGAAGGTTGGGCAATCAACTTCTGTACTGATACCACCTTGGAAACCCAAGGTGGGGTCACTATGAGTTGGATCCGACTCCACGGCAGTGATTTTGGTTTGGTTTGGTTTGCTAGCATTTGAAATACCAGTGGCATAGTTTCCAGCTTCACAGCAACACTCAAGCCACCACAGTAAAACAAACTGACAGATGAATGGTAGCATGTTCAACATAAGGGCTTTAAAAGAGTATAATTTCTTTTTGACCATCTCTCTTCCTTTGTATTGTTGGTTTGTGTTTTATTTCTGTGCATGTTTTGAACCCCGCAATACATTATTATATTTACTTTAAATAGTCAATTTATTTTTAAAAATCTAAAAAGAAGAACAGTAATTTATTTTTACCCACATATTTATCATTTCCAGTATTTTTCCTTTTATTACAACACAGTGAATTTTTTCTCAAATATCATCCTTCAGCCTTTCTTTTTGTGCAGACATATGATGACAATTTTTCCATCTTTTGCTTATTTACAACTACCTTAATTTAAGCCTTATTTTTCAAAGATATATTGGTCTCTATTTGATTTGGAGACGATTTCTTTCACCACTTTAAAAATGCCATAGCATTGCATTCTGCCTCCAGTGTTTCACAAGCAAAATCAGCCACCAATTTCTTATCATATTTATCATGGTTTCTCTGTGTGTAATGTGTCTTTCCCTTCAACACTCTCTGACTGCTTTTAAGATTTTTTTCTTCGGTTTTCAGCAATTGTGCTATGATGTACTTATACGCAATTTTCTTTATTTTTCCTATTTATATAATCTGAGTTTCCTGAATCTGTGGGTTGATGTTTTTGATTAATTTGGAAATTTTTCAGGCAATATTTCTTCAATATTCATTCTGGAACCCCAAGCAAATATTTATAAGGTCACATGATATTGCTCCAGTAAATGAGGTTCTATTCATTTTCTTTCTTATTTTTTCTCTCTGTGCTACAATTTAAATGACTTCTATAGTCAGCTTTAAGTTCACTGATCTTTTCCTTATTTGTTCAATCTACTGAATTGTTTAGTTTTAGAGTTTCCATTTAATTTTTTTTTTCACAGTTTTTAATCTTTCCTGGCATTTCTTATTCTTAATCCATTAGGTCCATTTTCCTTGTCATGTCGTTAACATATTTATAATATTATTTTATTTATGATATTATATATTCTTTTCTTCATTGCTTTTAATTATTCCATTATTTACTCTAATAATTTTAAATAGGATATTTAAAAAATATTTATTATTGATCCTTCAGTCAATGTTTATTCATGCTTCACTTTATTGGATGAAGATTTTATTTTATTTTTCATTTGCTTATCTATCCTTATCTACCTATGTATCAACCCATAGATTAGTGTTTGCTGTTGCGGATAATGCAGTATTGTGTATGCAATATTATTTGCCTTTATTGTCTATACTTTTTGTGCACCTCTCAGTGTCTTACTAGTAATATTGTCCTAGTCACATGCTTTTGTTATATTGCTTTTCCCTTCACCCATATCAGACCTGTCTCTTAATTATGCACCTATTCTCCCTCCCATCCCCTACCTTCCTCTCTCAGGTAACCAACCAAAAAAAAATTCCTTCCATTTGTAAACCTTTCCTTAACTTTTTTTTTTTAATTGCTATTTGGATGAAAATTTACAGAGCAAATTCACTTTCCATACAGCAGTTCACATACACTTTGTCTCATGACATTGACCACAATTTATCACAATGCAACAGCTACCCTCCCACTTCCTCCTGATGGTTACCTCTTCCCTATGTCCATCCCTCCATGCACTCCTGCCCCTGAGCTGTCTCCCTGTGCATAAGCAGCCCTTCTTTCTCCCATAACTGTTCTTTCCAAGCAGTGTATCTACCTTAGGTAAATGTACAACTCATATGTCTGTCTTTTGTTTGGCTGGAAGCCAAAGTTGTGGGTTCAATTCCAGACCTGAAGGGCAGCTAGGGGCTATAGTATCAGTGGTTCCAACAGGCTCCATTGGACCAGCAAACCTGGTCCTCTCCCCTTTTTTTTTCTCCAAATGATTTTGAGTTTTGTTTCACATTGTTCTCTGCCTCTATCAAGGATCTCCTACCTAGATCCCCTTCCAAGGGGTTGACAGTGGCACAATCTAGTTCTTCTGGTCTCATAGTCGTAAAGGCTACAGATCAGATGGTGTACCAGTCGCTAGGACTAATTCTTTCCATGAATTTTTGGTTTTCTTCATTCTTCTTTGCTCTGGA
>NW_006921606.1:137259-141271 GCF_000298275.1 Orycteropus afer afer
TGCAAAAGGGTTCATCTTTGTTGTCTGTACTTCCCATGTACCTCTCTATGTCTTTCTCTTCCTCAATGCCACCATATTGATCACTCACATTTGGTACATTGACTTTCTCTTCACCCAGATCAATACTTATCTTTATCTATCTAACAGTGTTCCCTCCCCTCGCCTCCCACCCCTGGTAACCAACAAAGAAAATTTCCTTCCATAGATAAACTTTTCCTTGACTTTTATAATAACAGACTAATACAATATTTGTCCTTTTGTGGTTGACTCTTATTTCACTCAGCATAATGTCCTCCAAGTTTATCCACATTATGTGGTGTTTTGCAGATTCTACATTATTCTTTGTTGTTGTTGTTATGTGCCATCAAAACATTATTCTTTAGCATTGCATAGTATTCCATTGTGTGTATGTACCATAGTTTGGTTATCCATTCCTCAGTTGATGGACCTTTCCTTGATTTTTTATAATAATAGACTCATACAATATTTGTTCTTCTGTGATGGA
The DNA here is from genome assembly GCF_000298275.1 of Orycteropus afer afer. NCBI lineage: Eukaryota > Metazoa > Chordata > Mammalia > Tubulidentata > Orycteropodidae > Orycteropus > Orycteropus afer. The sequence goes on from NW_006921606.1 coordinate 137,765, forward strand.
CTTATTTCATTCAGCATAATGTCCTCCAAGTTTATCTATGTTATGAGGTGATTTGTTAATTCTTCTTTGTTTCTTAATGTTGCATAATATTCCATTGTGTGTATATGTACCATAGTTTGGTTAACCTTTTGTTTATTGATGGGAATTTAGGTTGTTTCTATCTCTTTGCTGTTTTAAATAGTGCTGTGATGAACATGGATGTGCATATATCTACTGGTGTTGCAGATATCCTTTCTTTAGGATATATTCCTAGTAATGGGATTGCTGGTCAAATGGTGTTTCTATTTCTAGTTTTTTTTTTTAACTATTCTCCACAATGGTTTTACCATTTTATAGTCCCACCAGGAGTGTATGAGAGTTCTAGTCTCCCACACCCTCACCAGCATTTGTTTTCTGTCTTGTTGAACTTTGCTATGATTGCTTGAGTGAGATGATATCTCATTGTTCTTTTGATTGGCATCTTTCTAATGGCTATTGATCACAAGAATTTCTTCATGTGTTTGTTGGCTGCCTGAATATCTTCTTTGGTGAAGTGTCTGTTCACATCCTTTGCCCCCCCCCCTTTTTTTAACTGTGATTTGGGTGAAAGTTTACTGAGCAAATTCACTTTCCATACAGTAGTTCACATACACATTGTCTCATGACACTGACTACAATTTACCCCAATGCAACAGCTCCCCTCCCACTTCCTCCCAATAGTTACCTCTTCCCTGTGTCCATTCCTTCATGCACTGCTGCCCCCTGAACTGTCTCCCTGTGCATAAACAGCCCTTCTTTCTCACATGATTTTTCTCTCCAGGGAGTATATCTACTTCAGGTAAATGTTCAACTCATATGCCTGTCTTTTGTTTGGCTGGAAGCCACAGGTGTGGGTTCAATTCCAGACCTGAAGGGCAGCTAGGGGCCATAGTCTCAGTGGTTCCACCAGGCTCTATCAGACCAGCGAACCTGGTTTTTGTTGTTTTTTCCAAATGATTTTGAATTTTGTTCCACATCGTTCTCTCTCTCTATCCAGAACCTCCTACATAGTTTCCCCTCCAAGTGGTTAACAGTGGTAACCAGGCACCATCTAGTTATTCTGGTCTTATAGTCATATAGGCTGAGGATTTCATGGTGTACTAGTCGTGAGAACTAATTGTTTCCATGAATCTTTGGTTTTCTTCATTCTTCTTTGCTCTGGACAAGGAGAGACCTATCATTGCATCTAGATGGCTGCTTGCAAGCTTTTAAGATTGTAGTCACTACTTTCCAAAGTAGGAGGTGGAAAAATGTTTTGTGCAGTATGTTATGCCAATTTAGCTTGATGACCCCTGCGACTATGGTCCCGAGCCCACAGGTTCAACTACTTGCTCCATCTGGGTAGCTGGCTGTGAACAAGAAGTGACTATAATCTTGCCGGAATTCTTACAGAAAATACAAATACACTTGTAGAACCATTGTCTGTCAACCCTATACATGGTCTTGGGTACACTCCCTGCTGCATAGACATGCCTAATAGTTCAGCCGACCCACCCATCTATCTACTCATATACCCATGTTTGCCTTCACTGACAACACAGTACTGTATGTGCAAAAGGGTTCATCTTTGCTGTCTGCACCTCCCATGTATGTCTCTATGTCTTCCTCTTCCTCAATGCCACCATATTGATCACTCACATTTGGTACATTACCCTTCTCTTCACTCAAATCAATACTTATCTCTACCTATCTAACAGTGTTCCCTTCCCTCCCCTCCTACCCATGGTAACCAACAAAGAAAATTTCTTTCCATAGATAAACATTTCCTTGACTTTTACAATAACAGACTAATACAGTATTTGTCCTTTTGTAATTAACTTATTTCACTCAACATAATGTCTTCCAAGTTCATCCATGTTATGCAATGTTTTGCAGATTCTACATTACTCTTTAGCATTGCATAGTATTCCATTGTGTGTATATACCATAGTTTGATTATCCATTCCTCAGTTGATGGACACCTAGGTTATTTCCATCTTTTGGCTATTATAAATAGTGCTGTGAGAACGTGGGTGTGCATGTATCTGTTGTCCTGGCTCTCACTTCTTTAGGATATATACCTAGTAATGGAATGGCTAGGAGCTCTGGTAACATAGTGCCTAAAGCAACTGATTGCTAACCAGGAGGCTGGTGGTTCAAACCTACCAGCCACTCCTTGGAAGGAAGGTTGGGCAATCTACTTCCGTAGTGATACTGCCTCAGAAACACAAGGAGGGGTCTCTATGTTGTGTCCAACTTGATGGCACGTAACAACAACAACAATGCAATGGCTGGATCAAATGGTATTTCCATTTCCAAGTTTTTAAGGAATCACCATACTGCTTTCCACAGTGGTTGTACCATTTTACAGTCTCACCAGCAGTGTATGAGAGTCTCAATTTTTCCACATCCTTGCCAGCATTTGTTATTTTCTGTCTTGTTGAACTTTGCTGCTACTGCTGAGGCAAGATGGTATCTGATTGTTACTTTGATTTCCATCTCTCTAATAGCTGATGATCATGAGCAATTCGTCATATGTTTGTTGGCCACGTGAATATCCTCCATGGTGAAGTGTCTATTCATGTCTTCTGCTCGTTTTTTAATTAGAATGTTTGTCTTTTTGTTATTGAGGTGCTGGAGTTTTCTATAAATTCTAGAGATAAATCCCTAGTGATATATGTCATTGATGAACATTCTTTCCAATCTGTAGGCTCTCTTCTGACTTTTGACGAAATCTTTGGAAGCATATAAATATTTCATTTTTAGAAGGTCCCATTCATCTAGTTTCTCTTCTGCTGTTTCTGTATTTTGGGTTATGCTCGATAGTCCTTTTATTCCATATATTATGGCCCCTAAAATTTCCCCTAGGTTTTCCTTGAGGAACTCTATAGTTTGAGGTTTCACATTTAAGTCTTTGATCCATCTGGAGTTCGTTTTTGTGTATGGTGTGAAGTACAGATCTTGTTTCATTTTTCTGCAGATGAATATCCAGTTTTGCTAGCACCATTTATTAAACAAACATTCTCTTCCCCATTTAATGGACTTCAGCCCTTTGACAAAGATCAGTTGGATGGATCTATTTCTGGGTTCTCCATTCTATTCCATTGGTCTATGGGTCTGTCATTGTACCAATACTAGGCAGTTTTGACTACTGTGGCTGTAGAGTAGGTTTGGGATCCGGCAGTGTGAGACCTCCTACTTTGTTCTTCTTCTTCAATAGTGCTTTGCTTATCTGGGTCTCTTTCCTTTCCATATAAACTTAGTGACTGGTTTTTCCATATCCTTAAAAAATGTTGATGGAATCTGGATTTGGATTGCATTGAATGTGTAGATTGCTTTGGGTAGAATTGACATTTTCACAATGTTCAATCTTCCTATCCATGAGCATGGAATGTTCTTCCATTTATGTAGATCTCTTATGGTTTCTTGAAGTAGTGTTTTATAGTTTTCTTTGTAGAGGTCTTTTGTGTCCCTGGTAAGATTTATTCCCAGGTATTTTATTTTTTTGGT
>NW_006921606.1:142301-142882 GCF_000298275.1 Orycteropus afer afer
CGCTATGAGTCGGAAACGACTCGACGGCACTTAACAACAACAACAACATGATAGTTGAGCTGTGTGTCAACTTGGCTGGACCACAATTCTGTGTGGTTTAAGCAGTTGTGATGTGGTTATTCCCATGATGGTATCAGATGAATATGTTTTGAGCAGCCAATCCATTGATAGGAAGTTTCCCTAGGGGTGTGGCCTGCTTTCAATATATTTCTGGACATCCGGGGAAAGGAGACATTCTTCTGTGGATCGGGATTCCTTTGTCCTGCCTACGACTATCCGTGAGTGAACAATCTACCATTCGGCCTGGAGATCTTGGATTCATCATTTGTTGGAGTTGACAGCCAGTATACTGCCTGTCAACCTTGAGCTCCTCAGCCACTGCAGCTGCAAGAGTCGGGAACAGTCTCCAGCTTGATGTTTGATCCCAACAACTTTGGACTTACCAGCTTCTACAAGTGTCTGAGCTATTTTCCTAAGATAAATTTCTCTCTCTCTCTCTCTAAGCTTTATTGGGTTTGTTTCTCTAGAGAATCCAGTCTAACACAGTAGCTATTGTAAATGGTATTGATTTCCTTATTTCT
>NW_006921606.1:146007-154781 GCF_000298275.1 Orycteropus afer afer
TTATGAAGGCTTGCTTTATGGCCTAACATATGGTCTATCATGGAAAATGTTCCATGTGCACTGGAAAAGAATGTATATTGTGTTGTTTTTGGGTGAAGTGTTCTGTAGATGTCTATAAGGTCAAGTTGGTGGATTGTACTGTTTAACTCTTCTGCATCTTTGTTGAATTTCTTTCCAGGTGTTCTATCTTTCATTGAAAGTGTTGTATTAAAGTCTCCTACTATGACTGTGGAGTCATCTTTTTGCCTTTTCAACTCTTTTAAAGTCTGATTTATGGATTTTGGGACTCTTTAATTGGATCCATAGATATTTATCATGGTTATATCTTCATGTTCAATTGATCCTTTAATCATTATATTATGTCTGTCCTTGTCTCGTATGGTGGTTTTTGTCTTAAAGTTAGTTCTATCAGAAATTAATATTGCAACTCCTGCTCTTTTATGGCTGCCATTTACTTGATATGTCTTTTTCCAACCTTTGATTTTTAGTTTATTTTTGTCTTTGTCTCTAAGGTGTGTTTCTTTTAGGCAGCATGTTGATGGGTTTTGTTTTCTTATTCAATCTGCAACTCTCTGTCTCTTGAGTCATCCATTTAATCCATTAAATTCAGTGTAATTATTGACAAGTATGAATTGGTTGCTGTCATTTTGTTATGTGTTTTTTCATGGTGTCCCTGGTTTCTTTGTTCCATATTATTTTCTATGCTGAGCTCATTATGTTTATGAATTGTGTTATCATTTTCTCTGTTGCTATTGTTTTAGTATTTGCTGAATATTTGTGTTTGTCCTCTTTTTTATTGTGATATGAAGGTTTATCATTTTTCTTTGAGGTTACCCTGCCAGACTCGAATGTGGCTGGAAGTAGGGATGGGCGCACCTCTGTTTGCCAAGAAGGTGTGAGATATAAGAGTAACAAGGGGAATTTTGCACCTTGTCAGCAGTCCGTGTGTCCAGAACGTCTTTGTGGTTCCCAGCAACCTGAGCCTGTTCTTAGGTTCCTGGAATCTGGGAGAACTCTGTCACTTTAAATATCCAAAATAGTCAAGCCGCTTGTAAGCATTCAAAATGCCTGCGCCCTCTGCACATACAAACGTCCACAGCTCAGCTGGCCTTCCTCTTTGCTGCTTCTCCTTTTATTCCCCAGACACCAGAACCTTCCTCCGTGCAGTCCCTGGTTAGCAGGGCTAATTTTTAGGTTAAATCTTAGGTCTTACCACCACTCGGCAATATCCAAGCTGTCTGTGCCATCAGGATCGCTGCCAGACCACAGCTCCATATGTCTCCTTTTTTGGTATTTTCATGCAAATTCTGCTAGTTGGAGTTTAGTCCACTTCTATATTCTTCCCTTTAAGGTTCAGGGGCCCAGGATTATCTTCTATATCTGTGTTAATTGGTTCCCCTTTTCTTCGTTGAAAGGGGTCTGTGCAGTCTTTCTGCCTATTCTGCCCTCTTACCCTGTTTCCCCTTTGGATTTTTTTCTCTTTGTGATGTTGAGGTACTAAAGTTTTCTATAAATGTTAGACATGAGTATCTTGTCAGACATGTCATTGCCAAATATTTTTTCCCAGTCTATAGGTTCTTTCTTTTTTTTTTGTTTTTAACTGTTGGAGAGGTCTTTTGATGCACATAAGTATTTAATATTTAGAAGATTACAGTTACCTAGTTTCTCTTCTACTGTTTTTGCATATTGGGTTATGCGTGATAGTCTATTTATCCCATAAATTAGTTTGCTCCTATTTTATCTCTGGTGACCTTTATAGTTTTGGGTTTTACAATTAGGTCTTTGGTCCATCTTGAAGTCGTTTTTGTGTATGGTGTGAAATATGGGTCTTGTTTCATTTTTCTGCAAATGGATATCCAGTTTTGCCAGCACCATTTGTGATAGAGACCATCTCTTCCCCATTTAATGGATTTCAGCTCTCCGTATGTGGATGGATCTATTTCTGAGTTCTCAAAACTTTCCACTGGTCTATGTGTCTGTTGTACCAGTACCAGTGTTTTGACTACTGTAGCTGTATAGTAGGTTGATATCTGGAAGTATGAGACCTCCTACTTTGTTTTTCTTCCTCAGTAGTGCTTTGTTATCTGTGCTCTCTTTCCTTTGCATATAAAATTGTAGTTGTTATGTGCCTTGGTGTCGGACCCAACTCATAGCGACCCCTCCTTGGGTTTCAGAGGCATTATCACTACGGAAGTAGATTGCCCCATCTTCCTTCTGAGGAGTGGCTGGAGGGTTTGAACTGCCAGCCTTCCAGTTAGCAGTCAAGTGCCTTAGGCATGCCCTTAAAGTACGTTAATGGAATTTGGATTGGGATTGCATGGATTGCTTTGGGTAGTATTGACATTTTCACATTGATCGGTTTTCTTATCCATGTGCATGGGATATTCTTCCATTTGTGTAGGTCTTTTGTAGTTTCTTCTAGTTGTGTTTTGTAGCTTTCTTTGTACAGTTCTTTTGAGTCCCTGTTCAGACTTATTCCTAAGTATTTTATCTTCTTGGTAGCTATTGTAAATAGTATTGCTTTTCTTATTTCCTCTTCAGAGATCTCTCTGTTGATGCAGAGGAAAATGAAAATCCTCACAACTGGACAAATTAGCTGCATCACAATCAATGAAGAAGATTGAAGCTGTCAAAGATTTTCTTTTACTTGAATATACAATCAACACCTGTGGAAACAGCAGTCAAGAAATCAGACATCACAGTGTATTGGGAAAGTCTGCTGCAAAAGACCTCTTTAAAGTGTTGAAGAGCAATGATATCACTTTAAAGACTAAAGTGTGCTTAATGCAAGCCATGGTATTTTCAGTTGCCTCATGTGCATGTCATATGCATGTGAAAGCTGGACAATGAATAAGGAAGAAGGAAGAAGAGTTGATGGTTTTGAACTGTGGTTTTGGTAAAGAATACTGAAAATATCACAAACTCCCATAACAGTAAACAAATCTGTCCTGGATGAAGTGCAGCCAGAATGGTCCTGGGAGGTGAGAATGGCCAGACTTCTTCTCTACTTTGGTCATGGTGTCAGAAGGGACTATCCTCTGCAGAAGGATATCATGTTTCGTAAAGTGGAGGGTCAGCAAAAGAGGGGAAAACTCTCAACAAGGATTAACACAGTGGCTGCAAGGATTGTGAGTATGATGCATGACTGGGCAGTGTTTCATTCTGTTGTACATGGGGTCACTATGAGTTGGAATCAGCTTGATGGCACCTAACAACAACAATAGCTAACAGTTAAGGTTGTGTTTCAACTTGGCTAGGCCATGATTTTGAGTGGCATGGCAGCTGGATGTAGTTATTTCCCATGATGAGATTAGATGTGGTGTAATCAACTCCATAGAAAATCTGCTGTGAGATGTTAATCAGTGGAAAGAGTGTTGCCATCAGGGTATGGCCTGCTTCCAGTATATATGGAAAAGCTTTGGGAAAGGTTTCTGTTTTTTTTGGCACATCAGTATCCTGTCTTTGGCTGAGTCTTCATCTCCAGTTCCTGGACTTGAACCAGTGGCCTTCCGTGTTGCCTACTGGTCTTGGTAGTGTGCCATTTTAACTGCTGACCTTGGGTTCATCAGCCTCAGTAGCCAACAGTGGTCTAAGTTAGGTCTAAGTTATTCCAGTGGGCCTAGAATAAGAGGCAGAGCTCAAGCCCACTGTCGAGGGACCTTAACCAGCCCCTAGAGCTGGCACTCTGAATTTGGACTTCTAGCCTCCTAAACTGTAAGAGAATAAATTCCTGTTTGTTAAGACATCCACTTGTTGTATGTCTATTTTAGCAGCACTAGAGGACTATGACAATACATAAGGGTGGAATCACTGGAATGTATGACAATTCTGTTTAACTTAATGAGGAGCCACCAAACTGTTTTCCAAAGTGGCTACTCCATTTTACATTCCCATCATTAATGTACAAGGGTTCTAATTTTTCCACATTCTCACCAACACTTTCTCTGATAAAAGTTCATTTCTCTGATAAAAGTCATGCTAGTGGGTGTGAGGTGGTATCTCATTGTGTTTTTTATTTGCATTTCCATAAAAAATCATGATATTGAGAATCACCTTATGTACTTCCATTTCTTTTTAACTTATAAGTTAATGAGTTGACAACATCTTCTGATGTTATATCTGAGCAAAAAGATAAGCATTCTTCTCTATGCAGAGCATATGTTTTTCACTGTCACAAACTGTGAGTGAGCATAACAGAAGTGACTTGTGGTTAAAGCATTTGACTACTAACCAAAAGTCAGTGGCTCAAACACACCAGCTTCTCCATAGAAGAAAGATGGGGCAATCTGCTTCCAAAAAGATTTACAGCCTTGAAAACCTAACATGAGTCTCCATGAGTCAGAATCAACTCAATGGCAGTGAGTTTGGTTTGTTTGTTTTTCTATTATCTAATCATTTTGAGAAAAAAAAAAAAAAAGGTTACAGATCAATTTTTCTTAAGTTATCATTTTAGGCAACTGCCCCATTATTTAACTGACTTACCACTAACAACTATGTTTATTCAAAAATTTAACTTAGCCAGTTACTTATGGGAATATTTTGCACCTAGTTTTGCTTGGAGTGTTCCATGGTTTAAAATTAGACATTCTATAACTGCATTACTAAGATCACTGAGATTGTATTTGTTTTAAAATTTTCAAAGAAAATTTATTGAATGTACAGTGAAGAATTCTAAGGCCTTAGTTATCCATTAATCCCTGGCAGAAATGACCTAAAATGTTGACCCAGTTGAAGGGTATTTCCTCAGCCTATCTGTTTTGGTTACTTCATGCTGTTCTAACAGAAAAATAGCACAAATGGGATGGCTTGAACAAACAGGAGTTTATTCTCTTACAATTTTGGAGGCTAGAAGACTGAGTTCAAAGTTACAGGCTCTAGGGACTTGGTGAAAGCTCCTCAACCTTTGGTTTCAGCTCTGCCCTCTGCTCCCAGCCCACTGAAACTGGCGGCTTTTTTTCACCCAGGCAGCTGCTAGCTGCTGAGGCTGACAAATCCAAGGTTGACGAGTAAAAAGGCACAGTCCTGATATTACCAAACCACATGGCAGGCCACTAATTCAAGTCCAGAAAAAGTCCCAAGATAAGCAAGGCATGCTTATCAATGACTACTGAACAATGACTTGGCTACCTGCAGAGTTCAAGGGTGCCAAAAAGCTAGATAGCTTCCTCAAAGCTGCTTCTTATATACTGGAAGCAAACCACATCTCTAAAGCAGTTACTCAGCTGGTCCAGTCGATTCCAGCTACAACCAGCTGCCCAGCCACTCAAAATCAGGCCTAGCCAAGTTGACACACAACCTTAACTACCACACCATCTACATGCAGGGAATGTTTATATTTTTAGAACATGCTGATACCAATCTATTATTTTGTATAAATGGATTTATACTAATATTCCCAGGCCTATTGAATTTTAAATCATGTGATTCTGAACTTAATAGGCAGCATGCTTTCCAGTACTTGTCAGGGAGGATGTACTGCTGCTCAATGTATATAGAAATCTTAGATGAGAGTAATAATAATGATGCAGAATTACTTGAAGTCAATGTTAACCATCCATTCATTGAGATTTATAAGAACAGAAATGAATTAGAATTTGTTTATTCCAAATGGTGCTGCCCTGATAAAACAAACCCTGAGGTCCTGGTACCCAGATTCCTTTGTCCAGGGCCTTTTAGAGGGGTGGTGGCTAAGATTGTCACTTGATTCTTACAGCCAACATAGCAAACTTTAGAAAGCTAATGTAGAGGAGGAGAGAGGCTTTAGATGACTGAGCCCACTACTTAATACCAATGTTTCCTTGGAACAAGTTACTTGAGTTCTATAAGCTTGTTTCCTCATATGAAAATTGATAATAGTGATACCTATATTATAATCCCTGCTTTGTCAGAAGTAGATGCATACATAGTTTTCTGACATAGCAGTTACCAACTGGCAGCCAGAGTTGGCACAGGGACATGCTTTATTTGGCCTTCAAGATTATATATTTTCAAAAAACCTATTTCAACCTTTTCAAATTGGGAAATTTCATACAAAGTCAAGATTTTTTTTTTGCTTCTTTTGAAAAATTTAATGATCTCACAGCATGAAACTCACTGGGGTTACATTTCCTACAACCGAGTAGTTACCTTCCTTACTCTTTAGACAGAGCGTAGGCTCTCCAGGGTGCCCAGTTCCCATCCCTCCTATTTGTCAGTAGAACACTGACCCTGAAGGTCAGATGTCACTTAACATTGTGCTTATACCATTGTTTTTTTTTTTTTTTATAATAGAGAAATATTTCTCTGAATTTGTGTTGCTATTAAAAATAAGAAAATAAAGGACTAAGAGAAACACAATCATCAAGAAAAATAGCAGAGAGAAGGGATGAATGTTTTTATGGTTTCCTTAACTTACATATCATGTAGTGTTTCTGGCTCCTATAGACACTTTAATTTTTGATCTCTGGCATAGCACATAAGAAAGGACTCATAAATATTATTTTTATTTTTTATATTTTAAAAGCATTGCTGTTGTTATTGTTAGCCACTATTGAGTTTGTCCCCAGCTCATGGTGACACCATATAAATGGGATCATACCCTTTTGATCCATTGGCTTGTTTTTGGAAGTAGATTGCCAGGTGTTTCTTCCTGCTCTGTCTTGGTCTGGAAGATCCAGTGACACTTGTTCAACATGGTAGCAACATGCAAACTTCCATTGGTAGATGCATAGTGGCTGCACTGAGGTGTACTGGCCAGATATTAAACATGGGGATTCTACCACTGAACCACTACTGCCTTCCTACTAAAAGCATTAAATAAACTATGAAGCTATATAATTATAAGTGATTATTATTATTAGAAAGAATGTAAAGAGACTGGACCTACATTTTACTCCAATACCATACTCTATTCTAAATTTCTATCACTTTCAGTATTTTGTCTTTTATGCATTCAGTGTCATAAAATACATGTGAGAGATCCTTTAATATGAAGTTTATTTTATTTTTTGCCAGGGTTACTTCCTCTGGGATATCTTCACTCTTTTTGTCCCAACACTTTCCTCATTTATGTCACGAAGTTCACCTTCAGTAAGGTTCTCTGGCTGCATAACAAAAGTCTCCCAAAGATGGCAGTGTCAACATTCTCAATGAGCTATTTCTTCTATAACTCGATTTATGTTCAATTCAAATTTCACTTTCAGTGTTAGTATTTTTTTGTTTCTTTGCTGCACTTTCATCTTCATTGGCCAATACTTCCTTTTGATTATTCATTTTTCTAGAATGTCACATGGGTTTATGACTGGAGGCAAGGAGGCAGCACAACAGCATGCTTTGCTGTCTGTGCAAGAACTGAATAGAAGATGCTCAGAGATCAATCACTGACAAACTTTGAAAGAAATGCCATAATGGGTCATTGATCATGATCCAAAAACCAAACACCAAACCTACTGCCATTGAGTTGATTCTGACTCATAGCAACCCCCATTGAGTTTCTGAGGCAGTAAATCTTTAAGCAAGTAGATTGTCCAGTCTTCCTTCCACAGGGCAGCTGGTGGGTTTGAACCACCGGTCTCCTGGTTAGCAGTCAGATGCCTTAAGCATTTAGGTAGTGATCTGTGGACTGAAGAGCTAGCAACAAAGTTAGTACTTAATGCAATTACTCACAGGTAATTGTTCTTGCTGTAAAGTCAATTTCAACCCATGGTGACCCCATGTGTACAGAACAGAATTTCTTCATAGGATTTTTAACATAGTGACCTTTTAGAATCAGAAAGCTTCTGAGGCATCTTTAGGTACGTTTGAACTGCCAATCTTAGGCTTGTCATTGAATGCTTAACCATTTATATCACCCAAAGACTCCATTAATACACCATGGTAGCTGAAATCTGAACTGTATTCGTGGGGACTGATATTATATAACTAAACCAACGGTATCTTGAATTTCTTCATATCAGAACCATGAAAAGTAAGGATTGCCTGTAATTGATAATTTGTCTTCACAGGTCCAATGTGAGATACATGAGGGATATTCTGCAGATATATCTCATCCCAAACATCTACCACAGTATATTACATATAAAAATACTCAATAAATATTTACAAATTTGAGCTTCTCCACTAGAGAAAGAACCACTTAGATATACCATAGTATTAAAAGTCAGGAGACCTAAATTCTTGGGTCTACCACTGATTGTATATAATTTTCAGAATCTCCATTTATAAACACAACCTCAACCTATTATTCTGTCTACCCACAAACACAATCTCTATCAATTATTGTGCCATTTGAGTGTCTTAGTCACATTCAAGATGGTAAAAATAAAGCCTGTCATCTCATACTTTATTTTCCTTTAGAATATTTTGAAAGGTACCTCCAAATTGTCAGAACCATATCTCCCTGGTGAAATCTCTTTCTCTTTTCATGCTCCTTTGTGTGACCCTGAACAGTATGAAAATGCATAATTTGGCTCCTTTGTATTCTATGTTGATTATGTGTCACTCCCTACTCTCAATCCACACTCCTTTAACCAATAGCGTAAATCACTCCACTTCCCCCAATACAGAAGGGAAAGAGTTCTGATCAAATTACAGCCCTAGAACCTTAACATTTCTGAGGCATATAGTTGAGAACTTTAAAAATCTCCAGTTTTAAAAAATGTAAATAAACCATACACAAAAATGAACTCCAGATGGATCAAAGACTTAAATGTGAAACCTAAAACTATACAGCTTCTCAAGGAAAATCTAGGGGCAAATTTAAGGGCCCTAATATATGGCATAAATAGACTATCAAT
>NW_006921606.1:156122-156724 GCF_000298275.1 Orycteropus afer afer
TTGTGGTCACTGCTTGGTCACAGCCAGCTACCCAGAGGGACCAAGTAGTTGAACCTGTGGGCTTGGGACCATAGTTGCAAGGGACATCAAGCTCAGTTGGCGTAACACACTATACAAAACATTGTTCCACCTTCTACTTTGGCGAGTAGCGACTGGGATCTTAAAAGATAGCATGCTGCCATCTAGATGCAATGATGGGTCTCTCCTCGTCTAGAGCAAAGAAGAATGAAGAAAACCAAAATTCATGGAAACAAGTAGTCCTAGCGACTGGTACACCATCCGACCTACAGCCTATATGACTATGAGACCAGAAGAACTAGATGGTACCCGGCTACCACTGTCATCCACTTGAAAGGGGACCTATGTAGGAGATCCTTGATAGAGAGGGAGAACAATGTGGAATAAACCTCAAAATCATTTGGAGGAATTTTTTTTTTTAAAAAAAGGGTGTGGCGGGGAAACCAGATTTCCTGGTCCAATAGAGCCTGGTGGAACCACTGAGACTATGCCCCTAGCTGCCCTTCAGATCTGGAATTGAACCCACACCTGTGGTTTCCAGCCAAACAAAAGACAGGCATATGAGTTGAACATTTACCTCAAGT
>NW_006921606.1:157149-166807 GCF_000298275.1 Orycteropus afer afer
ATAAAGTTAATAACATTCTGATAAGATAAAACCTATACTATATTATCACTGAGTAATATTGATTATTTATTTACCTGACTATCAAAATAAAATTATAAAATATGATTATATTGATTTTTTTCTTGTTTTCACATAAAATGTGTGGTAGGCTCACTCATTTTATAAATCTTTGTCTAAAACTTCTATATTCTAACTATGGATTCTTAGCCCTGTCATAGAAACTTTATTTTTATCACCACTGTTAGAAAATACCTTTCTTTTGGGGGCCATGTTTTCTCAAAGATAAGTATGTACTGCTTATTGTAATGCTACTAAATGCTCCTCAGTGAGTCAAAACCACAAAGCCATTTTGATGTGTGGATGTGGGCCCAGCTGAGCGATCTGATTCATATACCAGCTTGTGACAGAAGATATAATTCAAATTAACATCTCATTGAAACAACTAAATACTATTGTTAGGGACAAAGGAAGAGGATTCCAGACAGAAAGAATAACATGTACAAAGGCCCTGGGGCAAGAAAGAGCATGGCATATTTTGTCTACTAAAGGCCAATATGTAGCAAGGCAGAGAGTGCAGGAAAATGTAGAAAGTGTCACAAGGTAACCGGAAGAACAAGGAGGAAACTGCTGAATGGTTGCAAAGAAGAGTGCTATGATCTAATTTTGAAATTGTTCAAGCTTCAGGGTGGCAAGTGGATGAAAGAAGAGTTACAGTGAATGTGTAGATGAAGCATCTGGGATGAACCTGGAAAAGAGATGATAGGATGTGAAACTGGGTGGAAACAATGGAGAGAGGAAAAAATGAATAGATTCCAGAGATTTCAGGATGTCCAACCAATATGAACAGTAGTTCCCCAAGTGTGGTCCCCAACCTGCAGCAGTAGCAGCAGCAGCTGGGAACTTGTTAGAAATTCAAATTATCAGGCCCATCTCAGAAATGATGAATCAGAAACTGGGGGTGGGGCTCAACAGTCGGGGATTTCACAAGCCCTTCAGGGGATTCTGACTCTGGCTTAAGTGTGAGAACCACTGGACTAGGGATAGAATAGGGACAAGAAAAGGCGAAGTTGACTCCTGAGCAAGATGGATCTTGCTCAGGCCCCTGGGATTAGCTATTGTTTTACTGTTGTTGTTATATGCCGTCCAGTCGGCGCCGACTCATAGAGACTCCTCCCTGGGTTTCTGAGGCGGTATCACTGAGGAGGTAGGATTGCCCAACCTCCCTTCCGAGGAGTGGCTGGTGGGTTTGAACAGCCAGCCTTCTGGTTAGCAGTCAAGTGCCTTAGGCACTATGCTACCAGGCTGGACAAAACCTGCCAATACTGAGCAAAAGACAGCAACAGCCTTTCTTAAACATGATGTGTAACTCGGATTTATTTTTTAAGGACAATATAAAAACTATTTCTGTTGTTTCTACCTTTTGACTATTGTGAACAGTTCTGCAGTGAACATCGGTGTGCAAGAATCTATTTGCATTCCTGCTTTCAAGCCTTTGGAGTGCAACGATCCCATTTATATGAAATAGCTAGTACCGGTAAACACATAGTTTATTAGTGGAAGGCAGGGAGAGACAGTCAATCCTTAGGGGCCACTGAGCTTCTGTTAAGTGGAAGCTTAACAAAAATTGGAAATGGATAGTGGTGATGATTGCACAATATGATGAACATAGTCAATGTCATAGAATTGTACACGTAAAAATGTTGAAATGACAAATGTGTGTGTGTGTGTATGTGTATACACTTATCACAATTAAAAAAATAAAATATAAGACAAAAAAATTAAATATTTCTGTAAATCCCAAAACCAAACACACTGCTGTTGAGTCAGATCCGACTCACAGTGACCCCTCTTTGGGTTTCCGAATTGGTATCTCTATGGAAGTAGATTGCCCGGCCTTCCTTCTGAGGAGTGGATGGTGGGTTTGAACTGCCAACCTTCTGGTTAGTAGTCAAATGTCTTAGGCACTATGCCATCAGAGCTCCTAAATATTTCTATATGACAAAATTTCTCACTAAAAATTAAGATGAGCAGCATTAAGAGAGAAGATATTAGTAACAAGTATAACAAGGGGAAAAAAAGGTCAGTATCCCTAATATATACCAGGAGCTCTGTTGGTGTAGTGGTTAAAGCATTTGGTGGCTAATCAAAAGGTTGGTGGTTCAAACCCACCAGCTGCTCTGTGGGAGAAAGATGAGGCAGTCTGCTTACATAAATATTTATGGCCATATAAAACCTATGGAACAGTTCTACTCTATCCTAGGGTTGCTATGAGTCAGAATCAGCTCAGTGACAGTAGGTTTGCTTTGGCTTTGGTAACCCTAATATGCAAAGAACTCAATGAGAAAACTCAATAGGAAACTGGGCAAGCATTTCACAAAAAGAAGGAATACTAATATCCAATAGTGAAAGAAAAGATGATCAGCTGAAATGATAATCAAGGGAATAAAATTGAAACCTCAATGAGAAGGGCCTTTTTGTCTATTGGATAGCCAAAAAAATACTTTAAGATGGATAATACCTATTATTAAAGAAGGTGTCAGGAAATGGATAAATAGATCACTTTCAGCAGTGTTGGTGAGAATATAAATTGGTACAACCTTAGTAATTATAATTTGACAATGTCTTTTAAAACTTAAAGATGCATATTTATTATGATCCAAGGGAAAAAAGAAAAATAATTTCCTTGAGATACATACCACATTAATACTTGAGAGAGATAAATAAACTATAAGACAGTTTAATTTCTGTGTAGATACCTTCTAATTTATAACATATTATATCAAGTGATTCTCAATTTACTTTCAGAGTAATTAGGTCATAAATCCCTGAAGTCACTATACATCTTACCCAAGGAATTATAATATCTAGCAATAACAAAAACCTTGAAAAGGAGTACATTCAGAAAAATTCAAATATTTTATTTTGAAAATCAAAGTGGAATTTAGCCAAAGTATTTTAATTTGTTGGCAAAGTGTCTCAGCAGAGAGCTATTTCCTCTTGAAAAGAAAGAAAAAATTTCATTCACTATTAATTCCAGTCCACTTCAAAGAAGCTAATTTGAAAGGAAAAAGGAGTGCTTGAGCTTGGTGAAGGTGGTGCTATTAGCACCAAGAGTCAGGGCAGGTATGAAGTGCCAGTACTGCTTATCAGTATTATATGTTCCACATAGGATGATGCTTACCGTAATATTAATAGGGATAGTCAAATGGCAGGGTGCACCTTAAACACAAACACTCTTAGCAAAGAGATGAACAAATCCAGAAATAACATTTAAATTAAGAACAAAAATTGCAGTTTATAGAAAATTCAAATGTTACTGAAGCAGTAATATTCCCTAGCCCACCCACCACCCATCAGAATGATGCTCAGTGAACAAATTATAGACCAAGATGTAATTTGACAAATATAAAATTAGAGGAAGGACATTTGCAGACTCCTAGAAAATGTGCCGACTTGACAGCACCTAACAACAACAACAACAGAAAATGTTACTTTTTAACAGAATAAAATTGGACATGTTGTTGTTGTTATGTGCCATCCAGTTGGACCTGACTCATAGCGACCCCTTCTTGGGTTTCTGAGGCAGTATCACTAAGGAAGTAAATTGCTTCATCTTCCTTTCAAGTAGTGGCTGGTGGGTTTGAACTGCCAGCCTTCTGGTTAGCAGTCAAGTGCTTTAGGCAAAGTTAAAAAAGGTATGCAATGAAAGTAACTCTGCCTCTCATCCTTGCTTCAGGGCACCCCGTTCCCAGTTTCCATCTCTTCTCAGAAAGAGTTTATGCATATAGAAATATTGCCTATACACATGCTTGTATAAAAGAATTGCTCAATGTTCATCCATTTCAGGAGGTGGCATATGATCAAGAACCAACAGTACTGAAGGAAGAAGTCAAAGCTGCACTGAAGGAAGTGGTGAAAAACAAGGCTCCAGGAATTGACGGGATACCCGTTGAGATGTTTCAACAAATGATTGCCGCCCTGGATGCACTCGTTTGGCTATGCCAAGAGATTTGGAGGACAGCTACCTGGCCAACTGACTGGAAGAGATCCATATTTGTACCCATTCCAAAGAAAGGTGAACCCACAGAATGTGGGAATTATCGAACAATATCATTAATATCGCACACAAGTAAAAGCTTACTGAAGATAATTCAAAAATGGTTATAGCAGTATATTGACAGAGAACTTCCAAAAATGCAAGCTGGGTTCAGAAGAGGATGTAGAAAGAGTGATATCATTGCTGATGTCAGATGATCTTGTCTCAAAGCAAAGAATACCAGAAGGATGTTTACTTGTGTTTTATTGACTATGCAAAAGCATTTGATTGTGTGGATCATAACAAATTATGGATAACATTGAGAAGAATGGGAATTCCAGGAACACTTAATTGTGCTCATAAGGAACTTGTACATAGACCAAGAGGCTGTCGTTTGAACAGAAAAAGGGGGCATTGCATGGTTTAAAGTCGAGAAGGGAGTCCTTTAGGGTTGTATCCTTTCACTATACTTATTCAGTCTGTATGCTGAATAAATAATCAGAGAAGCTGGACTATATGAAGAAGAATGTGGCATCAGGATTGGAAGAAGAATCTTTAACAACCTGTGATACACTGATGACACAATTTTGCTTGCAGAAAGTGAGGATGACTTGAAGCATTTACTGATGAAGATTGAAGACTACAGTCTGCAGTATGGATTATACCTTAATATAAAGAAAACAAAAATCTTCACAACTGGACCAATAAGCAGCATCATGACAAATGGAGAAAAGATTGAAGTTGTCAAAGACTTCATATTACTTGGTTCTACAATCAACACCAATGGAAGCAGCAGTCAAGATATCAGATGTCACATAGCATTGGGCAAATCCGCTGCAAACGACCTCTTTCAAGTGATGAAGAGCAAAGATATTTCCTTGAAGACAAGATGCACTTCATGCAGTCCATGGTATTTTCAGTCACCTCATATGCATGTGAGAGCTGGACAGTGAAAAAGGAAGATTGAAGAAGGGTCAATGCAAAGAATGCTGAAAGTACCATGGACTGCTAGAAGAACTAATGAATCTGTCCTGGAAGAGGTGCAGCTGGACTGCTCCTTGGCAGAGACAATGACCAGACTTTGTCTCACCTACTTTGGTCATGTTGTAAGAAGGGATCATTCCCTGGAGAAGGATATCATACTTGGTAAAGTGGAGGGACAACGAAAAAGGTGAAGGTGCTCAACAAGATGGATTGGCACAGTGGCTGCAACAACAGGCTCAAGTAGAGCAAAGATCGTGGCATTGGCACAGGACTGGGAAGTGTTTTGTTCAGCTGTACATGAGATTGCTGTGAGTCAGAGATGACTTGACAGAACCTAACAACAACAACAAGATGCTTCTGTATATCACATAACAAATATGCTTCTTGCCTTTATTTGGAAAATTCTGGCTCTTAATACTACCAATAACATGATTCACAAAAATGTTTTAAAAACTTATTTCATTCTTCCTTCATTTTTTATGGTTATATTATATCCACAAGGTCCCTGGAGTATCACAAATGATTTTTACTTGACTACTAACCTAAAGGTTGGCAGTTCAAACCCAACCACCCTGGTCACAGTAGAGAGTCCTGGAGATTTGCTTCCATAAAGATTTCAGCCAAGAAAATCCTACCAAGCAGTTCCAATCTGTAACATACGGGGTCTCCATGAGTTGGAATCCACCTGACAGCAAAGGATTTGGTTTTTGGCTCATTACAACGACATTGTCAGAGCCTATACCATTATGGTTTGTACTCCCTCTTTTTTGCACTCCCTCTTTTTTGCACTCCCTCTTTTTTGCTCACTTTGTTTAGTTCTATACCTTATGAACCCCCTATTCATAGGATCTCATGCACAATTAAATGAAAAGCTGCCCAATATTGTGCCATTTCCATTATGACTTGCAGATTGGACTATTGTGATGCATAGGGTTTTCATGGCAGATTTCCAGAAGTAGATCACCAGGCTTTTCTTCCTACTGTGTCTTAGTCTGGAATCTCTGCTGAAACCTGTCAGAATCACACAAGCCACCACTGACAGGCAGGTGGTGTCTGCATAAGAAGTTTACTGGCTAGAAGTTGAAGTAGGGTCTCCTGCATGCAGGGTGAGAATTCTGCCACTGAACCACCAGTGCCCTTAGTTCTGTATATTTAAAGCTCCCAACTTGTTCTCACACTGATACATCTCTGGCCATTTTGATGTCTGATGCTTGTTCTCTAGTAGATTGTTGAGAAAAGTGTTATAGGAGCAGTATTCCATGAGCTTGTTCATGTCAATAGAAGTTTGTTGTGGACTTTATAATGGAAAGTTAATTTTTCTGGATATGAAACGCTGGGTTTATATTTTCATTATGTTAATCTTTTCTTCTTTGGCATAAAGTGTTGCTGCCAAAAAAGTCTGCAGATAGTCTATTTTTTCCCTAATGCCCAAAGGAATTTTTCCTTTTCTTTAAACTCTAGTACTTTTACCAGAATATGCCTTCATTTTGGTCGTTCTGAGTCAATGTTCTCAGGCATGTGGTGTACTCTTTCAATATGAGAGTTTCAAATCTTTATTTCAGGGACTTTTTCTTGGGTTGTAACTTTTAGTGTTTTCTCTTGCTTTGGTTTTCATCTTGAGCAACACCTCCTATTATTTATATGTGTGATATTCTTCAACATTCATTATTTTCTCTTAAATTCTACTTCTCGCTTCATTTTTTTTTTTTTTTACTTTAATTTTTTTTCTCTCTCCTTTTCACCATCTGTTTCTCTGTTAAGGAGCTCTGGTGGTGGAGTGGTTAAAGCATTTTGGTGATAATCAAAATGTCAGTGATTCGAACCCACCAATCACTCCATGGGAGAAAGATGAGGAGGTCTGCTTCTGCAAAGATTTACAGCCTTGAAATTCTGTGGGGCAATTCCACTCTGTCCTACATGGTTGCTATCAGTTGGAATTGACTTGATGGCAGTGGGTTTTTGGTTTTGGTTATTTCTTGGTCCTTCTAGATTAGTCTTCTTTTCTGAAATTTTTTTTTCTTCTTTTATTTCTATTTTGTCCTGAGTTTGATCATCTCAATTCCAAGGTTTTTTTTTTTTTTTTCATTTTGATTGATATTATTCTTTCGTGTCTATCATTTACTTAATATCTTTTTTGGAAGTAGATCAAAACTGAAACTTATTGTTTTATGAGCATATCTGCTGGTGTGACTTCATTGTCATAATCTTGCTCAGCTCTTTATATTCTTTTTGCTTTTAACTTTATATAGGATTGACCTTGATACTCTACTGCTGTTCATTTTTTAAATGTGAGATCAATATTCCTGAGTTTTTATAAAGAAGTGAGGTTTAGGAAAGCTATTCAAAGTTCAGAGAGTTCCCTCCTCTGTTACTCTATTGTTATAAAACATGGTCACCTGACTCTCTCCATCCTCAGTTCAAACTGGAAATTCTCTTTTTTTTCCTTTCTCTTGTTTCTGTCTTGGTCAACGATGATCCCTCTTCCAGCACTTTCTCCTGAGTGTATGCCTGTGACCTAATTAGGCTGGAGAGTTAATTCCTGAGGCTTTGACTGTTCCTAACTCCTCACACCCTCTCACTGTGGGCCTGTGCTCCACCTTATGCTAGAAAATCAACTCTCCCAGTTTTAACTGCTCTTCTCAGCTTGGTCCACGATGCTTTTCAGTGAACAATTATTTTCCACTCTGTTAAGCTCCACCCCCTGGCTTACTAATTCTTCCAACTGTCATATATTGATTTCATATAGGTTTTGAAGCTGTTGATCATTTAAATAGATTGTAGTTTGTGGAGATAACGTGGGTGCTGCAAAGGGTTAAAACAGCAGACTTAGTGTGCTCAAATCCTGCATATTCCTAAAATGGACTGGTCCTTGATGGCTCCTGGATGATAACCTATAAATCTTTGGTATACCCTGCCTGATAAGAAGAAAATCTTTGTATACCTGTAGGCTTAGGTCATACCAGGTTGTTTGTAGTAACAATGTGATTTATGGCAAATGCCTGTTTTGTTCTCCTGGGTTACACTAAATCAGTTTGACTTCTGGAGCATGGGAGTACTGAAGACTGAATAGTTAAGGTCAGTCAAACAGGTGCTCCATGCCTACTAGCCCCTAAATAAAACCGTGGACACCAAGGCTCAGGTGAGCTTCCCTTGTTGCCAATACTTTTTATGTGTTGTTATATATTGCTGCTGGGAAATCAAGCACTGTCCTACAATTCCACTGGGAGAGAACAACTGGAACCCTGTGTCTGGTCTCTCTTGGACTTTGCCCTATACATCTTCTTCCTTTGTTGATTTTAATCTGGATCCTTTCACTGTAAAAAACTGTAACCATGATAGTTCTTTTGAGTTCTAGGAGTCCTTCTAGCAAATAATCAAATTTTAACCTAATTTTGTTATAAAGACTATCTATGGGTCTTAGATTTTGGTATCTAGTTTATCTGTCTGTTTCAATGTGTGGATTTGGGGAGATTAAAAAACTATGCCCATAGATTAAATACTATGTATTTTAATATTATAATAGGTGGCACTGCCATCTTCCCAGGATCCATTTCATTCTCTATAATAGGAGCACTGTGTTTATTTGTCCCAGATTGATGTAAATGTTTAACCACTTGGTTGCTAACTAAAAGTTTGGTGGTTTGAGTCCAACAAGATATACCTCAGAAAAATGGCTTGGTGATCTACTTTTGAAAACCACCTATTAAAAACCCTATGAAGGATCTACTCTGACATATCTGGGATCATCATGAGTTAGAACAGACTTGACAGAAACTGGTTTGGTTTGTGTGTGCATTTATTTAACTAGTCCTCTATTGATGGACATTGTCTTAGTTATTTCCCCAAAAAGAAAAACAAACAAACTCACTGCCGTCGAGTCAGAACCAACTCATAGTGACCTCTCCTTGGGTTTCTGAGGCAGTATCACTATGGAAGTAGATTGCCCAACCTTCTTTCCAAGGAGTGGCTGGGGGGTTTGAACCACTAGCCTTCTGGTTAGCAGTCAAGTGCCTTAGGCACTATGCTACTAGAGCTCCTAACCACATGCAGAGGTTAGGATTTACAACACATAGAACAATTATATCAGATCACAAAATGGGGACAACCACACAATACTGGGCCTAGCCAAGTTGACATATATTTTGGGGGAACACAATTCAATCCATGACAGACTTGTAGGTTGATTCTGAATTTTGTTGTCACAAAAAATGTAGTATCCTTTTATACACACTTTATGCACAAGTGCAGATATATCTATAGGATAAATTTTTAGAGGTGGAATAATTGAGTCAAAAGGTACAAACACAATGGTTGTCCAAAAATATTTGTTGATTTGAATTAGAAAATGCATTTACCAAAGTAGCAATGAAAATTTGTTCTACTCTATAGCCCAGTTAGACTCTTACTTTGTACAATTAAAATAGATTGCTAAATACAATTCTAGTATCTTCTTAAGTGAAAGAAAGAAGGAAACAGAGAAGATACTGATTCATTCTGTCAATTTGCAATCATGAAAGAAGAAAACCAAATGAATGGAAACAATCAGTCTTAGCGACTGGTACACCATCTGATCTGCAACCTATACAACTATGAGACCAGAAGAACTAGATGGTGGCCGGCTATCACTGCCATACACTT
>NW_006921606.1:167167-170465 GCF_000298275.1 Orycteropus afer afer
TAAATTTTGGTCAATGACATGAGACAAAGTATATGTGAACTGCTGTATGAAAAGTGAATTTACTCTGTAAATCTTCACCCAAATCAAAATAAAATTAAAAAAAAAATTTGCAATCATGAATTGTTTAGAGTGTGCCAGACTCTGCTGGAGACTAGGAAAGTCTCGGACCTGGCAGAGCTCACAGTTAATTGGGGAGATGCTTTCATTGTTTCAGCACAGCTTTGAGAGTTAAATGATTACTCTTCTTCATACTCACAGTAGGGTAACACTGCATAAAACACACTGTCTGGTCTTTGCCTACATGTACAAAACTGGAATAAACTCCAGTGTAGAGCAGAGGAGGTGAAAATAATCCCTGATAGATTCTTAGACACTAATTATTTGTTGATTTCTTAGAATCAATCTATAGCTTCCTCTGTTGAAGGCATTGCTGGTTTTCTGTAAATAGATGAACCTGCATTAGAGGGCACTATGATGGTTAGGTCCCTGCTAGCAGTGGACTACAAATCTGGTAAATTTTAAGTTCATGGGCCAAGGCTAGAAACACAAAATAGTAAAAATAGTGTATGTTGCTTCAGCATTATGCAAGCTGTTCTCTTTCCTACAAAACCAGCTCCCATGCTAATGGCCCTAATATTGTCAGTGATATCATTGTTTTCCAAGTCCAAGGTCAGCAAATGCATAGCAAGATACTTGGCTTCTGGCAGAGATCTCCACTTGACCACGGCACTCTTTTCCAGCTTCTTACAATGTTTCTCAGCATGGTACTCTGGACAACCTGTACAAACTGATTGGAGAAGGCATCCAAGTTGATTCTTATTTCCCATCCCAGAAGTGATTATCAACACTGAAACCTTGGATTTTTCTTTCTTATTCTTTTGCAATAACCCAGTCCCTGAGGCTCAGTCTATTGCAACAATCCCTTAAGCATCCCTGTATTTTCTCTACTCTTTCTGATCATCCATCATACATTCTGCAAACAGATGACTCTGTCACCACTTTGAAGGCATGATTTATGTGGGTTTTCCCAGAGTGACATCATATTCAAAGAAATTCAGTCCAGTAATCTTTGTATTTTTCAAAATTGCTCGATTTCTTTATTTCTGTTTCTTCAGCACCTTGCTGGGGTGAACCTGCAGTAAAAACCCTACTAATCTATCCTAGCACTTCTATATTCTTTCACTTGCAAACTCCCTCAATCCCTAGCTCTGGATTCTGAGACATGCATACTCTATTATTGTTGTTACCTACCATCAGTTGTGACTCAGACTGTTATGATCCATTGAGTTTTTACTAGCTGAATTTCAGAAGTAAATCACCAGGTCTTTCTTCCTGGTCTATCTTCATCTGGAAGTTCATGAAAGCTGTCAGCATCATAACATTGCACAGGCCTCCCCATTGGCAGATAGGTGGTGGGTGCACATGAAGTGCATTTGGTGGTAATCAAACCTGGGTCTTCCACAGGGAAGGTGAGAATTCTATCACTGAAACATTACTGCTCCTGTGTGTTTACTGTTCACTTTCTCATTCTTTGAAATTTGCATCACAAAAGTCCAAAGAGTCAGCAGGAAAAAGACCCAAAATCCTTGGGAGCTGGGGTAGGCGAAGAAACCTAGAGGGAAACATGTTTTATTACACAGAAGAGTCTTATAACTTATAAAAGAAAGAATATCTTTTTAAATCTTTAAAATAAGAAAAATACTTTGTAAATGTAATTTTCTCACTCCTTGACACAAGATTTCTGTGACCATTAGTGTCTGTTCATATCCCTGAGCCTGGAACTCCAGGCTCTCCAAATGTGGTTTCAACCTCTGTCCTTCCCAGCCACATCATTTGCTATCCCTGAGCACATATCAACATTCAGCTCGCTCCTCTTTGCTTGTTTATTTCCTGCGTTTCCTTCCATTGTCTGCTGAGTGCCACATCCTGGTGCCTTGGCATTCTCTGCTCTTCTAAACCCTCATAAATATTTGTTCTTAAATATTTGTTGAATAAATGAATCCCTCACTCTCTGTCCTTCTCTAGTATAGTAATCTTATCATTTGGGAAACATCCCTTGAGCAACTGCAAAGGACTTTTGTAGCTTAATTTTTTCCTTTAAACCAGGGATGTAATTTCTGCTTATATGTTCAACCCACCCTTGTGCACTCCATCACTTCAAGCTGTATTGGTGACATCTATTCTCTAGTTTTATTTTGGCTATTAGTTGTTGTTAATTGCTGTGAAGTTCACACAATTCATTTTAGTCTGAAAAAGAAGTTTTTAGGGGAAAAAGGGGAATTGCTGCTTGAAGAAAACTGAATTTCTGTTTCAACTCAACAACTCAACTCACTGTCCTCAAGTCAGATCCAACTAAAAGCAACCCCTCCTTGAGTTTCTGAGATGGAACCACTACGGATGTTGATTGCCCAACCTTTCTTCCAAGGAGTGGCTGGTAGGTTTGAACTGCCAGCCTTCTGCTTAGCAGTAAGATGCCTTAGGCATTACGCCACCAGAGCTCCTTTTGAATTTCTGTTTAGGGTGATATAAACTTTTGGAAATGGATAGTGCTGACGGTTGTGCAACATGGTGACTATAATTAATGTCACTGAATTGTACCCTTAAAAATGGTTAACAAAAGCTCAAGCAGCAAAAGAGGAAAGATAAATATGTCTTCATAATAATTAAAAATAATTTTGTACTTCAAAGGACTTTGTCAACAAAAATGAAGAGAACCTGCAGATTGTGAGAAAAAATTGGGGAACCATATACAGGCATACCTCATTTTATTGAACATCACTTTACTACACTTCACATATATGGCTTTTTTTCCCCACAAATTATTGTGGCAACCTAGCACTGAGCAAGTCTATTGGTGCCATTTTTCCAGAAGCATGTGCTCACTTTGTGTCTCTGTGTCACATATGGTAATTCTCAATATTTCAAATTTTTTCATAATGCTATTGCACACTTAATAGACTATAGTATATTGTACACATAACTTTTATATGCATTGGGAAACCAAAAAATTTGTGTGACTAGGTTTATTGTGATATTTGTTTATTGCATGGATATAGATAGAATCAAACCTGCAATATCTCCAAGGTATACCTATATTGGATAGTGCCTAATATTCAAAAAATATATAAAACTTCTACCACTCAACAACAAAAAGATAAAAACTCATTAAAAAAAAAGAAGGGAGGTCTCACACTACCAGATCTCAAAACCTACTATACAGCCACAGTAATCAAAACTGCCTGGTATTGGTTTAATGACAGATACATAGATCAATGGAATAGAATTGAGAACCCAGAAA
>NW_006921606.1:172945-174733 GCF_000298275.1 Orycteropus afer afer
AAAGTGTATGTGAACTGCTGTATGGAAAGTGAATTTGCTCTGTAAATTTTCACCCAAATCACAATAAAAGAAAAAAATGGACACAGGACTTGAATAAACAGTTTACCAAAGAAGATATTCAAATGGCCAACAGGCACTTGAAAAGATGCTTAACATCATTAGCCATTTGTTGTTGTTGTTTTTAGATATTTTGGAGTTGATTTTAGCTCATAGGTGACCTCATAGTACAGAGTAGAACTGCTCCATAGAGTGTGTTAAACTATGGTCTTTATGGGTGTAAGTTGCCAGCTCTTTTCTCCCATGCAGCCACGGGTAGGTTTGAACCAGCAACCATTTAGTTAGTAGCCAAGCAAGAAACCACTGTACCATCAGAGCTCCTCATTAGCCATTAGGGAGATGCAAATCAAAAGCACAATGAGTTATCACCTCACTTATATTAGAATAGCAATGATTTAAAAAAAAAAAAAAAAAAGAAAGAAAGAAAACAGCAGGTGTTAGAGAAGCTAGCTGAGGAACAGAGCTTCAAACCAGTTCATTTAGCTTTGACCCCCCAGCTGAGAACTTATATTTCCATCCCCGAAATGCTGAATCAGAATCTATGTTTTAACAAGATTTCTAGGTGATTCTTCTAGATATAAGATTCTTATGTACACATAAATATTCATCTGAGGATCTTGTTAAAATGTAGATTCTGATTCAGTGTATCTGGGATAGAAATGCAAATTCTCAGAATGGGGTTGAACCGAATGAACAAATTTGAAGCCCTGGGAGAAACAGGAACCCTTGTCCGTTGCTGATGGGAAAAGAAAATGGTGCAGCCATTGTGAAGAACAGTTAGCAGTTCCACAAAATGTTGAACATAGAACTACCATATAATGAGGCCAGGAGAACTAAATGGTGCCCAGCTACCACTACTGACACTCTGATGGGCACCATAGAAGGTCATGGACAAAATGGGAGAAAAAAATTAGAACAAAATTCAAAATCATAAAAAACAAACAAACAAACAAAAAAAGAGACTTACTGTCATTATAGAGACTGGTGGAACCCCTGAGACTGTGGACCTCAGACACATTTGAGGCCTGGAAATGAACATGCCTCCTGGGATCACCTTGTAGCCAAACAACAGGCAGACCTATAAAGTAAAAATAACACCCATAAGGAACTTACTTCTCAGGATAATCAACCATATGAGATCAAAAGAGCAGCACTTGCCCAAAAACAAAAGACAGGAAAGGGCAGCAAAGAAAGATGAATGGAAAATGGGGAATCCAGTGAAGTAGAAAGAGTGCTGACACACTGAGAGAATTGCAATTAATGTTACAAAACAAAACATGTATAAATTGTTGAATGGAAAATTACTTTGCTGTGTAAACTTTCACCAAAACCACACTTAAAAAGCAAAAAGAACTACCATACGACCCAGAAATTCCAGTTGTAGGTATATTATGGCTATAAAGGCATAATAAGTGAAGGTGGGAATGCAAACCAAAACCTATATACCAATGTTCATTGTAACGCTTTTCACAATAGCTGTAATAATGGAAACAACTAAAATGTCTGTCAACAGGTGAATGTATAAACAAAATGTAGTGTATAATTCAATGTAATATTATGCAATTGTAAAGAGAAAGAATGTTCTGACATATACTACAACATAAATAAATCTTGAAAGCATTTGTTGTTGTTGTTGTTATTTGCCGTCGAGTCGGCCCCGACTCATAGCGACCCCTCTTTGGGTTTCCGAGGCAGTATCACTACGGAAGTAGGATTGCCCAACCTTCCTTC
>NW_006921606.1:178006-178529 GCF_000298275.1 Orycteropus afer afer
TTGGTCTGGTTTTAACAAATTCCCTTAGTTTCTGCTTATCTGGAAATCTCTTAATTTCACCATCATATTTGAGGGACAATTTTACCGGGTCTATAATTCTTGGTTGAAAATATTACTCTTTCAGGATTTTATATATACCATCCCATTGCTTTCTCGCTCACATGGTTTCTGCTGAGAAATCAGAGCTTATTCTTACTGGCTATCCTTTGTAGGTAACTCTTTGTTTTTCCTGTGCTGCTTTCAGGATTCTGTCTTTGCCTTTGGTTTTGATGAGTTTGATGATGATGTGTCTTAGTGATTTTCTTTTGGGGCCTATCCTGTTTGGGGTTCGTTGGACTTCCTGAATCGATATATGCTCATCTTTCATCATGTCAGGGAAGTTCTCCTCCAGCAAATCTTGGACAATTTTCTCAGTGGATTTATTTATCTCTTCCTGTTCTGGAATTCCAATGACATGTGAGTTATTCCTTTTGATGGTATCACACATGAACCTTAGGCTTTCTTCATTTAAAAAAAAAAAAAA
>NW_006921606.1:178629-186996 GCF_000298275.1 Orycteropus afer afer
GAGGAGTGGCTGGGGGGTTTGAACCGCCAGCCTTCTGGTTAGCAGTCAAGTGCCTTAGCCACTATGCTACCAGAGCTCCCAAGGCTTGAAAGCATTATGCTGAGTGAAATAAGCCAGTCACAAAAGGACAAATAATGTATGATATCACTTATAAGAGGAGCTCTGCACATTGTAGAACTTTCCTCTAATCCTGATGCCACGTTCTTCTTCATATAGTCCAGCTTCTTGGATTATTTGCTCAGCATATAGATTGAATAAGTATAGTGAAAGGATACAACCCTGATGCACTCCCTTCCTGATTTTAAAAAATGTAGTATCCCCTTGTTCTGTTCAAATGACAGCCTCCTGGTCTATGTACATTTCCTCTTGAGTACAATTAAGTATTCTGGAATTCCCATTCTTCTCAATGTTATCCATAATTTGTTATGATCCACACAATTGAATGCTTTTGCATCATCAATAAAACACAAGTAAACATCTTTCTGGTATTCTTTGCTTTCAGCCAAGATCCATCTGACATCAGCTACAACGTCCCTCATTCCACGTCCATTTCTGAATGTAGCTTGCATTTCTGGAAGTTCTCTGTCAATATACTGCTTCAACCATTTTGAGTTATCTTCAGTAAGATTTTAAATGCCTGTGATAACAATGATATTGTTCAATAATTTCCACATTCTGATCACCTTTCTTTGGAATGGGTACAGATATGGATCTCTTCCAGTCAGTTGGCCAGGTAGCTGTCTTCCGAATGTCTTCACATAGCTGAATGAGTGCCTCTAGTGTGGCATCTGTTTGTTGAAACATCTCAGTGGGCATTCCGTGAACTCCTGGAGCCTTGTTTTTCACAAATTCCTTCAGTGTAGCTTTGACTTCTTCCATCAATACCATTGGCTCCTGATCATATGCCACCTCCTGAAATGGATGATCATCTACCAATTCTTTTTGGTACAGTGACTCTGTGTATTCCATCCACCTTCTCTTGATGTTTCCTGCATCATTCAACATATTGCCCATGGAATCTTTCAATATTGCAGCTCAAGGGTTACATTTTTTCCTCAGTTCTTTCAGCTTGAGAAATGCCAAGTGTGTTCTTTCCTTTTGGTTTTCTAACTCCAAGTCTTTGCACATTTCATTATAATAATTGACTTTGTCTTCTTGAGCTGCTCTTTGAAATCTTCTGTTCAGCTCTTTTATCCTGTATTCTTCCAGTTGCTTTAGCTACTCTCTGTTCAGGGGCAAGTTTCAGAGTCTCTTCTGTCATCTATTTTGGTCTTTTCTTCCTTTACTGTGTTTTTAATGACCTTTTGCTTTCTTCATTGATGATGTTATTCATGTTATCCCACAATTCTTCTGGTTTTCAGTCATTGGTGTTCAATGCATCAAATCTATTCTTTAGATTGACTCTAAATTCAGGAAGGATATAATCAAGATCATATTTTGGTTCTCATGGACTTGTTTTACTTGTCTTCAGCTTCAACTTAACTTTCATACGAGCAGTTCATGATATGTTCCACAGTCAGCTCTTGGCCTTGTTTTGGCTTCATTGCCTCTTGCCATATATGTAGTCAGTCTGATTCCTATGTACTCTCGTGAGGTCCAACCACCATTTTTGTTGTTGAAAAAAGGTATTTGCAGTGAATAAATTGTTAGTCTTTCAAAATTCTATCGAGTGATCTCCAGCATCATTTCTATCACCAAAGCTATATTTTCCAACTACTGGTGATTCTTCTTTGTTTCCAACTTTTACATTCCAATCACCAGTGATAATTAACACATTTGATTGCATATTTGGTCAATTTCAGACTGCAGAAGTTGGTAAAAATCTTCAATTTCCTCATTTGGTCTTTGATGGTTGGTGCATAAATCTGAATAATAGTAGTGTTAACAAGTCTTCCTCATAGGCGTATGGATATTATCCTATCACTCACAGCACTGTACTTCAGGAAAGATTTTGAAACATTCTTTGTGATGATGAATGTCACACCATTCCTCTTCAATTTGTCATTCCTGGCATAGTAGATCATATGGTTGTCTGACTTAAAATGGCCAAAGCCAGTCCATTTCAGCTCACTAATCCCTAGGATATCACTCTTTATGTGTTCCATTTAATTTTTGACAACTTCCAATTTTCCTACATTCATACTTTGTCCCTTACGTGTTCTGATTATTAATGGATGTTTGCAGCTGTTTCTTCTCATTTTGAGTCATGCCACATGTAGCAAATGGAGCAAATGGAGGTCCCTAAAGCTTTACTCTATCCACATCATTAAGGTTGTCTCTATTCTGAGGAGGCTCTATTCCAGTCATATCTTGAGTGCCTACTGACCTTATGAGCTCATCTTTTGTCATTATATCATATAGTGTTTCAGGGTTATTCATAAAACTCCACAGTAATATATCAGACAGTGTTTCTCTGCAATTCATAAGGTTTTCACCAGCAAATTCTTTGAGAATCAGATGGCCTCTTCCTTCTTCCAAGTCTGTCTTAGTCTGGAAGCTCCGCTGAAACCTGTCCACCATGGGTAACCCTGTTGACATTTGAAACTCTGGTGGTATAGCCTACAGCCTCACAGTAACACATAAGCAACCACAGGATGACAAACTGACAGTCAAGTTCATCCCTCTTAGCTGTTCCAAATTGCTCCACTCCTGCTTCCTGGCCTGCCCCACCTGTTCTGGCCCTCCAAAAGCCCTGGTGCTGTATAAGAACCAATAATGACATGCATTAGTTATCCCCTCTTCTTGCTCCAAATATAGTAGGAAATGAGTGGCTCTATAGCCAGGAAGCTAACTCATTCATTAATTTGGCATCAAACTATGCAATGTGCTGCTGTCTCCTCCTTAGCCCCCAAAGGACTCCTAGGTCTGCTCACTCAGGACCATGTCTATCCCTGCCACTTCACAACAAGCCACTTACTACTCTAGGCCCTGTACTAGAGAGTGGTTTATTTATCAGTCTCCACACACCAACATCTCCACTTCTCTCTTGGATAGTTCAGTGGGACATAGCAAAAGACAATCATTTATCTGGGCTTCCCATTGGAAAGTGGGACCCTGAGTCAGGGCCCTTAATCAGCAAAGCACCAACATCTAAGATTTTTCCCAGAGAAACTTTCTCTTTCCTCAAGGATCTGGGAGGCCACAAAAAATTTTTTGTGATGGGCCTCACAGAGTACCAAATTGATTACCATAATGTGATACTTAGGTTCCAAGTCTTTCAGACACTTGATTTTTGATACTCTAAACTCAGAAGAGACATTGGATTAAAAAGGAAATTATTGAGATTCAAAAACAGATTCGTACACTAGAAAAAAATTCAAAAACAAAACAAAAAAACATCACTGCAAAGCCATAGATAAAAAGAAAAATTCACATACAAAAAATGCATGGACAAGTAAAAGAGCTAGTGATAAGGTATTCATGCTTGATCATTTTTAAAATGTTTTGTTTGCCGTGTTTTTTAAATAACAAATATATAAAAAGTAAGGATAAAATTATGTCACAAGGCACATGAAATATAAAGATATAATTAGTGATAACAATAATGAAAGGAGGAGGGATGGTATAGATACATAAATATTCATATGTTACTAAAGTTAAGTTGGTACCAACATACCCTAGAAAGTTATAACTACAAGCTGTTAATTGTAATATTGTGGTAACCACACAAGCACACACACTCTCACACATACACACACATATATAATACACTAAAAGAAAAAGAAGGGAACCAAAAGCTTCACTACAATAAACCAACAAAATACAAAGGCAAGAGTAGTAGAGAGCAAAGAGAAAGAAGACTTAAGATACACAAAAAACAACAAAATGACAGAAGTCACTTGTTATCTGTAACTATGTTGTTGTTGTTGTTGTTATGTGCCATCAGGTCTGAGCTGACTCTTAGCGACCCCTCCTTGGGTTTCCAAGGCAGTATCACTATGGAAACAGATTGCCCATCTTCCTTCCGAGGAGTGGCTGGTGGGTTTGAACCGCCAGCCTTCTGGTTAGCAGTCAAGTGCCTTAGGCACTATGCTACCAGAGCTCCTATCTGTAACTATAGAGAATGTAAATAGACTAAATGCTCCACTCAAAAGACAGAAAGTAGTAGAATAGATGAAAAATATGATCCAGCTATATTTTTTTTACAGGAATACACCTTAAATACAAGGATTCAAATAGGTTGAAAGTCAAAGGATGGGGGAAAAAAAATCAATGCAAATAATAACCAGAAGAGAGCTGGGTGGCAATTTTAATATCAGACAAAGAGATTTTAAGACAAAATGTGTCAGACTAGATAAAGATGGACATTATATAGTGATAAAAGGGTCAATTAATCAAGGAGATTTAACAATCACAAATATATATGCATCCATCATTGGGGCACCTAAATCTACAAAGCAAACTGATAGAATTGAAGGGAGAGATCGATTACACTACAATAATAGTTGAAAACTTCAATATATCACTTTCAAGATTGGACAAAACATCTAGAAAGAAGATCAACAAGGAAACAGAGGACCTGAATGACACTATAACCAACTAGACTTAACAGACATATATGGAACACTCCACCCCAAAATAGTACAATACACATCCTACTCCAGTGCACATGGATCATCCTCTAGGATAGACCACATGTTAGGTCACAGAGCAAGGCCTGAAAAGTTTAAAATTCAAAATCATAAAAGAATTTTCTCTGATAACAACACAGTGAAGCTAGAAATTAATAATAGAAGAAATCTGGAAAATATAAAAACATGGAAATTAAATAACACACTATTAAATAGGTCAGGGAGCTCTGGTACCATAGTGGCTAAGGCACTTGACTGCTAACTAGAAGGCTGGCGGTTCAAACCCACCAGCCACTCCTCGGAAGGAAGGTTGAGCAATCCTACTTCCGTAGTGATACTGCCTCGGAAACCCAAGGAGGGGTCGCTATGAGTCGGGGCCGACTCAATGACAAATAACAACAACATTAAATAGGTCAAGAAAGAAATCACAAATTTCATAGAGGCTAATGAAAATGGTAGCACAACATGCCGAAACTTATGAGATGTGGAAAAGATAGTACTAAGAGGGAGACTTACAGTAATCAATGTCTACATGAAGAAAGATCTCAAAATGTCAGCCTAACTTGACAATTCCAGGAACCAGAAACAGAAGAGAAAATTAAGCCTAAACTTACCAGAAGAAAGGAAATAACAAAGAACAGAGCATAAAGAAATAAAATTGAAAACAGAAAAATAATAAAACAAATAAAACTAGAAGGTGATTTGAGAAGATCAATAAAATTGACAAATCTTTAGCTAGACTGGGAAAGAAATAAAGAGAAAAGATGCAAATAACCAAAATTTAAAAAAATGAAAGGGAACATGACAACTGACCTGACATAAATAAAAGGAATATAACAGAATATTATGAGCAACTGTATGGCAACAAAATGGATAACTTAGATGAAATGGACAAATTCTTAGAAGTGCACAACTTACCCAAACTGACTCAAGAGGAAACAGAAAGTTTCAACAAACCCATAACAAGTGAAGAAATTGAATCGTGATCAAAAACTGCCTAAAAAAAAAAAAAAAAAAAAAAAAGTCTTTAACCAGGTGGCTTCACTGGGGAATTCCACCAAATATTTAGACATATAACAATTGGCATCAATACTGTTTAAACTCTTCCAAAAGATAAGAAAGAAGGAATATTCCCTAATGCATTCTATGAAGAAAACATAACTCTGACACTGAAACCAAAGACACCACCAGAAAAGAAAACTACAGGCCAACAGGCCAATATCTCTGATGAATATAGATTCAAATATCTTCAACAAAATACCAGTTAATAGAATCAAACAGCATATTAAAAGACTCATACACCATAACCAAATGGGATTTATTCAAGGAATGTAGGGATAGCTCAACATTAGAAAATCAATCAACACAATACACCACATTAATACAACAACAACAACAACTAAGAACCATATGATAATCTATACAAATGCAGAAAAGGCATTTGATAAAACCCAGCAATTTTCTTGATGAAAACCCTTAAGAAGATTGGAATAGAAAGAAAAATCCTCAATATGATTCAGGCCACATATGAAAAGTCAACAGCCAACATTACACTTAATGGAGAAAGACTGAGAGCTTTCCCTTTGAAATTGGGAACAAGACATGGGTGCCCACTGTCACTATTCCTATTCATATTGTATTAGAAATGAGCAAAAAGACAAAATAAATAAATAAAAGCCATCAAGATTGGAAAAGAAGATGTAAAATTATCTCTGTTTGTGGAAAATATGACCTTATATATAGAAAATCCTGAAGAATCCAGAAGAAAACTTCTAGAAATTGTAGAGGAATTTAGCAAGGTTTCAGGGTACATGGTCAACAAACAAAAATTAATTAGGTTTCTATACACTAGCAATAAGAAATCTGAAAAGGAAATTAGGGAAATGACCCCATTTTTAATAGAGCTAAGAGAATAAAATATCTAGGAATAAACCTAGCCAAGGATGTAAATAATTAATGCAATGAAAACTATAAAACTCTGCTAAAAGAGATCATCAAAGAAGACTTAAGTAAATCAATAGATGTTTCATGTTGTTGGATTGGAAGACTTAATATTGTTAAGATCTATAGATTCAATGCAATCTTGGAGTCGAATCCAATCCATAGTGACCCCTCCTTGGGTTTCCAAGGCAGTATCACTATGGAAGTAGATTGCCCAATTTTCCTTCCAAGGAGTGGCTGGTTGGTTTGAACTGCCAGCCTTCTTGTTAGCAGTCAAATGCCTTAGCACTATACTACCAGAGCTCCCAGTTTTAAATTCAATGCATTCTGGTTACAATTCCAATAGCCTTCTGTTCTGGTTACCAAGTACGGCTTTGACAAGAAATATAACACAAATGGAAAGGCCTTAACAAACAGGAGTTTATTCTTACAATTTGGAGGCTTTAAGTCCAAGTTCAAAGTGCCAGGCTCTAGGGGCTGTGTGAAAGCCCCTCAACCTTGGGGTCCAGCTTTGCCTTCTGTTCCCGGCCCACTGGAGCTAGAGGCATTTCTTCACTTAGACGGCTGCTGGCTGCTGAGGCTGAGAAGCCCCAAGGTTGACAAGTAAAAAGGCACAGTCCTGGTGTTAGCAAACCACACAGCAGGCCATTAACTTAAGTCCATTGTAAGTCCCAAAGTCGGTAGAGCATAGCAGACTGCTGAGCAATGACACGGCTACACGCAGGGTCCAAACGTGCCATAGGCTAGAGACCATTCTCATAGCTTTTCCTTATATACAGGAAGCAGACCACACCCAAAAGGCAGCTACTCAGCTGCTTGTGGTAGATGCCACCATGGACTTGATTGCCAGTCTCATTATGGGGAATAACTACCACCAGCTGCCTAGCCACTCAACCAGTCCCAGCCAAGTTGACACACAAACATAACCACCACAATTCCACCTTTTGTCAACATGGCACCTGTACAGATCTTCACTGGGTGTTATCTGTACAGGTCTCCTCACTGGGTGGCTCCAGTCCCCTAGTTCTTCTTCTTCTTCTTCTTTTTTTTAAATTGTGAATTGGGTGAAGATTTACAGAGCAAATTCATTTTCCATACAGCAGTTCACATACACTTTGTCTCATGACATTGACCACAGTTTACTACAATGCAACTGCTCCCCTCCCACTTCCCCCCCCCATAGTTACCTCTTCCCAGTGTCCATCCCGGCATGCAATCCCGCCCCCAAAGCTTTCTCCCTGTGCATAAGCAGCCCTTCTTTCTCCCATGATTGTTCTCTCCAAGGAGTGCGTCTACTTGAGGTAAATGTTCAACTCATATGATTGTCTTTTGTTTGGCTGGAAACCACAGGTGTGGGTTCAATTCCAGACCTGAAGGGCAGCTAGGAGCCATAGTTTCAGTGGCTCCACCAGGCTCTCTCAGACCAGCAAATCTGGTCCCCCCCTTTTTTTTCTCCAAATGATTTTGAGTTTTGTTCCACATTGTTCTCCTTCTCTATCAAGCATCCCCTACATAGATCCCCTTCCAAGTGGTTGACAGAGGTAGCCGGGCACCATCTAGTTCTTCTGGTCTCATAGTCGTATACGTGGCAGATCAAATGGTGTACCAGTTGCTAGAACTAATTTTTTCCATGAATTTTGGTTTTCTTCATTCATCTTTGCTCTGGACAAGGAGAGACCCATCATTGCATCTAGATGGCAGCTTGCTAGCTTTTAAGATCCCACTCACTACTCGCCAAAGTAGGAGATGGAACAGTGTTTTGTATAGTATGTTATGCCAATTGAGCTTGATGTCCCCTGCGACTATGGTCCCAAGCCCACAGGTTCAACTACTCGGTCCCTCTGGATAGCTGGCT
>NW_006921606.1:187096-202429 GCF_000298275.1 Orycteropus afer afer
TGTGGACTGTGATGGTCTGTTGTCTCCAAGGTATCGTGGCATTGTTGTATCTAAATCTCTCTTAACTGTTTGTGAAGAGCAGCCAGTAGTGATTCAGGCTCTTTGTGTTTTTTTTTCATCATTGGCCCATTGGTGGAGAAGGAGGTAGTGGCTCTCTCTCAGTAAGTGAAGTTGTAGGAGGTGTGGGTGTAGTTGTGTCTTATGGGGACTGTTGTTGTCGCTCAGTCAGTTAGACAAAAATTACAATTGAATAACCTTCCAAAAACTAAAAGCACATGGACAAAAAACACACCATGTTATCACACAGGAACAGTAACAAAAAAAAGGAAAAAGAAGAAGGACAACAAGGAAACCTGCAACATCTGGGGATAGGGAACCGAGAGAAAAAAGTTTAGTAAAGATAACAATGAGGGGAAAAACATGGGAAAAATGAAAAAATAAAAACAAAGAACAAGGTTAACCATGAGAGAAAAGGGGGGCGGGGACTTAAATTAAAAAAAAAAAAAATTCAAACAGGAACGGGGAAAAGAAAAAATGCTAAAAATTATGACCTGGGAGGTGAAGATTAAGAATAATAGGAAAAATATCAAAAGTATTATTAATAATAGTTGTTTTAATACAGACAAATACAAGCAAACTAATCACCAGAAAAAAGAAAGTGAAAAATAAAAAAAGAGAAAAAAATAAATAATCAGTGGAGGACAGGGCAGGGCACCCAGGCTCCGTCTGAGCACACAGAGTGTGATGGATTTCCTGTGGGCCCAGAAGGTAAGTGGGAGTGGGGTATGGCCACACCTCCATTCACCAAGCGGGTGTGGGGTATAAGAGTAACAAGAAGAATGTTGTACCTTTTCAGTCTTGCAGGTCTGGAGTGTCCTTGGGGTTGCTGAAAACAGAACGTGTTCTTAAGCTCCAGGAATCTGCGAGAGTGCTGTCTCTTTAAATATCCAAAATAGTCAAGCCGCTTTTAAACATTCAAAATGGTGGTGCCCTGCAAACCGGCAAAAGTCCACAGCTCAGCCTGCCTTTCTCTTCACCTTCTCCGTTTATTCCCCAGCCACCAGAGCAGTCCTCTGTGCAGTCCCTGGCTAGTAGGGCTGATTTTGAGGTTAATTCTTATGTCCTACCACTACTCGGCACTCTCCAAGCTGTCTGTGCCGTGTTGTCAGGATTGCTCAAGATTGCTGCCAGAACGCAACTCTGTCTGTCTTCTTTTTTGTTATTTTCATGCACATTCTTCTACCAGTTGGGGTTTAGTCCACTTCTATATCCTTCCCTTCAAGGCTCAGGGTTCCAGGATCATCTTCTGTGTCTGTGTTGTTTTCCCTTTTCTTTGTTGAAGAAGGTCTGTGCAGTCTTTCTGCCTAGTCCGCCATCTTCCATGTCAATACCCAGTCCCTTAGTTCTTGAGTGGTGACCTCACCCCCTTGGCCTCGTGGGCCCTGTTCCTCTTCCTCTTGGGCATGGCAGCACCACCCCCTCACTCTTGGGCAGCGGCTATGGCTCCATCCCACTGGTTCACATGAATGAGCAGCTCCACACTCCAGAACCAAGTTGGTGAAGGCCTGGCTCTTTGAAACCTAAGGGGCTGTGGTCATGTCACCCTCAAAGGCCATGGTCCTACCCTTAAAGATGAGGCAGCTCTGCTTCTGTTTCCTTGGTCTCTTCACTTCTGCTGATTAATGCCCGAGGGCAACCCACTCCGCCAGAAATCTTTCTGCCCAAAAGACACTTGGCTTTCTTGTTCCATGGGCCGGCCAACCTGCTACTCCATTTTATGCTGGTCTTCTCTACCAATTAACACCTGAAGGCAATTCACTCTGCCAGGAAGCCATCTACTCAGTGGCATCTGGCTTTCTTCTCCATAGGCTGGTAAGGCTGTCGCTGTCTCATGCCAGTTCTCTCGGCTCTGCTCCTGCCGTCTCTTATGCTGGTCTCTTGCCATCTGTCCTGCTGTCTGTCAAGCCGTATGCCAGGGTCTCTCTGCCAGGGTCTCCGGTCAAGGGCGCACTCCACTCCTGTTTCCATATTTTTGGTATCTATCAGAGCAGCACCCCACTCTCTTGGTACCAAATTCTCTTCTGGTTACCTAGTACTGCTCTAACAAGAAATACAACACAAATGGGAAGGCCTTAACAAACAGGAGTTTATTCTTACAATTTGGAGGCTTTAAGTCCAAGTTGAAAGTGCCAGGCTCTAGGGGCTGGGTGAAAGCCCTTCAACCTTGGGGTCCAGCTCTGCCTCCTGCTCCCAGCCCACTGGAGCTAGAGGCATTTCTTCACTCAGACAGCTGCTGGCTGCTGAGGCTGAGAAGCCCCAAGTTTGCCAAGTAAAAAGGCACAGTCCCGATGTTACCAAACCACACAGCAGGCCATTAACATAAGTCCATTGTAAGTCCCAAAGTCAGCAGGGCATAGCAGGCTGCTGGGCAATGACACGGCTACATGCGGGGTCCAAATGTGCCATAGGCTAGAGAACATTCTCAAAACTTCTCCTTATATACAGGAAGTAGACCACATCCCAAAGGCAGCTACTCAGCTGCTTGTGGTAGATGCCACCATGGACTTGATTGCCAGTCTCATTATGGGGAATAACTACAATCAGCTGCCCAGCCACTCAACCAGTCCCAGCCAACTTGACACAAAAACATAACCACCATACCTTCTTTACAAAAATAGAAAAACTAATCCACAACTTTACATGGAATGTCAAGAGGCCCCATATAGCTAAAGCAATGTTGAAAGAGAACAACAAAGTAGTAGAATTCACATTCTCAGATTTTAAAACATATTATACAGGCACAGAGGAGCTCTGATGGCATGGTGGTTAAAGTATGTGTCCTCTGAGGTAGAAAGATGAAGTAGTCTGCTTCCCTAAAGATTTACAGCCTTGGAAACTCTATAGGACATTTTTACTCTGTCCTAAAGTGTCACTGTGAATCTACTTGAAGGCAGTGGGTTGCTTTTTTAAAAAATGCATTCACTGTACTCAAAATAGCCTGGTATTGGTATAACAATAGACACATAGACCAATGGAATATAATTGAAAGTCCAGAATAAACCCACACATTTATGGTCAACTGATTTTTGACAAGGATGC
Organism: Orycteropus afer afer; assembly: GCF_000298275.1. Taxonomy (NCBI): domain Eukaryota; kingdom Metazoa; phylum Chordata; class Mammalia; order Tubulidentata; family Orycteropodidae; genus Orycteropus; species Orycteropus afer. The sequence continues at coordinate 190,196 of NW_006921606.1, forward strand.
TAATTCCATTCAATGGGGAAAGAAGAGTTTCTTCAACAAATGGTGTTGGGAAAGCTATATTTCCAAATCAGAAAAATGAAACACGATCCCTGCCTCACATGATACACAAAAACAAATTCAAAATGGATCAAGGATCTAAATGTGAAAACTCAAACCATAAAATTATTGAATAAAATGCAAGGGCAATGCTGTCAGGCCGAGCTTTCAATTATGGATTATCTAATATAATAGCAGGGAGTTCTAGTAGCATAGTGCCTAAGGCACTTGACTGCTAACAAGAAGCCTAGCGGTTCAAACCCACCAGCCACTCCTCGGAAGGAAGGTTGGGCAATCTACTTCTGTAGTGATACTGCCTTGGAAACTCAAGGAGCGGTCGTTATGAGTTGGGTCAGACTCCACGGCATATAACAACAACAATATAATAGCAAAAGCACAAACAGCAAAAGATCAAATAAATAAATTGGAACTCACAAAAATTAAAGCCTTTGGTTCATTAAAAGACTATCAAAAAGACAAGTAGAAAGACAAATTACCAACTGGGGGAATATCTTCAGAAATCATATATTTGACAAGACTCTATTAACTGAATTATATATAAAGCTTCAGAAACTTAATAACAAAAAGAAAAATACCACAAACATAACATGGGCAATGGACTTGATTAGTAATTTCACCAAAGACAACATTAAAATGGCCACCAAACACATGAAAAAATGCTGAACATTATTAGCCAACAGAGAGATACAAATCAAAACCATGAAATAACATTTTACTTTCACTAAGATGGCTAAGATAAAATAATAGAAAATAATAAATGTTGATGAGAATGTGAGGAAATTGTAACATTTACCCATTACTGGTGGGAACGTGAAATGGTATAGCTATTGTGGAATACAGTGTAGCAGTTACTCAAAGAAATAAAAAATAGAACTACCATTTGATCCAGCAATTTCAGTCCTAGGTATATTCCCCAAAAGGCTTGAAAGAAGAGACTCAAAAAGACACTTGCAGCACTATTCACAGTAGCCAAAAGGTGGCAACAACCTAAATGCCCATCAACAAATGAATGAATAAAAATGTGGTACATATATACAATGAAATACTACTCAGCCAGTAGGAGAAATGAAGTCTTGATATATGTTACAATAGGGATGGAGTTGAAAGGCATTATGCTGAGTAAAATAAATCAATCACAAAAGGATAAATATTGTAAGACCTCACTTATATAAAAAGACAAGAAGAGGCAAAGATGGGCAATAAAGTTTATTAGTGCTTACCTATGAGAGGAGGGAGGGAGAAAAAGAAATGTTGACAGTAATGGAAATACCATGTTGCTTAAGAGTAAGATTGCACAGTCAGTTATTGTAATTGCCGTCAATAAGTTGAATACCATAAAAAATTGAATTGACAAAAGTTGTGTGGTATATATATTTTTAAAAAATGACTAGAAAAAAAGAAGAAGGAGATTATCTGTTGAGACTACTTATGTACAACCTAAAATCTCATGGGATTTGGTCTTGGTTTGGAGGCTTAGGCTATGGTTTCATGGACATCCCATTTAATTGGTTGAATAATCTAGTGCCTCTGTTGTACCTCCTAGTTTGATTCATAATGCCTAGGGTCTTAAAAGCTCGCAAGTGACTATGCAAGGCACAATTGGTCTCTATTCACCTGTAACAACAGAGAAGAGGTAAAATTAGGAATAAGAGGAGGATATGTGGACTATGTGGCTTATTGTCTCCATGAACAACTGCCTCCTTTGCCATGAAACCAGAATTGAATAGTCCCCAGTTACTATTACTGAACACTTGATCAAAGATTCTATAGAAGAATTCTGATCAGAACGGGGAATATGTAGAACATATTTTCAAATTCTCATGGACTCTGGATTTCCTGGAGACATGAAGATTGGATGAACTTCCAAAACTATTGCGCTGAGATTATCTTTAAACTTTAAACCAAAAGTATCCCCTGAAGTCTTTTTAAAACCAAAAGGTAGTTTAGCTTCACTACTAAAGCTAGGAGTTTACTAGCTTTGAATGTCTGCCTTGAACATTATGCTCTTTTAAAAAGTATCTATATGGGATCAAATTAATAACAGCAAATTGAAAGATCAGATAGGAACTTTAGGGGGTAGTGAATTTATATTAATGGTGGAGTAACACCTCCTTAGGAAAGGAGGGTGAGAACTGTTACACAATTTGAAGAATATAATTAATGTCAGTAAATGGTACATGTAGAAACTGCTGAACTGGTATGTTTTACTGTATATATTCTCAATAACAACAAAATAAATAAAATTGTATTTAAAAAAAAAAACACATCCATTAACATATCCAAATATCATCCCAGTACAGAAAATTTTTATAAATTTTTCTGTGAAGATTCTCAAAAGGATCCAGGATCCCACCAGATTAAGATGCACTGATTTATATATATAATTCAACAGAGTTGCCTAACGCTGAAACAACAAAATATTCTTAGGAAAATGAAGATGGAGGCAAGGCCCAAGCTATCACAACTAGATTTGATGGTGTTCTAGGAGTTCTGGACAATTCATTAGAACAAGAAAAAGAAACATAAATGCATGTAGAATTAGACATTGAAAGGAAAGCAGGAGAAAAAAAATGAATATTATCTGCTTTGAAAACCCAATGTAATCAATAGAAAACCTAAAACTGTAAAGAGAATTTATTATGGTGCCTGTTTACAAAATAAATACATAAAAATATTCATGCTAGCAATAAAGACTTAGTGAATATAATGGACAGAAATTACGTTTTGTATAGAAAGAAGTTTGCAGGAATTCTTAACAAAATGATACAACTTTGAGGAGTTCCGCCAAGATGGCAGAATAGGCAAACAAGTTACACAGACCCTCTGCAACAAAGCAATGAGAAACCAATTGAAACCAATACAGAAGATGACCCTGGAACCCTGAGCTTTGAGGGGAAGGATAAAGACATGGATTAAATACCAACAAATATTTAACTGAATAAAACAGTGAGTAAGGAGACAAAAGAGCAGTGGACAACTGGCTTCCCTGAGGACATAGCTATTTTGAATATTTCCCTCTTAGCAACCTGTATTTTGAACTTTTCCCTCATAGCAATTCACAAGAGCCAAAATATGATCTTGAATATATCCCTCCTGAATTTAGAGACCATTGAAAGAGTAGATTTGATGCATTGAACACAAATGACCAAAAACCAGAAGAATTGTGAGATGATATCAAGAACATCACACATATGGGTCTCTCTTCGTCCAGAGCAAAGAAGAATGAAGAAAACCAAAATTCAAGGAAACAATTAGTCCTAGTGACTAGTACACTATCCAATCTGCATCGTATACAACTATGAGACCAGAAGAACTAGATGGTGCCTGGTTACCACTGTCATCTACTTGGAAGGGGATCTATGTAGGAGATCCTTGATAGAGAGGGAGAACAAAGTGGAACAAAACTCAAAATCATTTGGAGAAAAAAAAAGTGGGGACCAGGTTTGCTGGTCAGATAGAGCCTGGTGGAACCACTGAGACTATGGCCCCTAGCTGCCCTTCAGGTCTGGAATTGAACCCACACCTGTGGTTTCCAGCCAAACAAAATACTGGCATATAAGTTGAACATTTACCTCAAGTACATACACTCCTTGGAGAGAATAATCATGGGAGAAAGAAGGGCTGTTTATGCACAGGGAGACAGCTCAGGGGGAAAGAGTGTATGGAGGGATGGACACTGGGACAAGGTGACTATGGGGAGGAAGTGGGAGGGGAGTTCTTGCATTGTGGTAAACTGTGGTCAATGACATGAGACAAAGTATATGTGAACTGCTGTATGGAAAGTGAATTTGTTCTGTAAATCTTCACCCAAATCACAATAAAAAAAAAAAAAAGAAAGAAAGAAAAAAAAAAGAACATCATACATGAAGAAAGCAAGAGGTCACTAAAAAGACAAGAAAAGAAGAGAAGACCAAAATGGATGACAGAAGAGACTCAAACTTGCCCTTGAGTGGAGTTTAGCTATTTCCATAGCTAAAGCAAATGGAAGAAATGACAAGATAAAAGAGCTGAACAGAAGATTTCAAAGAGCGATTCAAGCAGACAAAGCCAATTACTATAATGAAATGTGCAAAGACTTGGAGTTAGAAAACCAAAAGGGAAGAACATGCTTGGCATTTCTCAAGCTGAAAAAACTGAGGAAAAAATTTTAGCTTCGAGTTGCAGTACTGAAACTTCCGTAGTGATACTGCCTCAGAAACCCAAGGAGTCTTTGCTATGAGTTGGGTCTGACTCGATGGCACATAACAAAAACAACAACAACACATGGGCAAAATATTGAATGATGCAGGAAACATCAAAAGAAAATGGAAGGAATACACGGTCACTGTACCAAATGACCTGGTCAATCTTCATCCATTTCAGGAGGTGGCATATGGTCTAGAACCAATGGTATTAAAGGAGGAAGTCGAAGTTGCAATGAAGGAATTGGCGAAGAACAAAGCTCCAAGAATTGATGGAATACCCATTGAGATGTTTCAACAAACGAATGTTCCACTGGAGGCACTTACTCAGCTGTGCCAAGAGATTTGGAAGACAGCTACCTGGCCAACTGACTGGAAGAGATCCATATTTGTACCCATTCCAAAAAAAGGTGATCCCACAGAATGTGGAAATTATCAAACAATATCATTAATATCGCATGGAAGTAAAGTCTTACTGAAGATAATTCAAAAACCGTTGCAGCACTATATTGACAGAGAACTTCCAGTAGTGGCAAGCTGGATTCAGAAGAGGACATGGAATGAGGGATAACATAGCTGCTGTCAGATGGATTTTGGCTCAAGGCAAAGAATACCAGAAAGATGTTTACTTGTGTTTTATTGACTACGAAAGGCATTTGATTGTGTGGATCATGACAAATTGTGGATACCAATGAGAAGAATGGGAATTCCAGAACACTTAATTGTTCTCATGAGGAACCTGTACATTGACCAGGAAGCTGTCATTCACACAAAACAAGGGGAAGCTGCATGGTTTAAAACCAAGAAGGGAGTTTGTCAGAGTTGTATCCTTTCCCCATACTTATTCAATCTATATGCTAAGCAAATAATCTGAGAAACTGGACTATATGAAGAAAAACGTGGCATCAGGATTGGAGGAAAAATGATTAACAACCTGTGATATGCTGACAACACAACTTTGCTTGCTGAAAGTGAGGATGACTTGAGGCACTTACTGATGAAGATTGAAGAATACAGTCTGTAGTATGGATTACATCTCAATATAAAGAAAACAAAAATCCTCACAACTGAACCAATAAGCAGCATCATGATAAATGGAGAAAAGATTGAGGTTGTCAAAAAATTCACATTGCTTGGTTCTACAATTGATGCCAATGGAAGCAGCAGTTAGGGCATTAGACAACGTATACCACTGAGCAAGTCGGCTGGAAAGGAACTCTTTCAAGTGCTGAGGAGCAAGGATGTCTCCTTGAGGACTAAGGTGCACCCAACACAAGCCAATCTCCTCATATGCATGTGAGAGCTGGACAATGAGTAAGGAAGACCAAAGAAGAGTTGATGCTTTTGAGTTTTGTTGCTGGCAAAGAATACTGAAAGTACCATGGACTGCTAAAAGAACTAACAGATCTCTCCTGGAAGAAGTGCAGCCAAAATGCAACTAGGAAGCAAGAATGGCCAGACTTCATCTCACCTACTTTGGTCATGTTGTCAGAAGGGATCATTCCCTGCAGAAGGATGCCATGCTTGGTAAGGTAGAGGGTTGGCAAAAAGCAGAAGGCCTTCAATGAGATGGATTGACACAGTGGCTGCAATGATGGGCTCAAGTATAGCAAGGATCATGGAGCTGGCATGGGATCAGGTGGTGTTTTGTTCTGCTGTGCTATGTGTCGGAAATGACTTGATGGCACCTAACAACAACGGCAACCTGAGAATTGGCTCTGCTCACCAAGGACTGCATGAGCAATGACTGCACTGGTGCTTGATGACCAGAAGGGACAACAGCGAGGAAGGGGACAGGTGGACCTATACACTGCCAGCAGCTGTCTTGAGGGCTGAGCCATTTTGGATGTTTCCAAGTGTCCAACACAGTCCTTTTGAGTGTGTGTGGGTGGGGTTCTTGCTTGACTGTTACCTGTGAGTGGGATCCCTCTGCTAAGGACAGCATCAGCATCCTCACTGGAGACTAACTGGAGAGGTGTCATATTTCCCTTGTTGCTCTTGTACCCCACACCTTCTTGGTGAACAGGGGAGTGGACATTCCCTCACCTCCACCCACTTTCTTCACCTATGGGGGTTCCATCATAGTCTGTCCTGGCAGAGTCTGGGTGCAGTGCCCTGCCCCCTCACAGTTTTATTTTTGCTTTTGTAAAATATTCATTTTATCCTCCTCCTTTCTTCCTTTCTACTTCTTTTTTTTCTCTTCCCTTTTTCTAGTTCCCTCCTTTTGCCTTTCTTTTGGTTCTTCCCATCCTTTGTTTTTCCTTCTGCAGTTTTCCCATTTTTTTCTTTATTGTTCTTTTACTCTTGTTCTTTTCTCTCATTCCTCCCTCCCCAGATATTGTGGCTCTTTCTTTCTTTCTTTCTCTCTCTTTTTTCTCATTATCTTCCTTTTATCCTTTTTTATATTTTGAAAATTTTTCTTATTTATTGCATTTCTCTCTTTCTCTCTCTTTGTATGATTGTTCCTGTTTATTTATGTGGCATGATTTTTTTTTTGTTCCCTTGTTTTTTGTTTGTTTGTTTTTATTTTTCATTTTTTTTTCTAACTAAGTGGGAGACAGAAACCATTCCCACACAAACCAACCAAACTTGCAACTCCTACAGCCCCAACCAGTGAGTGAGGGCCACCACTTGCTTTAGCACCAATTGACCAATGACAGATGGCAACTCACCCTCAGCTGCTCTTTATGAACAACCAACAGAAATCTATGCAAACACTCTCATTCTCTACCACACCCACCAGGAGATAACTGGTAAGTGCCCAAGTACTAACACTAAAGAATAGAGGAACACACTACCCTGCTCATACAGATAAATAATAATAAAAAAAAGAAATATAAAGGAAAACAAAAATCTTGTGCTAATCACACCAACATACAGCCACAAATTACACATAATAAAGCAACACCACAATGTCTCAGAGACAACAGACCATCACAGTACACACAAAAATGCAAGATAAAGTAGTATAAAAAAGGGACCAGAACACAAACTCAGGAAACATACCTGAGGAAAAAGCAACATTAGAATTCCCTGATAAGGAATTCAAAAGAATTATATTTGGGTACTTTCAATGGATTGAGAGGCAGATCAAGGAAAACACTGACAAAAACGAAAACACAGACAAAACTCTAGAACAATTTAGGAAAATAATAAAAGAATAAATTGGCAAAATAAATTTAAAAAAATTGGAAATGATACAAAACTAATTAATAGAAATCCAGGAGATTAATACTAAAATTTCAGAAATAGGTAACACATTGCATGCATGAGCAAAGTAGTAGAATAGAATCAATGGAAGACAGAATTAATGAGATTGAAGACAAATACCTCAATACTACTTTGTTAAGGGATCAATCAGACATATGATCTAAACACAATGAAGAAAGCCTAAGATTTGCATGGGATACCATCAAGAGGAATAACTTACATGTAATTGGAATTCCAGAATAAGAAGAGACAGATAAATCCACAGAGAAAATTGTCAAAGATTTTTTGGAAGAGAATTTCCCTAATATGATGAAAGACAAGAATATATACATTCAAGAAGTTCAATGAACCCCAAATAGGATATATTCCAAAAGAAAATCACTGAGACATATCATTTTCAAACTCACCAGAACCAAAGACAAAGAAAGAATTTTGAAAGCAACATGGAAAAAAGGAAAAGTTACATAGAAAGGGCAATCAATAAGACTAAGTGCTGATTTATTGGCAGAAACCATGCAGGTCAGAAGGCAATGGGATTATATATATATATATATATATATATATATATATATATATACAACCCTGAAAGGAAAAAAAATTGTCAACCAAGACTTATATACCCAGCAAAACTGTCTCTCAAATATGAAGGTGAAATTAGGAGATTTCCTGATAAGCAGGAATTAAGGGAATTTGTTAAAGTCAGATCAACCTCACAAGAGGTGCTAAAGGGAATTCTTTGGACAGAGAACCAAAAACAGCTACCAATAACTGATGATTAACACACATGATGACATAACCCAGAAATTAACCCAGTTATACAAGTATCCAAAGTAAAATAAGCTTACAAGACTGTAGAGAGGGAACCAGAGACATAAATTGGTAAATGAAGACAACTACAAACCAAATAGAGGGGATAAATGGTGCAGTTATAGAACTTCTAAATGATGAGGAAGTCAAGACAATTGCAAGATAGAAAAGACTGTTTTAAACTTGGGAAGAAAATTATAAATTACAGGGTAACCTCTAACAGAAATAATCATTTTTTTTTGCATCAAAATAATAAAAGAGGACAAGCACAAATATTTAGCAAATACTAAAACAATAGCAACAGAGGAGATGATAACACAATTCATAAACAAAATGAGCTCAGCACAGAAAATTATATGGAACAAAGAAATCATCAATACCACACACACACACACACACACACAACAAAATGAGTAAATTCATACCTGTTGAAAATTACACTGAATGTAAATTGGTTAAATGCACCACTCAAGAGACAGAGAGTTGCAAACTGGATAAGAAAATATGACCCATCAATATGCTGTCTACAAGAGACTCATCTTAGTCACAAAGACAAAAATAGTCTAAAAATCAAAGGTTGGGAAAATATATACCAAGTGAATGGCAACCACTAAAGAGAAGGAGTGGCAATAGTAATTTTTTGATAAAAACTTTAAGACAAAAATGACCATAAGAGACAAGGAAGGACATTATATAAGGATTAAGGAATCAATTGAACAAGAGGACATAACCATAATAAATATCTATGCAGACAATGAAAGCCCCAAAATACATAAAGCAGACTTTAACAGAATTGAAAAGACAAATAGATGACTCAACAATAATAGTAGGACACTTCAATATACCACTTCCGATAAAAGATAGAACAATTGGAAAGAAACTCAACAAAGATGCAGAAGAATTAAACTATATGATCAACCAACTTGACCTTATAGACATCTACAGAGCACTCCATCCAACAATGGCAAAATATACATTCTTTTCCAGCACACATGGAACATTCTCCAGGATGGCCATATGTTAGGTCACTAAGCAAGCCTCAATAAATTGAAAAACATTGAGATACTACAAAATGTCTTCTCAGATCACAATGCTATAAAATTAGAAATCAACACTAGGAAGACCAATGGACAAAGAGAAAATGCATGGAAACTGAATAACACCTTCCTCAAAAACAACTTATTGTTGTTATTACATGTCATTGAGTCGGCTCCAACTCATAGCGACCCTACGTACAACAGAACGAAACATTGCCCGGTCCTGTGCCAGCCTCACAATACTTGCTATACCTGAGCCCATAATTGCAGCCACTGTGTCAATCCATCTCATTGAGGGTCTTCCCCTTTTCCACTGACCATCTGCTTTACCAAGCACAATTTCCTTCTCCAGGGATTGGTCCCTTCTGACAACATGACCAAAGTAGATGAAATGAACTCTGGCCATTCTCCCTTTCAGGGAGCATTCCAGCAGCACTTCTGCCAGGACAGATTTGCTAGTTGTTCTGGCAGTCAATGGTACTTTCAGTATATTTGCCAACACTACAACTCAAAAGCATCAACTCTTCTTCAATCTTCTTTGTTCATTATCCAGCTCTCACATGCATATGAGGCAATTGAAAATACCATGGCTTGGGTTAGGGGCACCTTAGTCTTCAAAGAGACATCTTTGCTCTTCACCACTTTCAAGAGGTCTTTTGCAGCAGATTTGCTCACTGCAATACCTCATCTGATGTCTTGACTGCTGCTTCCATTGATGTCGATTTTGGAACCAAGTAATATGAAATCCTTGACAACTGCAAACTTTTCTCTATTTATCATGATGTTGCTTGTTGGCCCAGTTGTGAGGATTTTCATTTTCTTTATGTTGAGATGTAATCCATACTGCAGACTGTATTCTTCAACCTTCATCAGTAAGTGCCTCAAGTCATCCTCACTTTCAGAAGCAAATTTGTGTTGTCTGCATATCTCAGATTGTTAATGATTCTTCCTTCAATCCTGATGCCATGTTTTTCTTCATATAGTTCAGCTTCTCAGATTATTTGCTTAGCATATAGATTGAATAAGTGTGGGGAAAGGATACAACCTGATGCACTCCCTTCTTGATTTTAAACCATGTGGTGTCCCCTTGTTTCATTCGACCAACAGCTTCCTGGTCAAGGTACAGGTTCCTCATGAGTACAATCAAGTGTTCGGGTTTTCCTTGTAGGCATATGGATATTATTCTGTCATTGACAATATTGTATTTCAGGATAGATTTTGAGACATTCTTTGTGATGATGAATGCCACACCCTTGCTCTTCAATTTGTTATTCCTGGGATAGGAGTTCATATCGTTGTCTGATTCAAAATGGCCAAAACCAGTCCATTTTACCTCACTAATGCCCTAGGATATTGATCTTTATGCATTCCTTTTCATTTTTGACAACTCCCAATTTTGTACATTCCAAGTTCCAATTATTAATGGATGCTTGCATCTGTTTCTTCTCATTTTGAGTTGTGCCACATCAGCAAATGGAGGTCCCAAAAAGTGTGCTCTATCTACATCATTAAAGTTGGCTCTACTCTGAGGAATCAGCTCTTCCCCAGTCATATTTTGAGGGCCTTCCAACCTGAGGGGCTGTTCTTCCAGCACTATAGTGGACAATGTTTCAGGGCTATTCATAAATTTTCCAGTAATATATACAACAGTGTTTCACTGTTATTCATAAGGTTTTCACTGGCCATTTCTTTGAGAAGTGGATGGCTTCTTCTTTCTTCCAAGTCTGTCTTAGTTTAGAAGTTCTGTTGAAACTTGTCCGCCATGGGTGGCCTTTCTGGTATTTGAAATACTGGTGGCATAGCCTCCAGCCTCACAGCTACATGCAAGCCATCACAGTACAACAAACAACATGATGACAGATGAGTGGTGGCAAAAACTACTAGGTAATAGAAAAAAAAAATCATTGAATCAGATGGGAATGAAAAAACAACATACCAGAATCACTGGGGCACACCAAAAGCAGTGATCAGAGGGCAAGTTATAGTAATAGATATACACATCAAATAATAATAATAAAAAAAAAACAGCCAAGATCAACATCTTAACTGAACATCTCCAACAAGCAGAAAAAGAGCAGCAAAAAAGCCTGTAGTCACCAGAAGAAAAGAAATAATAAAGATTTCACCAGAAATAAATGAACAGAAAATAGAAAGACAATAGAGAAATCACAAGAGTAGAAGATGGTTCTTTGAAATGATTAATAAAATTGACAAACCACTGGCAAACTTAACAAAGGAAAAGAAGGATAAGATGTAAATAACATGAATAAGAAATGGAAGAGGTGACATCACAACAGAACCAACAGAAATCAAAAGCATAATATCAGGATATGAGGCGGAACTGTAATGCAAAAATACATGAAAACGAGAAGAAATGGACAGATTTCTAAAAACATACTACTTAACTAAACTAACTCTACCACACTCAGGTAGAAAATATGAACAGACCCAGAACAAAAGAAGAAATTGAATAGGTCAAAAAACAATTACCAATACCAACAGAAAAACATCATGGCCTGGATGGTTTCAACGGAGAATTCTACCAACCTTTCAGAGAAGAACTGATACAAATCCTAATCAAACTATTCTAGAACATAGAAAAGGATAGAATCCTCTCGAGTTCATTTTACAAAGCCTGATACCAAAACCATGCAATGATACAACTAGAAAGGAAAACTACACATGAATATCCTTTATGAATATAGATGCAAAATCTACAACAAAACCCTAGCCAATAGACTTCAACTCTCTCTCTCTCTCTCTCTCTCTCTCTCTATATATATATATTATACCAGGTATAAAAAGATGGCTCAACATTAGAAAAATAATTAACATAATCCATCACATAAGTAAAATAAAGGAAAAGAATCACATGGTCATATTAGTAGATACAGAAAAGGCATTTAATAAAATTTAACACCCATTCCTGATCAAAACTCTCA
>NW_006921606.1:204872-216430 GCF_000298275.1 Orycteropus afer afer
TTAGTCCTAGCGACTGGTACACCATCTGATTGATCTGCAGCCTATACAACTATGAGACCAGAAGAACTAGATGGTGCCCAGCTACCACTGTCAGCCACTTGGAAGGGGATTTATGTAGGAGATCCTTGATAGAGATGGAGAACAATGTGGAACAAAACTCAAAATCATTTGGAGAATCAGGTTTGAAATTGAACCCACACCTGTGGTTTCCAGCCAAACAAAATATAGACATATGAGTTGAACATTTACCTCAAGTAGATACACTCCTTGGAGATAACGATCATGGGAGAAAGAAGGGCTGTTTATGCACAGGGTGACAGCTCAGGGGGAAGGAGTGTATGGAGGGATGGACACAGGGAAGAGGTAACTATGGGGAGGAAGTGGGAGGAGAGCTGTTGCATTGTGGTAAACTGTGGTCAATGACATGAGGCAAAGTATATGTAAACTGCTGTAGGGAAAGTGAATTTGCTCTGTAAATCTTCACCCAAATCACAATAAAAAAATAAATAAATAAAAAAGAAATAAAGAACCTCCAATTCTGAGGCTGCCATATTTAGATTTTAAAAAAAGAAGAAAAAAAAGAAACTATAAGAGACCTACGTAAATGGAAGAACATACCTTGCTCATGGATAGGAAGGTTGAACATTGTGAAAATGTCAATACTACTCAAAGCAATCTATACATTCAATGCAATCCTAATCCAGATTCCATCAACATTCTTTAAAGATATGCGAAAAATAATCACTAATTTTATATGGAAAAGAAAGAGAACTCAGATAAGCAAAGCACTGCTGTGGTCGTTCAGTTTGTGCATTAACTTGGCTGGGCCTGCTTGAGTGGCTGGGCAGCTGGATGTAGTATTTCCCATGATGAGAATGGTAATCAACTTTATGGTGGAATCTACTGTGAGCAGCTGAGTAGCTCCTTAGGGATGTGGTCTGCTTCCTGTATATAAGGAGAAGCCTTGGGGGATGGTCTCAAGCATATGACATGCTTGAACTCTGCATGTAGCCATGTCATTGTTCAGCAGCCTGCCATGCTCTGTCAACCTTGGGACTTTCAATGGACTCGAGTTAATGGCCTGCCATGGGGTTTGGTAACATCAGGACTGTGCCATTTTATTTGTCAACCTTGGGCTTGTTAGCCTTGGCAGCCAGTAGCTGCCTGAATGAAGAAATGCCTCTAGCTTCAGTGGGCTGGGAACAAGAGGTAGAGCTGAAGGCCAAGGTTGAGGGGCTTTCATACAGCCCCTGGAGACTGGCACTTTGAACTTGGACTTAAAGCCTCCAAACTTTAAGAGAATAAACTCCTGTTTGATAAGGCCATCCCATTTGTGGTGTATTCTTCTCAGAGCGGCACTAGGTAACCAGGACAACTGCTGAAGAAGAACAAAGTAGGAGGTCTCATATACCCAGATCTCAAAATATAATACACAGACACAGTTGTCAAAACAGCCTGGTATTGGTACAAGACACATACACAGACTTTATTGTTATGGGCCATCAAGTCAGACCCGACTCATAGTGACCCCTTCTTGAGTTTCCAAGGCAGTATCACTATGGAAATAGATTGCCCAATCTTCCTTCTGACACACATAGACGAGTGGAACAAAATTGAGAACCCAGAAATAGATCCATCGACCTATGGTCAGTTGATCTTTGACAAAGGGCCAAAATCCATTGAATGGGGGAAGAGATTATCTCTTTCACAAATGGTGCTGGCAAAACTGGATATCCATCTGCAGGAAAATGAAACAAGATCCATACATAACACCATACACAGAAACAAACTCCAGATGGATCAAAGACTTAAATATGAAACCTAAAACTGTAAAGTTCATCAAAGAAAAAATAGGGGTAAACTAAGGGGCCCTAATTTATGGCATAAATAGACTATCAAGCATAATCCAATATGCACAAACTGCAGAAGATAAACTAGATTATTGAGACCTTCTAAAAATTAAATTCTTATGTGCATCAAAAGACTTCTCCAAAAGAGTAAAAAGAAAACCCACAGAGTGGGAAAATATATTCAGCAATGACATATCTGACAAAGGACTTATCTCTAAAATTTAAAGAAAACTCCAACACCTCAACATCAAAAAGACAAAAAAAACCAATTAAGAAATGGGCAGAAGATATGAACAGACACTTCACCAAAGAAGACATTCAGGCAACCGACAAACACATGAAGAAATGTTCATGATAATTAGCCATTAGAGAGATGTGAATCAAAACAACTGTGAGATATCATCTCACCCAGCATTAGCAAAGTTCAACAAGACAGAAAATAACAAATTCTGGTGAGAATGTGGAGAGATCAGGACACTTATACACAGCTGGTGGGACTATAAAATGATACAACAACAGTGGAAATCAGTATGGCAATTCCTTAAAATGTTGGAAATAGAAATACCATTTGATTCAGCAATCCCATTACTAGGTGTATACCCTAAAGAAGTGAGAGGCAGGACATGAGTAGATATATGCACACTCATGTTCACTGCAGCACTATTCACAACACAAAGAGATGGAAACAACCTAAGTACCCATCAACTGAGGAATGGATAAACAAATTGGGATACATACACACAATGGAATACTATGTAGTCTTAAAGAATAATGTGGAATCTACAAAACACCATGTAACATGGATGAACTTGGAGTACATTATGCTGAGTGAAATAGGTCAATCACAGAAGATTAAATATTGTATTAATCCACTATTGTAAAAAGGAAAAGAAAAGTTACATATGGAAGGAAACTTTCTTTGTTAGTTACCAGGGATATGAGGGGAGGGGAGAGAACTAGTTTATCTTCTGCTAGATAGGTAGAGACAAGTATTGATTTAGGTAAAGGGAAAGGCAATGTACCAAAGGTGAATGATCAACACTGCGGCACTGAGGAAGAGTGAGACATGGAGAGGTACATGGGAGGTATACACAACAAAGATGAATTCTTTTGTATGTACAGTACTGGATTGTCACTGATGGCAAGCACTGATCTAATGGGTGGATGGGCTGAATCAGCAGGTATGTATAGGCAGGTGAGAGTA
This sequence comes from Orycteropus afer afer, assembly GCF_000298275.1. Classification (NCBI taxonomy): domain Eukaryota; kingdom Metazoa; phylum Chordata; class Mammalia; order Tubulidentata; family Orycteropodidae; genus Orycteropus; species Orycteropus afer. The sequence continues at coordinate 207,927 of NW_006921606.1, forward strand.
GTGTGCCCAAGACCATGTATAGGGTTGGTGGACAATTTTTCTACAAGCATGTTTGTTTGTGCTGTAAAAATGTCTGGGTGTATACTAGAGCTGACAAGGGACAAGTTGTGGTGGATTCTTGGCCACAGCCATCAACCCTGAGGGATCAAATAGTTGGACCTGTGAGCTTGGGACCATGGTCTCAGGGGACATCAAGCTCAATTGGCATAAAATACTGCACAAAAACATTGTTCTACATCATACTTTGGCGAGTAGCAACTGGGGCCTTAAAAGCTTGCAGACGGCCATCTTGTTACAGCAATGGGTCTCTCCTCATCCAGAGCAAAGAAGAATGAAGAAAACCAAAGATGCATGGAAACAATTAGTCCAAGGGACTGGTACACCATGTGATCCTCAGCCTATATGACCATGAGACCAGAAGGACTAGATGATGCCCAGCTACCTCTGTCAACCACTTGGAGGGAGAGTGGTTCAGGAGATCCTGGATAGAGCAGGAGAAAAATGTGGAACAAAACTCAAAATCATAAAAAAAATACCAGGTTTGCTGGTCTGATGGAGCTTGGTGAGACCCCTGATACTATGACCCCTAGCAACCCTTCAGGTCTGGAACTTAACTCAGTCCTTTGGCTTCCAGCCAAACAATAGACAGGCATATGGGGAGAACATTAACATTAGGTGGATACACTCCTTGGAGCAATCAATCTTGGGAGAACAGAAGGGCAGAGTTTGCACAGGGAGACAGCTTGGGGGCAGGAGTGCATGGGAGGGAAGGACACAAGGAAGAGGTAACTGTGGGAAGGAAGTGGTAAGAGAGCTGTTACATTGTGGGGAATTGCAGTCAACGTCATGAAACAAAATGTGTATGAACTGCTGTATGGAAAATGAATTTACGAAGATGGAGAAATAGGCAGACAAGTGACATAGACCCTCTTCAACAAAGAAAAGAAAAAACAATTGACAGAGATACAGAAGATAATCCTGGAACACTGAGCTTTGTAAGGAACTATACAGAGGTGGATTAGGCACCAACTAGTGGAAAAACTTGAATGAAAACAGTGAGTACAGAGATAGTTGAAGCTGTGGACTGTCAGCTACTCTGATGAGACCAACAGCCTGAATATTTCCAAATGGTGTTGGGATCTGAGAATTGACCTAAAGATCAGTCCTGGTCACCAAGGGCAGCAGGGACAACTGCTCTGGTGGCCTATGAGAATAGGAAGGAAAACAGCAAGGAGGGAGACAACCTGAGCTGTGGACTTTCTGCTGTCTGGAGGGTGCAGCCATTTTGATTGTTTACACGTGGCAACCATTTTGGATATTTAAAGTGACCGAGGGCACAGCCATTTAAAATGTTTACAAGTGGTGGCCATTTTGGATTTTAAAGTGATAGCATTCTCATTTGGATTCCAGGGACTTAAGAACAGGCTCTGTTTGCTGGAGTCAGCAAGGACATAGGAGAGGCTGACAAAGGTAAGGAGACAGGTGGTGAGTGTATAAGTGCTGTCAACTAGTGAATAGAGGAGTACAGCACAGTACCCTGCCTGTATAGATAACATACAAGCAAAACAAAGCAAATGAAAATTGTGGGCAAGTCACTCCAACATATAATCATCAATTAAATATAAACACAAAAACATCACAATGCCTTGGAGACAACAGAGCATCACAATCTACACAAAGAAACAAGATAAAGAGGAGAAACAAGGGACCAGGACACAGACCCAAACCATATCCCTGAGGAAGACACAGCATTAGGAAGTCCCTGATAAGGAATTCAAAATAATTATATTTAGGTGTCTTCAAAGGATTGAGAGACAGACCAAGGAAAACAAAGACAAAACCCTAGAAGAATTTCAGAAGAAAATACAAGAACAAAATGACAAAAAAATGAAAAATTGTAAATTATTCTAAATCTACAGATAGAAATCCAGAAGATTAATACTAAACTGTCAAAAATAGATAACACATTGAAAGGGCAAAGGAGTAGAACTGATGCAATGGAAGACAGAATTAATGAGATTGAAGACAAATACCTGACTACTTCTTTGGAAAGGGATCAATCAGAAAAAGATCAAAACAAAATGAAGAAAGCCTAAGGTTCATGTGGGATACCATCAAAAGGAATAACCTACATGTCATTGGAATTCCAGAACAGGAAGAGAAAAATGAAACCACTGAGAAAATTGACCAAGATTTGTTGGAGGAGAACTTCCCTCATATGATAAAAGATGAGAATATATCCATTCAGGAAGTCCAATGAACCACAAACAGGATAGACCCCAAAAGAAAAGCACCAAGACATATCATCATCAAACTCACCAAAACCAAAGACAAAGAAAGAATTATGAGAGCAGCACGGGAAAAATGAAAAGTTACCTACAAGGGGCAACCAATAAGACTAAGCTCGGATTTCTCGACAGAAACCATGCAAGCAAGCAGACAGTGGGATGGTATATATAAAACCCTGAAAGAGAAAAATTTCCAACCAAGAATTATGATCCCAGCAAAATTGTCCCTCAGATATGATGGTGAAATTAGGACATTTCCAGATAAGCAGAAACTAAGGGAATTTGTTAAAAGCAGACCAGCCTTACAAGAGATCCTAAAGGGATTCCTTTGGACAGAGAAGCAACAACAGCCAACAACAACTGACCATTAACACACATGATGATATAAACCCGAAACCAACCCAGCAATGGAAGTATCCAAAGTAAATAAGCCTACAAGATTGTAAACAGGGAACCAGAGACATCATTTGACAAATGAGGACAACTACAAACAAAAAAGAGGGAAGAAACTGTGTCGTTACAGAACTTCTAGATGGTAGGGAAGTCAACACAACTACAAGATAGAATGGACTGTTCTAAACTTGGGAAGAAAACTATATATCACAGGGTAATCTCAAAGAAAAATGATAAAACTTCACATCAAAATAAAAAAGAGGACCAGCACAAATATTTAGCAAATACTAAAACAATAGCAACAAAGGAAATGACAACATAATTCATAAACAAAACGAACTTAGTATAAAAAATTGTATGAAACAAAGAAATCGACAGCACAAAAAAACACATAACAAAAATGACAACAATAAATTTGTATTTGCTGATAATTATGTATCTGGCAAGGGACTTATCTCTAAGATTGATGGAAAACGCCAACGCCTCAACATCAAAGGAATTAACAATCCAATTGAAAAATGGGCAGAAGATATGAATAGACACTTCACCAAGGAGGATATTCAGGTGGTCAACTGATACATGAAAAGATGCCCACAATCATTGGCCATCAGAGAGATGTAAATCAAAACAACAATGAGATATATTGTCTCATTCCAGCACTGATTGCAAGGTTCAATCAGACAGAAAATAACAAATGCTGGTGGGGCTGTGGAGAGCTTGGGACTTTCATACACTGCTTGTGTGACTGTGAAGTGACACAACCACTGGGGAAAGCAATATGGTGATCCCTTAGAAACCTGGAATTGGAGATACCATATGACCCAGCAATCCCATTACTAGCTATATATCCTAGAGAGGTGAGAGCCAGGATAGGAATAGATACATGCACGCTCATGTTCATCACAGCACTATTTACAATAGCAAAAAGATGGAAACAAACTACATGCCCATCAGCAGAAGAGTGGATGACCACACTATTGTACATACACATACTGGAATGTTATGCAGCACTAAAGAATAATATACAGTCTGAAAAACACTGCATAATATGGATGAACTTGGAGGACATTATGCTGAGTGAAGTAAGTCAATCACAGAAGGACAAATACAGTATTAGTTCGTTGTTGTGGAGGGTCAAGGAAAGGTTTGTATATGGAGGATAACTTTCTTTGTTGGTTGCCAGGGGTGGGAGGGGAGGGGAAGGAACACTGCAGAAAAAAAAAAAAAATGCACTGACCCACGTCACTTTAGTTTTGTGTATTTCACTATACATAAATTATATTTTAATAAAACGCATTAAAAAAATAAAAAGAAGCAAAAGGGGGGAGAAAGAAAGAAAATGAATTTGCTTTTCAAACTTTCACTCAAATCACAACATAAATAAATAAATAAATGGGGGGGAAAAAAAAGAAAGAACTTCTGGGGCAGTAAGGAAGAGGTGTTGACATTTTAATTAAATAAACTGAAATTTTATTTCTTGGGGAAAAAAGTCAAGGAAGGGTTTATACACAGAAGGAAATTTATTTTTTGTTACCAGGGATGGGAGAGGAGGGGAGGGAAAATTCCCATATAGGTTGAAAAATATACATACATATATATAGAAACAAAAGATTATTAGTGGTTACAAGGGGGAGGGGGAGGGGGGATGGGAAAGCTTTTGTTTGCAGGAAACTGAGTTTATGCTAATGGTGGTGGAATATTTTGGAAAAGGATAGCAATAATGGTGGCATAACCTGAGAAATGTCATCAAAGTCCCTGAGCTGAAACAGAAATAGGGAAGTTGTTATGTTGGCAAATGTCTTGTTGTGTATATTTTCACCACAATTAAAAAATAAAGAAAGAGAGTGAGTGAGAGACAGGAAAAGAGAAAAAAAAAGAAGGAGAGAGAAAGGAAGAAAAGAAAATGATGCAACTTTAATGAGAAGCATAATATATGCATTGAAAGCATGAAGAAATTGTACCATGTTCCTAAATGGAAAGATAAATAGTGTCAAGGGATGAGTCTTCCCATAATTAATCTATAACTTAACCAATATAAGTTAAAATCCTAATGGGCTTTTTCAACTGACACAGCAAATGAACATGGCTCAACCTGTCTCCTCCTGAGCCCTCCATTGAATCTGGCAATTATTCTTCCCTTCCTGGTGACCTCTCTCTGCATATTTGGTAAATAGATCTGACCTTTCTAAAATCTAGAAATTTGAGGTTGTGTGACCGTATTAGTCAGGAAAACAGAAACAACCATAAGTATTTCAAATGAAGGGGATTTAATACACGGAATTGGTTATAAAAATACTGAAAAGGCTGGAAGAGCTAAAGGAAGGATAATTAGGAAAGTAGAAGAAATGGATAATAGCAAGAGATCAGGAGCTGCAAATGTCCTTGAGCCACATCTGCCACGGCACTGTTTGAGATGCTGTTGGCTATGGCTCTTGATCCATAGATGAGGTGCCTCATTGATAAGAGCTGCAACTACTGATAAAAGTGCCAACCACTCCACCCCCAGTCGTTACATCAATCTTCTGCAATTGCCCATGACTGCCACGTCATGGGAGCCAGAAACAGAAAGTAATTCTCTTCTTCCCTCATTCTGCCCTACTGATAGAGTCTCCAATTGGTGTAAGCCCTGACAGGAAATCAGTTGGTAAGGAGCAAAGTATGGAGGGTGGTAAAAACCCACAAAATGATCTGCTGAGGTATTAACAATTCATCCCCACTTTGACTTTATCAAAGTTACAGTGCCACATCGGACAATTACGGGACCCTCTCTAATATGTCACATTAACTCAAGCCAGTGTAACTGGGATGGTTGGAGCCTGTTAACCAGTCTGACTATTGTCTTTGTAGTTAGGCCACAGAGTTGAAACTGACTCCTAGCAACCCTATGTACAACAGAACAAAATGCTGCCCAGGGCTCAAAATCTCAAAATCATTGCTATGTTTGAATCCCTTGTTGCAGCCCCTGTGTCAATCCATGCCATTGAAGGTCTTCCTCTTTTGTGCTGACTCTCTACTTTACCAAGCATGATGGCCTTTTCTAGGAATTGGTTCCTCCTGATAACATGTCAAAGTATGTGAGACCAAGTATCTCCATCTTCATTTCTAAGGAGCATTCTGGCTATACTTCTTCCAAGATAGATTTGTTTATTCTTCTGGCAGTCCATGGTATAGTCAATATTCTCCACCAACATCTAATTCAAAAGCATTAATTCTTCTTCAGTTTACCTTATTCATTGTCCACCTTTCAAATGCATGTGAGGCTATTGAAAATATCATGGCTTGGGTCACAAGCACTTTAGTCTTCAAAGTGACATCGATGCTCTTTAATATTTTAATACATTCAAAAGGTCTTATGCAGCAGATTTACCTGATGAAATATGTTGTTTGATTTCTTGACTGCTGCTTCCATAGGTATTGATTGTGAATCAAAGTGAAATAAGATCCTTGACAACTTTACTCTTTTCTCTTTTATTATGTTGTTGCTTATTGGTCCATTTGTGAAAATCACTGTTTTCTTCTGCTGAGGTGTAATCCATATTGAAAGCTGCAGTCTTTAATCTTCATCAGGAAGTGCTTCAAGCCCTCTTCACTTTCAGGAAGCAAAGTGTTTCACATGCTTATCGTAGATTGTTAATGAGTCTTTCTCTTGATGCACCACTAGTCCGTCATTTTATCATATTGTGATGCTTTGCATGTTGCTGTGAGGCTGGAGGCTATGCCACCAGTATTTAAATACCACCAGCATCACCCATGTTGGACAGGTTTCAGTACAGCTTCCAGACTAAGACAGAATGGGAAGAAGAAAGGAGCCATCCACTTCTCAAAGAATTGGCCAGTGAAAACCCATGAATAGCAGTGAAACACTGTATGATATGGTACTGGAAAACTTTGTGAATAGCCCTGAAACATTGTCTGATATAGTGATGGAAGATGAACCTCTCAGGTTGGAAAGCACTCAAAAATATGACTGGGGAAGGGCTGCCTCCTTAAAGTAGAGTCAACCTTAATGATGTGAATGGAGTAAAGCTTTCAGGACTTCCATTTGTGATAGGGCACAATTCAAAATGGGAAGAAACAGCTGCAAACATCCATTAATAATGAGAATGTGGAATGTACAAAGTATGAATCTAGGAAAATTGAAAGTTGTCAAAAATGAAATGGAATGCAAAAATATCAATATCTTATGCATGAGTGAGCAGAAATGGACTGGTTTAGGCCGTTTTGAATCAGCCAATCATATGTTCTACTATGCCAGGAATGACATGACATTCATCACCACAAAGAATGTTTCACGATCTATCCTGAAGTGCAATGCTTTCAGTGATAGCATGATATCCATATGCCTACAAGGAAGACCAGTTAATACTACTATTATTCAAATTTATGCACTGACCACTAAAGCCAAAGACAAGGAAATTAAAGATTTTTATCAACTTTTGCAGTCTGAAATTGACCAAACATGCCATCAAAATGTGTTAATGATTACTGGTGACTGGAATGCAAAAGTTGGAAACAAAGAAGAATCACTGGCAGTTGGAAAATATGGCCTTGGTCATAGAAATAATGCTGGAGATCGCATGATAGAATTTTGCAAGACCAACAAATTATTTACTGCAAATACCTTTTTTTTCAACAACATAAACAGTGTCTATACACATAGATTTTGCCAGACAAAATACACAGGAATCAGATTGATTATATCTGTGAAAAGAGGCAATGGAGAAGCTCAATATCTTCAGCCAAAACAAGAACAGGAGCTAACTGTGGAGCAGACCATCACTTGCTCATTTCCAAGTTGAAGTTGAAACAGAAGAAAGTTAAAACACCTCCATGTCCATGAGTGCCAAAATATAACTTTGAGTATATCTCATCTGAATTTATATACTATCTGAAGAATAGATTTGACACACTGAACACTAATTACCAAAAACCAGAGGAGTTGTGGGATGACATCAAGAACATCGTCCATGAAGAAAGCAAAAGGTCATTAAAAAGACAGGAGAGGAAGAAAAGACCAAAATGGATGTCAGAAGAGACTCTGAAACTTGCTCTTGAACAGAGAGTAGCTAAAGTGAATGGAAGAAATGACAAAATAAATGAGCTAAACGGAAGATTTCACAAAGACTGTCAATTATTTTAATGAAATGTGCAAAGACCTGGAATTAGAAAACCAAAAGGAAAGAATACATTTGTTATTTCTCAAGCTGACAGAATTGAAGAAAAAATTCAAGATTCAAGTTGCATTATTGAAAGATTCTATGGGCACTTTTTTTTTTTTTTAACTTTTACTGTGATTTGGGTGAAAGTTTACAGAGCAAATTCACTTTCCATACAGCAGCTCACATACACTTTGTCTCATAACATAGACTGCAATTTCCCACAATGCAACAGCTCCCCTCCCACTTCCTTCCCATAGTTACCTCTTCCCTGAGTCCTTCTGTCGCATGCACTCCTGCCCCCTGAGCTGTCTCCCTGTGCATACACAGTCCTTCTGTTCTCCAATGATTGATCTATCTAAGGAGTGTATCTACCTAATGTAAATGTTCAGCTCATATGTCTGTCTTATGTTTGGCTGCAAGACACAGGAGTGGGTTTAATTCCAAACCTGAAGGGCAGCTAGGGGCCATAGTCTCAGTAGTTCCATCAGGCTCTATCTGACCAACAAACCTGATCCTATTATTTTTATAATGGTTGTGAGTTCTGTTCCACATTGTTCTCCCACTCTATCCAGATCTCCTACATAGATCCCCCTCTGAGTGTTTGATGGTGGTGGCCAGGCACCACCTAGCTCTTCTTGTCTCATAGTCATATAGGCTGAGGATT
>NW_006921606.1:217294-218551 GCF_000298275.1 Orycteropus afer afer
GGCTTGACTATTTTGGATATTCAAAGAGATAGTGCTCTTGCAGATTTCTGGGGCTTAAGAACACATTCTGCTTTCCAGCAACCCCATGGTCACTCTGGACCCTCAAGACTCAAAAGGTATGACATTCTTCTTGTTACTACACCCTACACCCATTTGGTGAATGGAGGTGTGGCCATCCCCACTCGCACCTACCTTTGAGGCCCACAGGAACTCCATCACAGTCTGTGTGCTCTGACCAAACCTAGGTGCCCTACCCAGTCCTCCACTGACTTTTTCTTTTTTCTTTTCCTTTTAGTTTTTTTCTTTTTCGCTTTCTTTTTCCCGGTGATTAGTTTGCTTGTATTTGTCCATTTCAAACCAACCAATATTATTAATACTTTTGTCCTTTTTACTACTATTCTTAATCTTCCCCTACCAGGTCCTAGTTTTCAGCATTTTTTCTTTTCCCTGTGCCTGGTTGAAATTCTGCACCCCCCCAATTTAAGGTTGGGTTTTTTTTCTCTTTTTTCTTTTCTCCTTTTTTTTTTTTTCCTCATGACTAACCCCATTCCTTGTTTTTCTTTTTGCATTCTTCCTGTTTTTTCTTCATTTATTATTATCCTTCCTTCACTTTTTTTTTCTTCTTAATACCCTATCCCCAGATATTGCAGGTTTGCTTGTTTTTTCTTCTTTTTTTCCCCTTTCCTCTTTTTTTGGTTACTGTTCCTGTGTGATTACATGGGGTGTTTTGCATCCATGGGCTTTTAGTTTTTTGATGGTTATTCAATTGTAGTTTGTATCTAACTGAGTGGGAGACAACAACAGTCCTCATAAGACACAACTACACCCACACCTCCTGTGACTTCACTTACTGAGAGAGAGTCACTTCCTCCTTCTCCACCAATAGGCCAATGATAAAAAAACACCAAGAACAGCCTGAACCATCCTTGGCTGCTCTTCACAAACAGTTAGCAGAGATCTAAATACAATGATGTCAACATGCCTTGGAAGCAACAGACCATCACAGTCCACACAAAGAAGCAGGATAAAGTGGTAAAAGCAAGGGAGCAGGATATAGACCCAGAACACATCCCTGAGGAAGAAGCAACATTGGAACTCTCTGATAAGGAATTCAAAGGAATTATCTTTAGGTATCTGCAAAGGATTGAGAGACAGACAAAAGAAAACACAGAGAAAACCTTACAAGAATTTTGGAAGAAAATACAAGAACAAAATGACAAATTAAATGAAAAATTAGAAATTATTCTAAATCTACAG
>NW_006921606.1:220827-228706 GCF_000298275.1 Orycteropus afer afer
CATGAGACAAAGTATATGTGAACTGCTGTATGGAAAGTGAATTTGCTCTATAAATCTTCACCCAAATCACAATAAATAAATAAAAAATAAAATTTAAAAAAAAATGATGGAAGGAATACACTAAGTCACTGTATGAAAATGAATTGGTGAATGCTCAACTGTTTCAGGAGGAAGCATATCAAGAACCAATGATATTGAAGAGGAAGTTGAAGCTGCATGAAGGAAGTGGTAAAAAAATAAGTTTCCAAGAATGGAGGGAATACCTGTTGAGATGTTTCAACAAACAGATGTCACACTGGAGGCACTTACTCATCTATGCCAAGAAATTTGAAAGACAGCTACCTGGCCAACTGACTGGAAGAGATCTATATTTGTACCCGTTCCAAGGAAAGGTGATCCAATAGAATGTGGAAATTATCCAACCATATCATTAATATCACATGCAAGTAAAATTTTGCTGAAGACAATTCCAAAATGGTTACAGCAGTTTATTGACAGTATATTGACCAGAAATGCAAGCTGGATTCAGAAGAGGACATGGAACTAAGGATATCATTGCTGATGTCAGATAGATCTTGGCTGAAAGCAAAGAATACCAGAAAGATATTTACTTGTATTTTATTGACTAAACAAAAGCATTCGACTGTGTGGATCATAACAAATTATGGATAATATTGAGAAGAATGAGAATTCCAGAACACTTAATTGAGTTCATGGGGAACTTATACATAGACCAGGAAGTTGTCATTCAAACAGAACAAGGGGACACTGCATTGTTTAAAATTAGGAAGAGTGTGAGCCAGGGTTGTATACTTTCACCATATTTATTCAATCTGTGTACTGAGCAAATAATCTGAGAAGCTGGACTGTATGAAGAATACGGCATTAGCATTGGAGGAACAACTTATTAAGAACCTGCAAAATGCAGATGACACAACCTTACTTGCTTAACGTTGTGATGACTTGAAACATTTACTGATGAGGATTAAAGACTATACTCTGCAATATGAATTACACCTCAACATAAAGAAAATGAAAATCCTCACAACTAGACCAGTAAGCAGCATCATAACAAATGGAGAAAAGATGGAAGTTGTCAAAGATCTCATATTATTTGTATCCACAACCAACACCCATGAAAGCAGCAGTCAAGAAATCAGACATCCTATTGCACTGGGCAAAATGGACTGGTAAAGACCACTTTAAATAAAGTGTTGAAGACCAAAGATGTGACTTTGAAGACTAGGTGTGCCTAACCCAAGCTATGGTATTTTCAATCATGTCATATTCATGTGAAAGCTGGACAAAGAATAAGGAAGACTAAAGAAGAGTTGATGCTTTTGAGTTCTGATGTTGGTGAAGAATACTGAAAGTACCATGTGCTGCCAGGAGAATGAATGAATCTATTCTGGAAGAGGTGCAGCCAGAATGCTCTTGGAAGCGAGCGTGGCCATCTACTTTGTCTCATCTACTTTGGTCATGTTGTTAGAAAGGACCATTCCCTGGAGAAGCATATCATGCTTGGTAAAGATGGATTGACACAATGGCTGCAACAATGGTCTCGAGTATAGCAAGGATTGTGAAGATGGTGCACAACTGGGCAGTGTTTGGTTCTGCTGTATATAGGGTCACTGTGAGTTGGAGATGACTTGCTGGCACCTAACAACAACTGCAACTAATTATCATGTCACGGTCTTCTTCATATAGTTCAGCTTCTTGAATTACTTGCTCAGCATACAGATTGAATAAGTATAGTGAAAAAAGCATGGTGAAAGGATACAACTCTGATGCACATATTTCCTGATTTAAAACTTCATGATATTCCCATACTGTGTTTGATTGCTTCTTTGTCTATGTACAGGCTTCACATAAGCACAATTAAGTGTTCTTCACAATTTTATCCATAATTTGTTCTGATCCACATAGGTAAATTCCTTTGCATAGTAAAAACAAAGAAACAAGCAAACAAAAAACAGGTAAACATCTTTCTGGTATTCTTGGCTTTTAGCAAAGATCCATCTGACATCAGCAATGATATCCTTTGTTCCACATCTTCTGAATCTGGTTTGAGTTTCTGGCTGTTCCCTTTTGATGTAATGCTGCAAATGTTTTTAAATTATTTTCAGAAAATTTTACTTGCATGTGATATTAATGATGTTGTTCAATAATGTCTTTGTTCTTTTGGATCACCTATCTTTGGAATGAGCATAATAGATCTCTTCAGATCAGTTGGCCAGGCAGCTGTCTTCCAAATTTTTTGGCATAGACAAGTGAGCACTTCCAGTGTAGATCTGATTGTTGAAATATCTCAATTGGTATTCTATTAATTCCTGGAGTCTTTTTTTTTTTTTTTTTTACAGTGTAGCTTGGACTTTTTCCTTCAGTCTCATTGGTTCTTTATCATATGCTACCTCCTGAAATGGTTAAATGTTGACCAATTCTTTTTGTTACAGTGACTCTCTGTATTCCTTCCATCTTCTTTTGATGCCTCCTGTGAAATTCACTGTTTTACCCATAGAATCTTTCAATATTGTAACTCAAAGCTTGACTTTTTTCTTCAGTTCTTTCAACTTGAGAAATGCCAAGTGTGTTCTTCCCTCTTGCTTTTCTAACTCCAGATATTTGTACATTTCATTATAATACTTTGTTTTCTTGAGCTGCACTTTGAAATCTTCTGTTCAGCTCTTTCACTTTATAATTCCTTCCATTCGCTTTAGCTACTCTCCCTTCAAGAGCAACTTTCAGTCTCCTCTGACATCCATTTTTTTTTCTTTCCTGTCTTTTTTGTTTTATTCATATGATGTCCTTGATGTCATCCCACAATTCTTGTTGTTGTTGTTGTTGTTATGTGCCGTTGAGTGGGCCCCGACTCATAGCGACCCCTCTTTGGTTTTCTGAGGCGGTATCACTACAGAAGTAGATTGCCCAACCTTCCTTCCGAGGAATAGCTGGTGGGTTTGAACCACCAGCCTTCTGATTAGCAGTCAAGTGCCTTAGGCACTATGCTACCAGAGCTCCCACAATTCTTCTGGTCTTCAGTTATTAGTGTTTGTGGTGGTTATGTTTTTGTGTCAACTTGGCTGGGCCTAGTTGAGTGGGTGGGAAGCTGGTGGTAGTTATTCCCTGTGATGAAACTGGCAATCAACTCCATGGTGGGATCTACCACAAGCAGCTGAGTAGCTGCTTTGGGTATGTGGTCTGCTTCCCATATATAAGAAGCAGCTTTAGGAATGGTCTCTAGCTTATGGCTCCTTGAACCCTGCATGTAGCCGTGTCATTGTTCAGCAGGCTGCCATGCTCTGCCGACCTTGGGACTTACAATGGACTTGAATTAATGGCCTGCTGTGTGATTTGGTAATATCAAGACTGTGCCTTGTTACTTATCAACCTGGGGCTTGGCAGCCTCAGCAGCCTGCAGGTGTCTGAGTGAAGAAAAGCCTCAGGGAATAGCTTCAGTGGGCTGGGAGCAGAGGCAGAGTTGAAGCCCAAGGCTAAGAGGCTTTCACCCAGCCCCTAGATCTTGGCACTTTGAACTTGGGCTTAAAGTCTCCAGATTGTAAGAATAAACTCCTGTTTGTTTAAGCCATCCCATTATATGGTATATTTCTTGTCAGAGCAGCACTAGGTAACCAGAACAGTGTTCAAGGAATCAAATCTATTTTTGAGATGGTCTCTAAATTCAGTTGGGATATATTGAAGGTCATATTTTGGTATTCAGAAACTTTTAAAAATTTTCTTCAGGTTCAACTTGAATTTATACATGAGCAATTGATAGTCTGTTTCACAGTCTACCCCTGGCCTTGTCCCGACTAATGATATTGAGTGTCTCTATTGTGTTTTTCCACAGATGTAGTCGATTTTATTCCTGTGTATCCCATCTGTTGAGGTCCACATGTATAGTTTATGTTGCTGAAAAAAAAAAAAAAAAAGTATTTCCAATGAAAAAGTTGCTAGTCTTTCAAAATTCTACTGTGCAACATGTGGTGTCATTTCTATCATCAAGGCCATATCTTCAACTACTGATCCTTCTTTGTTTCCAACTTCTGCATTCCAATCACCAATAATTATCAATACATCTTGATTGCATGTTAGATCCATTTCAAACTGCTGATGTTGGTAAAAATCTTCCATTTCTACATCATTACCTAGTGGTTGGTGTATAAATTTGAATAATAGTCTTATAGGCTTATAGGCGTATGGATTTCATCCTAACATTGACCGCATTGTGCTTCAGGATACATCTTGAAATATTCTTTTTGATAACAAAGGTGACACTATTCCTCCTTAATTTTTCATTCCAAGCATAAAGACCACATGATTATCAGCTTCAAAATGGCCAATTTCAATTCATTTCCGCTCACTAATGCCAAGGGGGGAGCTCTTGTAGCATAGTGGCTAAGGCACTTGACTGCTAACCAGAAGGCTGGAGGTTCAAACCCACCAGCCCTCCTCAGAAGGAAGGTTGGGCAATCCTACTTCCGTAGTGATACTGCCTCGGAAACCCAAGGAGGGGTCGCTATGAGTCAGGGATGACTCGACGGCACATAACAACAACAACAACAAATGCCAAGGATATTGATCTTTATGCATTGCATTTCATTTTTTATAACTTTCAATTTTCTAATTTTTTTAAACTTTTTACTGTGATTTAAGTGAAGGTTTTAGAGTAAATCCGTTTACCATTCAACAATTCATTCACATTTTGTTTCACGCCATTGATTGCAATCCTCATTATGTAACATCACTCATCTAACTTCCTCCCTATGTTTCCTGTTTCCATTTTTGCTTCTTTCCTACCTTCTGAAGTTTGTCCTTAGGCAAATATTGCCTTTTTGATCGTGAATGGTTGATTGTTCTAAGGAGTGCATACCTCCCTAAAGTTATTGTTTACCTTGTAAGTCCATCTATTGTTTGCCTGAAAGTTGAGCCACAGGAGTGAGTTTAATTCCAGGCCTGAAGGGTGACTAAGGCCCATAATCTTAGGAGTTCCTCTAGTCTCCATCTGACCAATTATCTTGGTTTTCTTCATGATTTTGAGGTCTCTTCCATATTTTTTCTCCCACTCTATCCAGGACTTCCTACCAGGATCTCTTTCAGAATGGTCAGTAGTGGTAGCCAGGCACTACCTAGTTCTTCTGGTCTCAGGGTGGTGGAGCTGAGATTCTTGTGGCCCTCTAATCTTTTGGACTACTTGTTTCCTTGAGTCTTTTATTTTCTCTGTTGTTCTTTGCTCCAGAAAGGGAGAGACCAATAATTACGTCTTCAATGGCCACTCACAAGCTTTTAAGACCCTAGTTGCTACTCACCAAAGTAGGATGTAGAACATTTTCTTTATGGCTTATGTTGTGTTCTAATTTTCTTGATTCATATTTAGTACATTCCTTGTTCCAATTACTAATGGATATTTGCAGCTGTTTCTTCTCATTTTGAGTCATGCCACATCAGTAGGTGAAGGTCCCAAAAGCTTTACTCCATGTTATTAAGGTTGACTCTACTCTGAGGAAGCAGCTTTTCCCCAGTCACATTTTGAGTGCTTTCCAACATGACAGGCTCATTTTCTGGCACTATTTCAGACAATGTTCAGCTGCTATCCATAAGGTTTTCAGTGACCAATTCTCTTCAGAAGTAAATTGCTAGGTCCTTCCTCCCAGTCTGTCTTAGTCTGGAAGCTCCACTGAAATGTGGCCCCATTAGTGATCCTTCTGGTATCTGATACACCAGTTGCATATCTTCTAGGATCACAGCAACATGTAAGCCACCATAGTATGATAAACTGACAGAGAAGTGGTGTACAAGTGACAGACAAGACTGGCTATAGACATTAAGAAACCAAACAAAGAAACAATGTCCTGATTCCCAAAACTAAGTTCCTCACCACCTGGAGGAGGTTTTATTTATCCTTTGTAGCCCTTGGAACATTGTTTTGCATAAGAAACTTGTTGATTTAATGCTCTATAAAGACATTTTTTATCTGTGCTTATCCAATTCAATTAATTATATATTTGAAATTAGCATAGAATTTTAGAGCCAGGCTCTTTGTGGGATTATCTGGATGACTGGTAGATGAACAGACAGAGACCCATGGTAGTCTGACAAGCTATCTGGGCTCTCTTTTGGGCACAAAGTCAGGGCAAGAACCCCGATGTCTTGATTTCCAGTTCTAGGCTCTTTGCATTATACTTGATCAAGGTTGGATCTCCTTCACTCCCACCACTGTTTATATTTTCTATGTCTCAGGGATTTTTCCTCTTTCTCCTGGATTTTAGCCATTTAATTTGTTACCACATCTATAGTGGTATAACTTTTTTTTTTTCTCAAAAAGAATATTTATTTAGAATGAGAAAATAAATCACAAAAACATTCTAATTTTTAAAATCTGACAAATACCACAAATATCACAAAATCTACAAAAATAATATTCTATTAATTAACTGCCTGGTGTACTGCTATATAGTTTTTCCTACATTTTTGCTCATATACACTTTAATCACATCTTCATAGGATAGTGATTTTATAATATTTTCCACTGAGAGAATAAAAAGACAATTCACTTATTTCCTCTAGTGTATTGATCAAAATATTTTATGATTGATAATTGGGATGCATAAAACATGCAGCTTCGCACACAGATGTGCACTCACTCTTTGTAAATCCATTTCAGGTCCAGTCCCCAAAACAAAGGAATTCTGAATAGTTCCATTATAAAAATCAAAAAACCAAACCCACTGCCATCAAGTCACTTCTGATGCATAGCAACCCCCATTGGGTTTCCAAGGCAGTAAATCTGTATGGAAGTAGATTGCCTCATCCTTCTTCCTCATAGTAGCTAGTGGGTTTGAACTGTCAACCTTGTGGTTATCAGTCAAATGCCTTGGGCACTGCACCACCAAACTCCTTAGTTCTATTATAGTGATAGTTTTTTTTTTTTTTTTAATTGTTTGTTTTCATGGCTGATCCAGGAAATCTTCTTTGAAGAGATATTAACTCTGTTTTTCCCTGTCTTGTGAATATGACCTCTGTAGGTAAGCCTTGAAGCAGTTTTCAGTAGATTGCCAATCAGAGGCATAATGGAGACATACAGAAATCAGTAAGAGGTAATTTTTTTTGCTATGTTCTTTTATTATTATTGTTATTGTAGCAAAAATATATATACAAAAATATTTGCTAACTGAACAATGTTTACACATACCATTCAGTTACATTAATTATACTTGTCATGTTCTGCAACCATCACACATCACTCAAAAGTTGGAAGCCATTCTTTTCCAAATTATTCCACCACAAGTAACAGAAACCCAGTGCCCCCTAAGTAAGAATTTTCCCTTAGTCACTCCATCCCACCCCTCGTAACTATGAGTAAACTTGGTCTCTATATAGTTGCCTATTTCAAGTCCTTTTGGACTCATACTTCATGATGTTTTCAAGGTTCATCATGTTGCAGCAAATATCAGGATTTTATTTTTCTTTATGGCAGAGTATATATATATATATATATATAAAATCTCACTTTTTTTATTTACCCATTCATATATTGATGGATATTTATGTTGTTCCCACTTTCTGACTGCTGTAATGAATCGTAGTGTGCAGGTTTCTTTTTGTGTTCCTGCTTTGAATTCTTTTGGGATTGGGATTGCTGGGTCATCTGGTAGTTCTATGTTTGCTTTTCAAGGACATGCCAAACTATTTTCCACAGCAGCTGTATAATTTTGCATTACCACAAGCAGTGGATGAGATTTTCAATTTCTCCGTATCTTTGCCAACACCTACCATTTTCTATATATATATTTTTAATCATAGTCATTCTAGTGGGGATGAAGTGGTATATCATTGTGGCTTTGATTTGCATTTCCCTAATGAGGGAGCTCTGGTAGCATAG
>NW_006921606.1:228806-243234 GCF_000298275.1 Orycteropus afer afer
TAGTGATACTGCCTCGGAAACCCAAGGAGGGGTTGCTATGAGACGGGTCTGACTTGACGGCACATAAAAACAACAACAACAACAACAATGAGGTCTCTAGGTGGCACAAATGATTTATGTTGACCACTAACCTAAACGTTGGTTGTTCAAACCCTCCCAGCAGTGCCAAGAAAGAAAGGCCTGGAGATCTCCTTCTGTAAAGATTACAGCCAGGAAAACCCTATGGAGCAGTTCTACTATGTAACACATGGGATTGCCATGAGTTGGAATTGTTAGATGGCAGTGGATTTTTGTTGGTTTATTTAATAACTAATTGCATGGTTGTACAGTGAATTATTTAATGTGGTTCTTCCAGCCATAGTCCTTGTGACTTCCACAAAATGATTGGGTTAGACTATGCAAATACAGTGCTTGTGGCCCACCAAGGTGATTGGATAACCTACTAAGAATACAAATAAGGTGCATGGAACCCTTGTGGGGATGTTGTTGCTGTTGTTATATGCCGTCAAGTTGGATCTGACTCATAGCGATCCCTCCTTACGTTTCTGAGGCAATATCACTATGGAAATAGATTGCCCAACCTGGGAATAGGAACATGAAAATAAGGTGTATGGAACCTAATGAGAGGATTGGTTAGTTTTGTCATCCTGCTAGGCTTAAAAAAGAGCCAATCCCGGAGCAAGAGGGGGACCTCACTACCACCAAGAAGAAGAGATGGGAGCAGAGCATGTCCTTTGGACCTGAGGTTCCTGTGCTGACAACCTCTTAGAGCCAGGAGACAGAGACAGCTGTAAAACCAGAGATGGTGCAAGACAGCAAGAAGTGGCAGCAGAGAAATGATGGCAGCAGAAGCAGGAGACCAGTGCAAGATGGCACAGTGGGCTTCTCAGTTCATGGAGCAAGATGGTTACAGTAGGTATGCTAACTCATAGAGTGAGAGAACTGAGAGTCATTGGGAAGGAGGCTTCCTGCCAAAGTGGCTACCCCAGGGCACTTGTTAGTAGAAGCTGGCCTCCCAGTCCATGAAGCAAGAAAGCTGAGTGCTTCTAAGCAAGAGATTTGCTGGCACAGTGGAGTGCCTACAGTCATTTGGGGAGCTAGTCTCACTGAACCATGGAGTGAGAGAGCTGAGTGTCTTCAGACAAGAGATTTGCTGGCAGAGTAGGGTGTCTCCAGGCACTTGTCATGGGAGCTAGGCTTGCTGACCCACACTGTGCTTTAGGGCTGAGTACCTTCAGGCTGAGGCTTACTGGTAGAGTGGGGTAGGAGTGGGCTAGGCACTAACTGGTGAAGCTAAAGAGCTTTGTAACACTTGTCTAAGCAGGGTAGAGGCCATTCTGGCCCAAGAGGCTTAAGGGTTTTGAGGGCCAAGAGCTGATAGCCAGGGAAAGATCTGCCTGTGAACACAGCCAAGACACTGTCCTGACCAAAGAATTGTATCTTGAGTCATTCCTGATCCTGAATTGTAACCTGTTTCTTGCCTAATAAACCATTAGTATTGTCTGTGTATTCTGTGTGGCTATTGCAACAAATTATTGAACCCAGCAGGGAAGTAGCAAGTGCTATGCAAAGAATGGCTGGTAGCAGAATTGGTAAAAAGTTAGAGGAAGTATGTCTGACCTTTGCTTCATAGGAATCAGCTTTGGGCTGATGCTGAGGGGGATTCTCTCTCCCCTCTAGGGAAGTTAGTCAAGGTCAGATACACCTGCTATGCCATTTTTACAGGCCTTGAACATTTTTTAATGTGCTTGTTGGCTATTTGAATATCCTTTTTTTGTGTGAAATATCTATTAAAGTCCTTTGCCCATTTTTTTTAAATTGGGTTATTGGTTTTTTTGTTATTCAGTTGTAAGAGATAATATATATCCTGATGTGGTAGTTAAGATTATTTGTTATTTGTCTGGGACTGGTTTTGAGTGGCTGAGCAGCTGATTGTAGTTTTTCCCTATAGTGAGATTGGTAATCAACTCCATGATGGAATCTACTGGAGAAGCTGAGTAGTTGCCTTCCATAAGTAAGCATAAGGAAAAGTGTTGAGAAAGGTCTGCAGCTTTTTGGCACACCTGGCCCCTGCATACAACTGAGTCTTCATTCAGCAGCCTGCCATGCTCTGCCAATCTTGGGACTTTTTCTGGACTTAGATTCATGGCCTGCTGTGTTGTTTGATAATCTTGGGACTGTGCCTTTTTACCTGACCTTCAGTTTGCCAGCCTCAGCAGCTAGCAGCTGCTTGAATTAAGAAAAGCCTCCAGCTCCAGTGGGCTGGGAGCAAGAGGCAGAACTGAAGCCCAAGGTCGAGGGGCTTTCACCCAGCCCCTAGAGCTGGCACTTTGAACTCAGGCTTCTAGCCTCCAAAACCATAAAAGACTAAACTCTTGTTTATTAAAGCCACACATTTGTGTTATTTTCTGTTAGAGTAGCACTAGATAACCAAAACAGTAAACCCTTATCAGATATACGGTCCTGGAATTTTTCACTGTTCATAAGGTGTGTCTTCACATTGTTGATAAAGTTCTTTGATGCACAAAAGTTTTTAATTTTTATGTAGACCAATTAATCTAATTTGTCTTTAGCTACTCATTCTTTTGGTGTCACATCTAAGAATCCATTGTTAAAAACTAGGCTCCAGATCATTACCATTAAGTTTTCTTCCAAGAGTTTTGTAATTTTCATTCTCATATTTATGTCCTTGATCTATTTTGAATTAATTTTTGTATGTGGTGTGAGATATGTGTAGTTAAATTGTGTGTCAACTTGGCTGGGCCTGGTTTTGAGTGACTGGGCAGCTGGATATAGTTATTTCCAATGATGAGACTGGTAATAAACTCCATGGTGGAATCTACTGGAGCAGATGGGTAGCTGCCTTAGGGATGTGGTATGCTTCCAGTATATAAAAAAGACAGCTTTGAGAAAGGTCTCTGAGTTTTGGGCATGGTTGGACCTTGCATATAGCCAAGTCTTCATCTCAATAGCCTGTCATATTGTCTCTACTGATTTTGGGACTGTTAATGGACTTGAATTATTGGCCTGCCATATTGCTTGATAATCTTGACACTATACCATTTTACTTGTCTACCTTTGGTTTGTCAGTCTCAGCAGCCAGCATCTGCCTAAGCTAAGAGGCACCTACCTCCAGCTTCAGTGGGTCAGGAGCAAGAGGCAAAGCTGAAGCCTAAGATAAAGGGGCTTTCACCCAGGCCCTAGAGATGGCACTTTGAACTTAGACTTTAGCTCATAAAATATAAGAGAATAAATATGTTTGTTTAAAGCCATCCATTTGTGGTATTTTCTGTTAGAGCAGCACTAGAGGACCCAAAACAGAATTGATGTACTTTCATTCTTTTCATGTGGAAATGCTGTATTTTTTTTCCATAAATATTAAGGAGCTCTGGTGGCATAGTGCCTAAGGCATCTGACTGCTAACCAGAAAGTTGGCAGTTCAAACCCACCAGCCACTCTGCAGAAGGAAGATGAGGCAATCTACTTCCGTACAGATTTACTGTCGAAAACCAGTGGGGGGTTGCTATGAGTCAGAATCAACTTGATGACAGTGGGTTTGGTTTGGTTTTTGGTTTCCAAAAATATTAGGAGCATGAACCAGGTAAAATAAACATTCATTAAAGGGTGAGGCACTCAAGTACTAGCCAAAAGCTTGGTGGTTCAAATCCACTCAGAGGTGCCTCAGAAGACAGGCCTGGCCATCTGCTTTTGGAAGGTCACAACTCTGAAAGCCCTATAGAGGAATTCAGGCAAGATAGAAGAATAGGCAGACAAGCTACACAGACCCTCTGCAACAAAGCAATGAGAAACCAATTGAAACAATACAGAAGACGATCCTGGAACCCTAAGCTTTGAAGGCAAGGATAAAGAAGTGGATTAAATACCAACTAGTAGAAGAACCTGAATGAAAACTGTGAGTAAGGAGACAATCAGAGCTGGAGACTGCCAGCTGTCCTGAGGGCACAGCCATTTGGAACATATTCCAGTACAGCCTAAGAATCAGCTTTGCTCACTAAACACTGCATGGACAAGGACTGCATTGGTGCCTGACACCAGAAAAGAAAACAGCAAAGAAGGAGACAAATGGACCTGTGGACTATAGGGTCTGTCCCGAGGACATAGCCATTTTGAAATATTCACAAGCAGCAGGTGAGACCATTTTGAATATATGCAAATGGTGTTCCTCCTAGACTGCCATATAGGAGTGGGCTCACTTGCTGAGAACAGGACAGGCAGCTGCTCTAGAGGCTGATGACTGTGAAGGTGTGATATTCTCATTATTACTCTTATACCCGATGCACTTTTGGTGAACAGAGGTGTGGCCATCCCCCGCCTCCACCCACCTTCTTGATTAGCAGGAATTTCATCCCAGTTTGTGCTCTGACAGAGCTTGGGTGTGGCATCCCACTCCCCACAGTTTTTTTTTTTGTTTGGTTTTAAATTATTCTTTTTATCTTCCTCTTTTTTCCTTTTATTTTTCTCTTTCCAATCCCTGATTTGTGTTTTTCTTTTTCCCTTTCCTGGTTCCCACCTAACCTTTTTTTTCTTTTGGTTCTTCTCATCACTCATTTTTCCTTTTGCAGTTTACCCATTTTTTCTTCATTATTCTTTTATACTTTCTCTTTTCTCTCATTCCTCTTCCACTAAATATTGTGGCTTTTTTTTTCTTTCCTCTCTTTTTCTCATTATCTTTCTTTTATCCCTTTGTAATATATTTTGAAAATTTTTCTGCTCATTTATTGATTTTTTTTCCTCACAATTGTTCCTGTTTGTTTATTTAGTTTGATTTTTTTTCTCTTGTTTTATTTTTTTGGTGGGTTAAATTTTTTTTTCTCTAACTGAGTGGAAGACAGCAACTGTTCCAACATAACCCAAACATACAAACATCTCCTATAGCCCCACCCACTGAGTAAGGGCCAATGCTTCCTTTTGCACCAACTGGCCAGTGGTAGACAGTGGTCAATACCAGCTCAACTCACCTTCACCTGCTCCTTATGAACAGCTAACAGAGAACTGTGCACACACTGCCATTCTCTTTCACACATTAAACCTAAATATAACACCACTACAATGTCTTGGAGACAACAGATTATCACAGTGCATGCAAAGAAGCAAGATAAAAGTAGTAGAAACAAGGTACCAGGATATAAACCCAGAAAATGTCCCTGAGGGAGAAGCAGCATTGGAACTCTCTGATAAGGAATTCAAAAGAATTGTATTTGGTTATTTCAATGGATTGAGAGACAAAGCAAAGAAAACACTGACAAAATTAGAGAAAACACGGACAAAACTCTAGAACAATTTAGGAAAATAATACAAGAACAAATTGATTAAATAACAAAAAATTAGAAACATTACAAAATAGCAAATAGAAATCTGGAAGATTAATACTAAGATTTCAGAAATAGATAACACATTAAAGGGGCTGATGAATAGAATTAAATCAATGGAAGACAGAATTAATGAGATTGAAGACAAATACCTCAATACTGCTTTGTTAAGGGATCAATCAGACAAAAGACCAAAACAAAATGTAGAAAGCCTAAGATTCATGTGAAATACCATAAAGAGGCATAACCTACACCTAATCAGAATTCTAGAACAGGAAGACACAAATAAAACTACAGAGGAAATTGTCAGAGATTTGTTGGAAGAGAATTTCCCTAATATGATGAAAAATGAGAATGTATCCATTCAAGAAGTTCAACAAACCCCAAATAGGACAGACCTCAAAAGAAAATCTCCAAGACATATCAACATCAAACTCACCAAAACCAAAGACAAAGAAAGAATTCTGAAAACAACATGGGAAAAATGAGAAGTTACCTAGAAAGTGCAACCAATAAGACTAAGCTCTGATTCCTCAGAGGAAACCATGCAGATGAGAAGGCAATGGGATGATATATAACAACCCTGAAAGAAAAAATTTCCAACCAAGAATTATATACCCATTCAATCTGTCTCTCAAGAATGAGGATGAAATTAGACGATTTCCAGATAAGCAGAAATTAAGGAAAATTTTAAAACCAAATCAACCTTAAAAGATATGTTAAAGGGAATCCTTCTGATAGAGAACCAACAACAGCAAACAATAACCAATTAACATAAATGATGACATAACCCAGAAACCAATCCAGTTATAGAAGTATCCAAAGTAAAATAAGCTTATAAGACTGTAAACAAGGGACCAGAGATATCAATTGGTAAAGAAGGACAAACACAAACCAAACAGAGGGAATGAATAGTGCAGTTATAGAACTTCTAAATGGTGAGGAAGTCAAGACAATTGTGAGATAGAACAGACTGTTTCAAATTTGGGAAGAAAATAATAAATCACAGGGTAACCTCAAAGAAAAATAAACCTTCACATCAAAATAAAAAAGAAGACAAGACAAATATTTAGCAAATACTTAAACAATAACAATGAAGGAGATGATGACATGATTGATAAACAAAATGGCCTCAGCACAGAAAATAATATGGAACAAAGAAATCAACAACACCATGAAAAAATACATAAGACAATGACATCAATCAATTTTTACTTGTTGATAATTACACTGAATATCAAAGAATTAAATGCACCACTCAAGAGATGGAGAGTTGCAGACTGAATAAGAAAACATGACCCATCAATACGCTGTCTACAAGAGACTCACCTTAGACACAAAGACAAAAATAGACTAAAAATCAAAGGTTGGGAAAAGATATGCCAAAGAAATGGCAACCACAAAAGAGCAGGAGTGGCAATATTAATTTCTGATAAAACAGATTTTAGGACAAAAATGACCATAAGAGACAAGGAATGAAATTATGTAATGATTAAAGGATCAATTGAACAAGAGAACATAACCATAATAAATATTTATGTACCCAATGAAAGAGCCCCAAAATACATAAACCAGACTTTAACAAAATTGAAAAGATAAATAAATGATTCAACAGTAATAGTAGGGAACTTTAATACACCAATTTTAATAAAAGATAGAACAACTAGAAAGAAACTCAACAAAGATACAGAAGAACTAAACAATATTATCATCCACTTGACCTTATAGACATCTACAGAGCACTCCACCCAACAACAGCAAAATGTACATTCTTTTCCAGCACACATGGAACATTCTCCAAGATAGACTATACATTAGGCTACAAAGCAAGCCCCAATAAATAGAAAAACACTGAGATACTACAAAGCTTCTTCTCAGATCACAATGCTATAAAATTAGAAATCAACACTAGGAAGACCAATGGAAAAAGAGCAAATGCATGAAAACTGAATAACACCCTCCTTAAAAACAACTAGTTAATAGAAATAAAAAATGAAATTAAAAAATTCCTTGAATCAAATGAGATTGAAAATGCAACATACCAAAATCATTGGGACACAGCAAAAGCAGTGATCAAAGTCCAATTTTTAGCAATAAATGCACATATCAAAAAAGAACAAAAAGACAAAATCAATACCTTAACACAACACCTCCAACAATCAGAAAAAAAAAAAAAAAAAAAAAAAAAAAAAAAAAGCCTATAGCCACCAGGGAAAAGAAATTAAAAAGATTTGAGCTGAAATAAATGAAATAGAAAGATAATAGGAAAAATCAACAAGATGAGAAGTTTGGTTCTTTGAAAAGATTAATAAAATTGGCAAACCTAACAAAAGAAAAGAAGGAGAAGATGCAAATAACACAAATAAGAAATGAAATGGGTGATGTTACAAGAGAACCAGCAGAAATAAAAAGAATAATATTAGGATACTATGAAGAACTGTACTCCAACAAATATGAAAACCTAGAAGAAATGGACAGATTTCTAGAAACACACAACCCTCCTAAACCAACACAGACTGACATAGAAAACATGAAGAGATCCATAACAAAAGAAGAAATTGAACGGGTCATAAAAAAAATTACCAACAAAAATTTCCTGACCCAGTTGATTTCACTGGAGAATTCTACCCATCATCCAGGGAAGAACAGACACCACTCCTACTCAAACTACTGCAGAACATAGAAAAGGATGGAATGCTCCCAAATACGTTTTTATGAAGCAACATAACCCTGATACCAAAACCAGGCAAAGACACCACTAGAAAGGAAAACTACAGACCAATATCCATCATGAATATAGATGCAAAAGTCTTCAATAAAATCCTAGCTAATGGACTCCAACAACATGTCAAAAAAATAATACATCATGACTAAGTGGGATTCATACCAGGTATGCAAGGATGGTTCAACACTAGCAAAACAATCAATGTAATCCATCATATAAGTAAAATAAATATGTATGCATGTGATCATATCAATCAATGCAGAAAAGACGCTTGATAAAATCTAACACCCATTGCTGATAAAAACTCTCAAAAAAAAAAAAAAAGGGATATTCCTCAGATTAAAAAGGGCATATATGTGAAACCAACAGTCAACATTATTCTCAATGGAGAGAGACTGAAACTATTCCCCTCGTGAACAGGAAGCAGACAGGGATGCCCTCTATCTCCACTTTTATTCAACATTGTATTAGAAGTCTGAGCCAGGGCAATAAGGCAAGAAAGGGAAATCAAAGGCATCTAAATTGATAAGAAAGAAGAAAAACTATCCCCATTTGCAGATTATATGATCCCATGCATAGAAAACCCAAGAGACTCAGCAAGAAAACTACTAGAAGTTATTGAAAGATTTACCATAGTGGCAGGATATAAGATCAACATACAAAAATCAGTAGGATTCCTCTACATCGGCAAAGAGGTATCTGAAAAGGAAATACCAAAAAAAAAACCAAGCTCACTGCCCGCGAGTTGGATCTGACTCATAGTGACCCCTCCTTGGATCTGAGGTGGTATCACTATGGAAGTAGATTACCCAATCTTCCTTCCGAGGAGTAGCTGGTGGGTTTGAACTGCCAGCCTTCTGGTTAGCAGTCATATGCCTCAGGCATGATGCCACCAGAGCTCCTCTGAAAAGGAAATAAGGAAATCAATATCATTAATGATAGCTGCCAAAAAGATAAGATACTTAGGAATAAATCTTACCAGGAACATGAAAGACTTATACAAGGAAAATTTCAAAACATTACATCAAGAAACTATGACAGCTCTACATAAATGGAAGAGCATATCATGCTCTTGGGTAGGAAGATTGAACATTGTGAAAATGTCACTACTATGCAAACAATCTATACATTCAATGCAATCCTGATCCAGATTCCATCAACCTTCTTTAAAGACACAGAAAAACCAATCTCTAATTTTATACAGAAAGGAAAGAGACCTTGGATGAGCAAACCACTATTGAAGAAGAAACAAAGTAGGAAGTCCCACATGCCCAGATCTCAAAACCTTCTATACAGCCACGGTTGTAAAAACAGCCTGGTTTTGGCACAAAGACAGACACATAGAGCAGTGGAACAGAATTGAGAACCCAGGAATAGAACCATTGACCTATGGTCAGTTGATCTTTGACAAAGGGCCAAAATCCATTTAAGGAGAGAAGAGATGATCTCTTTTACAAATGGTGCTGGCAAAACTGGATATCTATATGCAGGAAAATGAAACAAGATCCATACATAACACCATACACAGAAACGAACTCCAGATGGATCAAAGACTTAAATGCGAAACCTAAAACTATAAAGTTAATCAAAGAAAAAATAGGGGCAAACTTAGGGGCCCTAATTTATGGCATAAGTAGACTATCAAGTATAACCCAAGATGCACAAACAGCAGAAGATAAACTAGATGATTTGGACCTTCTAAAAATTGAATTCTTATGTACATCAAAAGACTTCTCCAAAAGAGTAAAAGAGAACCTACAGAATGGGAAAAAATATTCAGCAATGACATATCTGACAAAGGACTTATCTCTAAAATTTATAGAAAACTCCAACACCTCAACATCAAAATGTAATCATTCCAATTAGAAAATGGGCAGAAAACATGAGCAGACACTTCACCAAAGAAGATGTTCAGGCAGCCAACAAATACATGAAGAAACATTTGTTATCTTTAGCCATTACAGAGATGCAAATCAAAACAACCATGAGATACAGTTTCACCCCAGTGTTAACAGCAAAGTTCATCAGGACAGAAAATAAGAAATATTGGCAAGGACGTGGAGAGATTGGGACTCTCATACACTGCTGGTGGAACTGTAAAATGATACAACCACTGTGGAAAGTAGGATGGTGATTCCTTAAAAAGTTGGAGATAGAAATACCATTTGACCTAGGAATCCCATTACTAGGTATATATCCTAAAAAAGTGAGAGGCAAGACAGGAATAGATATATGGACACCCATGTTCATCACAGCACTATTCACAATAGCAAAGAGATGGAAACAACCTAAGTGCCAATCAACTGAAGAATGGATAACCAAACTGTGGTACATACACACAGTAGAATACTATGCAACTCTAAAGAATAATGTAGAATCTGTGAAACACTGCATAACATAAATGAACTTAAAGTACATCATGCCGAGTGAAATGAGTCAACCACAGGAAAAATATTGTATTAGTCCACTATTGTAAAAAGTCAAGGAAAGTTTTATACATATAAGGAAACTTTCCTTGTTGGTTACCAGGGATGTGAGGGGAGGGGAGGGAAATTTCCAGATAGGTTGAAAAATATATGTGTGTGTGTGTGTACCAAAAATTATTATTAAGTACCAGGGATAGGAGGGAGGGGGAAAGGGGAAACTTTTTTTGGGGAAGGAGGGGCATAGAATCTATGGTAATAGGTGGTGGAATAGTATGGAAAAGGATAGCAATAATGGTGGCACAACAACACAACATGAAAAATGTAATCAATGTCCCTGAGTTGTAATTTTGAAAGTTGTTATGTTGGCAAATGTCCTGTTGTGTATGTTTTCACCACAATAAAAGTAAAATAAATAAATAAACCTTATGGAGCACATTTTTACTCTGTACACATGTGATGGCCATGAGTCAAAAATGACTTGATGGCAATTAATAACACAACTTCCTATGAAGATTAATGCAAGTCTTATTTAAATGCAATCTAGAAACAAGAGTCCTGGAGGCAGCCCTTACTGAATGCAGGGTGCAGGCAATGTCCCCTGAAGAAGAAAACCTCTATCTAGTCCGGTTGCAGTAGCCTTTATGGACTTAGTGGGAGTTTGTCCTGTATGGGGGCTTGCCTGGTTTTGGGAGAATCACAGAAAAGGGTGGCTCAGCCCCTCTTTCTAGGAAGATCTTGCAATTCCGGGGCTAGGGGGAGGTCGATGAGACAAGTCCACAAATGCCCAGGATGATAAAGCCCTGAATAAGCTAAGGAAGTCCCTGGAGAAATTAAAGGAAGAAAGTCATGTACAGGAGATGGAACTTAAGTGGAAATGAGGCAGGAAATTTCCCAGGGCTGATTCTGGAGGAGGAATGCATTTGAGTGAGACAACCCAGCAACAGCCCATTTGTAAGACTGCTCACTCTGCCAGACATGTGCTAAGTGCTCCACTTGCATTAACCATACACACAACCTATGGAAAAACAGAGGGAGAAAGGGTTAAATAATTTGCTAGAGGTCATATGACTAGGAAAGGAAAACTGGGATATACAAAGACCTCACATGTCAACTCCAAAATCTCCAGGCTCATCTGCCCTTTGAGGGACAAGGACAAGATATTGGGAAAGTTGCTGCAAAGGAGAAAGTATCTTGTATTGCTGCAGTAGTGGACAAATGGTGTCCACTCTTGAGGAAAGGAGTGGTTGGTTCTATTGAAACATCACATTATGGTCCCAGGGAGCTGCAGGACACCACCATCTTGGCCATCTCCCCACCCTTCGTTGTTGTCTCTGCACAGCTCATCTTCCTTCTCTAGGACATGTGCAGGAGCTGGTGGCTCTTCTGGTCCCTGAGCCATCTCCTATGGCATCAGGTAGCCCTGGCCACCCATGACCCCAATTCACTATCCCCAGAGCAAATCTTCTCCCTGACCATCAAGCCCTCTGAACTCTGCCTGGAAGAAGGATTGTAGTCTTCTCTCACATCCTCAGTATCAGCAAAATTCTCCACATCTGTCAAGGTTCAGTCAGAGAAGAAGAGCCATAGGGAATTATATAGAACATGGGGTTTATTGTAGGAATTGGACTCCATACAACCATGGGAACCAGTTATTCAATTGATACATAGCCCTTGCTGTGGCATCTGGTGCTGGGCCTGCTATTGGTGGGGTCAGTTGTCAGGAAGGACAGATGGACAGGAAATGGAAAGAACAAGGGCAAACTGGAACCACTGAGGATATGTGAGTGTCCTCTTTGTTCCTCACCGTCTCTCAGCCTTCACCTGGTAGCTGACTTGCAGGAGATGTCTGTGCTTCATTGTAGGGCTGAGTGTGCACCTGCCCAGCAGTCAGCGGGCAGGAGCAGGAGCTAATGAGGGGAACTAGCTGATTAGGGATACTGTGCCTGGGCCACAAAGATCTCAGTTCTGGCACCAACATTTTGAGCATAACAAAGATGCAGCTGCTGCCTCACTTGCACTGTACCTGCACATCTCAAGAATGATCTTCTTGGCTCTGAAGGAATCTAAAGAAATAGACTGATGTAGTATTTGGAAACCACTAATCTGTCTTTGGGTAACTGTCCCCTTTCCCAGAGGCTTTTCTTGGGTAGACAGAAGGCAGTTCAGCTTCCTTAAAATAGCCATTGCCATTCAGTGGATGCCAATGTGTAGCAACCCCCATTGTGTTCCCAAGGCTGTAAATCTTTACAGAAGTAGATTGCCTCATCTTCCTCCCATGGAGCAGCTAGTGGGTTTGAACAGCTAACCTCCTGGTTAGCAGCCAAGTGCTTTACCCACTCTGCCTTATCCATCAGCTTCCTCAAGGTCAGAAAAAGGGATTCAAGAGAGGGGAAATGAAGAAGACACCACTCTCATTCCATGAGTTCACAATTTATTGTATGTTATCATTTTAGAAACTCAAACTTTATAGATGCAAAAGGCCTGTCTTTCCATTAAGAAACTGATGGTTTGGGGGTTCTGGCAAGAGGGTGGACTAGGCAGAAAGACTGCACAGACCCTCTTCAACAAAGAAAAGGGAAACCAATTAACACAGACACAAGATAATCTTGGACCCCTAAGCCTTGAAGGGAAGGATATAGAAGTGGACAAGCCCTAACTAGCAGAAGAATTTGTGTGAAAATACCAAAAAAGGAGACATACGGAGCTGTGGTCTGGCAGCAATCCTGAGTGATCTTGACAGCACAGACAGCTTGGAGATTCTTGAGCGGTGGTAGGACTTAAGATTTAACCTAAAAATCACCCTGCTAGCCAGGGGACTGCACGGAGGACTGTGCACGGTGGCTGGGGAACAAACGGAGAAGGTGAAGAGAAAGGTGGGCTGAACTGTGGACTTTTGCCAGTCAGGAGGGCTCTGCTGTTTTGAAGATTTAAAAAGTGGCTTGACTGTTTTGGATATTTAAAGAGACAGCACTCTCGCAGATTCATGGGACTTAAGAACACATTCTGCTTTCCAGCAAACCCAAGGATACTTGGGATCTGCAAGACTGAAAAGGTACTACATTCCTCTTGTTAATCTTATAATCCATACCCACTTGGTGAAAGGAGGTGTGGCCATCCCCCACTCCCACCTACCTTCTGGGACTACAGGAACTCCATCACAGTCAATGTGCTCAGACGGAGCCTGGGTGCCCTGCCCTGTCCTCCACTGATTTTTTTATTCTCTTTTTTTATTTTTTCTTTTTTGCTTTCTTTTTTCTAGTGATTAGTTTGCTTCTATTTGTCTGTTTTAAAACAACTAATATTATTAATACTTTTGTCCTTTTTGTTAATATTCTTTTTTTTCCCCCCCTTTTTTCTCATGGCTAACCCAGTTCCTTATTTTTCTTTTGGCATTTTTCCCATTTTTTTTTCTTCCTTTATTATTCTTCTTCCCTACTTTTTTTTTCTTAGTGCCCTATCCACAAATATTGCAGGTTTCCTTGTTTTTTCTTCTTTTTTGCCTTTTTTCTTTTTCTGGTTACTGTTCTTGTGTGATTACATGGTGTGTTTTTCGTCCATGGGATTGTAGTTTGTTGATGGTTATTCAATTGCAATGTGTGTCTAACTGAGTGGGGGACAACAAAAGTCCCCATAAGACACAACTACACCCACACCTCCTACAACTTCACTTACTGAGTGAGAGCCACTACCTCCTTCTCCAGCAATGGACCAATGATAAAAAACCACCAAGAAGAGCCTGAATCACGCTTGGCTGCTCTTCACAAACAGTTAACAGAGATCTAAATACAACAGCGCCACGATGTCTTGGAAACAACAGACCATCACAGTCCACACAAAGAAGCAGGATAAAGTGGTAGAAACAAAGGAGCAGGATACAGACCCAGAACACATCCCTGAGGAAGAAGGAGCATTGGAACTCTCTGATAAGGAATTCAAAATAATTATAT
>NW_006921606.1:248267-252236 GCF_000298275.1 Orycteropus afer afer
TGGAATACTATGCAATGCTAAAGAATAATGTAGAATTTGCAAAACACTGCATAACATGGATGAACTTGGAGGACATTATGCTGAGTGAAATAAGTCAGTCACAAAAGAACAAATATTGTTTTATTAGTCCGTTATTGTAAAAGTCAAGGAAAGGTTTATCAATGGAAGTAAATTTTCTTTGTTGGTTACCAGGAGGGGGGGGGAGGGGAGGGAACACTGTTAGATAGAAAGAGATACATATTGATTTGCGTGAAGAGAAGGGCAATGTACCAAATGTGAGTGATCAAAATGGTGGCATTGAGGAAGAGAAAGATAGAGAGGTACATGGGAGGTAAAGACAACAAATATGAACCCTTTTGCACACACAGTACTGCATTGTCAGTGAAGGCAAACATGGGTATACGGGTGGATAGATGGGTAGACAGATGGTTGGACAGGCTGAATTAGTGGGTATGTCTATGAAATGGGGAGTGTATCCAAAAACATGTGTAGGGTTGGCAGACAACAGTCCTGTAAGTTTATGTGTATGATCTGAATTCCCAGGTGTATAGTAGAGCTGACAAGAGGTAAGGTGGTAGTCACTGCTTTGTCAGGGGCAGCTACCCAGAGGGACCGAGTAGTTGAACCTGTGGGTTCGGGACCATAGTCGCAGAGGACATCAAGCTCAGTTAGCATAACATAGTACACAAAACATTGTTCCACCTCCTACTTTGGCGAGTAGTGACTAGGATCTTAAAAGCAAGCAAGCTGTCATCTAGATGCAACGATGGGTCTCTCCTCGTCCAGAGCAAAGAAGAATGAAGAAAACCAAAAATTCATGGATACAATCATTCCTAGCGACTGGTACACCATCCAATCTGCAGCCTATACGACTATGAGTCCAGAAGAACTAGATGGTGCCTAGCTACCAATGTCAACCACTTGGAAGGGGATCTATGGAAGAGATCCTGGATAGAGAGGGAGAACAATGTGGACAAAACTCAAAATCATTTGGAGGAAGGAAAAAAGGGGGGGACCAGGTTTGCTGCTCCAATAGAGCTTCGTGGAACCACTGAGACTATGGCCCCTAGCTGCCCTTCAGGTCTGGAATTGAACCCACACTTGTGGCTTCCAGCCAAGCAAAAGACAGGAATATGAGTTGGACATTTACCTGAGGTAAATACACTCCTTGGAGAGAACAATCATGGGAGAAAGAAGGGTTGCTTATGCACAGGGAGACAGCTCAGGGGGCAGGAGGGCATGGAGGGATGGACACAGGGAAGAGGTAATTATCAGGAGGAAGTAGGAGGGGAGCTGTTGCACTGTGGTAAATTGGGGTCAATGTCATGAGACAAAGTGTATGTGAACTGCTGTATGGAAAGTGAATTTGTTTTGTAAAAATTCACCCAAATCACAATAAAAAAAAAAAAATATGTAGAGGAAACACTAAGACACTTACAGGTAAAAATTAGGAAGGGTAAAGGAACATAAATGGAAGTTCTCTATACTTCATTTGAAGTAGTAAATGTCAATACTAGTAGACTATGATAAGTTTATCTATCTATCTGTCTATGTATAGTTAGAGCAACCATTAAGAAAACTATGAAAATTGTTATACTAAAAATATCAATACTACAAATAAATATAAATGGAATTCTAAAAAAATTGTTCAAGTAACCTATAGGAAGCAAGCAAAATTTTATGAGTTGGACCTCATCAAAACAGACATATTTTGTTCTGTGAAAGATCCTGTCGACAGGATGAAAAGACAAGCTATAGATAGGGAAAACAAGTTTGCAAATCACCTATCTGACACAGTGCTAGTATCTAGAACATATAATGAACTCTCAAAACCCAAAGATAAGAAAACAACAACAAACAACCAAAACACTCATTCTAATTAGAAACAGGGTAAAACACAAGAAACTGACATTTCACCAAAGAGGATATACAGATGGCAAATAAGCATCATTAGCTAGTAGGGAAACACAAATTCAAACCACAATGAGATATTGCTAAATACTTATTGGAATGGTTAAAATGAAAAGTAGGAATAACATCAAATGTTGGCCAGTATGTGGAGAAGATGGAATGCTCAAAGATTGCTGATGAAAATGTAAAATGATAAAGCCACTCTGGATAGTATTTTGACAGTTTCTTATATAACAAAATATCCACTAGCCATACAACCCTGCAATGATATAAAAACATTCACATGAAAACCTGTACACAAATGTTTATAGTAGCTTTAGTCACAATATTTCAAAAGTAGAAGTCCAAATGTCCTTCAATGGGTGAAGGGTTAAACAAACTCTGGTATACCTATACAATGAAATGTCACTAAGCAATAAAAAAGAACAAAATATTGCTACATGCAACAATTTGAATGGATATTATAGGCATTAAGGTTAATGAAACAAGCCAATCTAAAAAGGTTATATCTGTACAAGTCTATTTATATAACATCCTCAGATGACAGAACTGTAGAGATAGAGCACAGATTATTGGTTACCAGGGTACAGGGATAGGGGTGAAACTATAACAAGGTAATGTGATGAGGTTCCTCTGCGGTGATGGAATAGTTCTGTATCCCAATTGTAGTGATGGTTACATGAATCTATATGTGGCATTAAATTGCATAAAACTACATATATACACCGACACTCACACACACCCACATATGCAAAAGATTGTGAGTTAAAAAAAAAGTTGTGAACAGAATAAGATCTATTGTCTAGTTAATAGTAATCTACTTTTAATTTCTTGGTTTTGATATTATACTGCAGTTATATAATATGTCACCATAGGAAGAATCTAAGTGAAGTGTTCAATAGCCTTTCCTGATAATTTTCACAACTTCCTATAAGTCTACAATTATTTCAAAATAAAATTAAGAGTAGAATTGCATAGCTGATTATTGTAATTGCTGTCAATAAGTTGTACAACAGTAAAAAGTGGAATTGGCAAAAGTCATATGATAGATACATTTGCAATAATGACAAAACATAGAGTAGCTGTTGAATCTGCTTATGTATAACTAACATCTGTTGGGATTTGGTTCCTTGGTTTGGAGGTTTAGAGTCATTGTTTCTTAAGACATTTCCATTAATTGGCCTTATAATATGCTTACTGCTTCAATTCTGCTTCCCAGTTCATTGTGTCGTTCCTGGGATCTTAAAAGCTTGCAAATGGCCATATACACAGCAATTGGTTTCTATTTACTTGGAGGAGCGGAGGAAGAAGGAGAGTCAGGAATAGAAGGAGGATATGGAATGTATGGGTAGGTGGCATCATGAACAACTGACAATCCACTGCAGTCAAGTCCATTCCAATTCATAGCAATCCTATAGGACAGAGTAGAACTGCCCCATGGGGTTTCCAAGGCTGTACATCTTTACAGAAGCAAACTGCCTCATCTTTTTCCTGCTGAGCACCTGGTGAGCTCACACCACTGACCTTTTGGTTAGCAACTAAATGCTTTAACCATAGTGCCATCAGAGCTCCTTATTAGTATCACCAGTGCTGAAATTACTAATGCTGCTGTTTTTAGGTGCTGTCGACTCAGCTCTGACTCATAGTGACCCTATGTACAACAGAATGAAACACTGCCAGGTTGTGCGCCATCCTCACAATCCTTGTTATACTTGCAGACACTGTATCACTCCATCTTGTGGAGGGTCTTCCCCTTTTTCTCTGACCCTGCACTTTACCAAGCCAATATCTTTCTCCGGGATATAGTAATTACTTATAGCAATATGAATATAACAGTATTTGTCTCTAATTGTTCTATCATTCCTTGCTGTAGTAAAAAAATAATAATGGTATAGAAAGTGAAATTATTTTAGAATCTGCAGATCCTGTAAATAACAGAAATACAAATGCTGTTTCCTGAAATAAATTTTCTTCTAGTCACTTAAATTATTGGATCAAAAGATGGTCAAGTGATTGTCAACATCACAGAAAACACTTGAAAATTTGTGTAAGAAAAAA
>NW_006921606.1:252336-258258 GCF_000298275.1 Orycteropus afer afer
ATATATATATTTCTGGATGGTTAAAAAAACATGGTTCTGTAGCCAGAATATATTTCTAGGGTGCAAAGGTAATGGTAAAAATTATAAGAGGGTGTGCCTACTGTATTCGCCACCAGTCAGCTCTGTATATTATTTTGTTTACAAACTATTCAGTCCTAAGTAATTTAATTCTCGATTTGCTATGGATGGATCTAGCAATTAGTGCAACTAGAATATGACTGCTAAACATGAAAACAGTTCAATTCACAGAGATTGTATGTTATCATAGTTAAACCAAAGACTTGGTTTTGGTTTAACTCATGAACTAGAAACACAAATTAATGAAGAACGTCAGTATTGGAACGTTGTTTTGCATTGTGTTGTTGCTGTCATTATAACAATCACTAATCTGGACTATCTTTTCAAGGAAGAAATTAAATGTTTGGGTCATCACAAGTGGAAATTTTTTTGGTTTACTTGAATTTGTTGCTCAGTTTGACCCACGTCATACCTCAAATATGGTACCACAGGAAAGGGTAACTCATTGTATATGCAAAAAAAAAAAAAAAAAGGGGAGAGGGAATATCAATAAACTTAATATGTTTATTAAAAGTTCAATCAACCATTTTCAGTGAAATAAGTATAGCACTGTATTATAGGTTGTCTATAGATTTCACTCCTGATCTTTCTTAGACAGATCAGCTAAGAATTGTTTTAAGTTACGTATTTCCAATTGATGGAAAACCTGTGAAGTGATTTATCAAATTTACTAGCTTAAAAAGTCATACCAGTGAAGAAATTGTATATCAAGTACAGATACCCTCCACTTTTGGAAAGTTTGCTTTTACGAAAGTCCTTCATAAGTACCTGTTTTTGCTAACTGAAAGAAATCGGAATGTTTCTACTTTTACAAAAAAAGGCAAAAAGCAAAACTAGCATCAGTGTTTGCTTTTCAGTGAGCCATTAGCAAGGCAGCACATACCCCAATCAGTAAAAAAGGTGTTTCTAAGTTCCTTTCCTGGGAATTATGCAAAGCATCTCAGCATCAAGCTGCCATAGTTTTGAACTGTGTCTGTGGACACTATATGTTAGTGTGATTTTAGGTTTTGTGTGTTATTTGATATGATTTGGTACATTGTTTTTAGGGTCCAGGAATGCTCAAAAACATTTCTCATACTGTGGTAGTTACGGTTGTGTGTCAACTTGACTGGGCTGTAGTTTGAGTGGCCGGGCAGCTGGATGTAGTTATTCTCCATGATGAGATTGTAATCACATCCATGGTAGAAATCTGCTATGAGCAGTTAAGTAGATGCCTTTGGGGTATGGGCTGCTTCCAGTATATAAGGAGGAGCTTTGAGAAAGGTATCTAGCTTTTTGACACATCTGAAACCTGCATTTGGCCTGCAGTGTTGCCTGCTGATCTAGGGATTGTGCCGTTTTACCTGTCAATCTTGGGTTCGTCAGCCTCAGCATCCAGTAGCTGTGTGAACCAGAGATGCTTTAGTTCCAGTGAGCTGGAACAGAGGCAGAGCTGAAGTCCAAGTTCAAGGGGCCTTCACCCAGCCCTAGAGCCGGCATTCTGAATTGGGACTTTTAGCTTCCTAAACAGGAACTCTTGTAGCATAGTGCCTAAGGCACTTGACTGCTAACCAGAAGGCTGGAGGTTCAAACCCACCAGCCACTCCTCTGAAGGCAGATTGGGCAATCTACTTCCGTAGTGACACTGCCTCAGAAACCCAAGGAGGGGTTGCTATGAGTCAGGTCCGACTCGATGGCAAATAACAACAACAACAACAACAGCTTCCTAAACTGTAAGAGTATAAATTCCTGTTTGTTAAGCCATCCATTTGTGATATTTTTGTCAAAGCAGCACTTGAGAACTAACATATACATAAATCAATGGTAATTGCTTTTTCACTTTACTCTATTTATGCTTAAGTTTAATAGGAATGGTCTGCTATCAAATAGTGGGGGAAATTTGTACTTCACCATTTATGTGAAATTTGAAAAATTGATATTTTTCTAAGTTCCAGTCCTATGACAGTGCTGTCAATATGTCAGGGCACACAATATAAAGGCACACAATAGAAAATTCAGCATCAAGCTATCACAGCTTTAAATTGTGTGTGTGAACATTAAAAGTTAGTGTTATTTTAGGTTTTATACATCATTTGGTAAGATTTGGTAGGTTATTTTTGGGTCTTGGAATACTCAAAAATTTTAAATTAATGACAATTCTTTATTTGCTTTACACCATTTCAATTTACAAAAAGTTTTATAGAAATGTTTTACTCTTGGATAGCAGGAGAAACCTGTACTTCACTATTTATATGAAGTTTACAAAATTTCTAAGTTATGCCTATGACAATTACAAAAGCATGAAACAGAAAATTTTAGAATACAATGAACATGCCATTTCATACAATGTGCTGCTCATTCAAGGAGCCATGGTAGCACAATGGATAAGTGATTGGTTGCTAACTGAAAAGTTGACCGTTCGATCTCACTAGCTGCTTCATCGGAGAAAGAAGTGACAATCTGCTTCTATAAAGATTGCAGACTTGAAAATGTTATGGGGCAGTTCTACTCTGTCCTGTAGTATTACTGAGTCAAAATCAACTTGATGGCAATGAGTTTGGTTTGTTTTTTTGCTGTACATTCACTTAATCTTGTAGGAGATAATATAGTAGATTGTGGTCGGTGTCATAGTTGGAACTGTGTGTCAACTTGGCTGGAGTACAATTCTGTGTGGTTTACGCAGTTGTGATGTGGATTATTACCAAGATAGGGTTGGATGTATATGTTTTGAGTAGCTAATCCATTGAAAGAGAGTTTCCCTAGGGATGTGGCCTGCTTCCAGTACATTTATGGACATCCTGGGAAAAGAGACACTCTTCTGTGGATTGGGATCCTGTTGCGCTGCCTACAACTGTCCAGGAGTGAACAATCCATCATTTGGCCTAGAGTTCTTGGATTCATCATTCATTAGAATCAACAGCCGGTATACTGCCTGCTAACCTTGAGCTTGACAGCCCCTGCAGCTGTGTGAGTTGGGAAAAGCCTCCAGCTTGACAATTGATCCAAGAACTTGGGACTTGCTGGCTTCTATAAGTGTGTGAGCCATTTTCCTAAGATAAATGTCTCTTTCTCTATATGTATATATGGGAGCTCTGGTAGCATAGTGCTTCAGGCACTTGACTGCTAACCAGAAGGTTGGCAGTTCAAACCAGCCACTCCTCGGAAGGAAGGTTGAGCAATCTACGTCCATAGTGATGCCTCGGAAACCCAAGGAGGGGTTGCTATGAGTCAGGTCCAACTCGACGGCACATGACAACAACATATGTATATATAAGCTTTACTGGTTTTGCTTCTCTAGAGAACCCAGCCTAACACAGTCTGGAAGCAGTTGATTTTTTTCTACTGATCGTTACTCTATACATTTTTTACTCATTGATGTGGAGTTCTTAAAACATATTTAGGCAATATTTGAGTACGAAAATGCATTCCTAATATATGTTCGGAAGTGAGTGCATGATGAAGCATCAAGTGCAACCTTGGAACTGTACTTTCCAATTCTACATGCCTTAGAAAATATTGCTGGAGACCAGACACAAAAAAGGAGATGCCAAAATAAAAGCTGAAAACATCACCAGCAAAGTGCAAACACTACAGTATATATTTATGTTGGTTATGTGGAATAAGTTATTGCAGCATCGTTATCTTAATATCATTTCATCAAATGAGTCAAACTCTCCAAGATTCAGAAGCAAATTTAAAGACGTGCAGAGATCTCTGCCAGTCATTAATATATTACTTACATAATTTAAGAGAAGATTTTTTAAAAAATTGAAAACACAACAAAACAAATATAAATACTGATTATTAACCAGTTCATTGTCACAGAAGCATTAGAAAGAAATGAGCAAATGATGGAAGTGCTCCAGATTATTCAGTGCCAAAGATCAATTTCACGTAACCATATACTATACCATTCTTTTCATGTAAGATTCAACATATCAATGATGATGTATTTCCTCTCTGTTGTTGAAATCTAGTAAATTGTTTTGATCTATTCTCATGTTCACTGGTTCTATTCTCTGTCATCTCCGATCTACTATAGAGTCCATTCAATGAGTTAATTTCAGTTACTGTATTTTTCAATTTTATAATTTCCATGAAATTTAAAAAAATAACTTCTATATTACTGAGTATTCTATAATACTTCTGTATTACTGAGACTTTTTATTTTTCATTTGTTTCAAGAGTATTTGCTTGTTGAAGCATTTTTATGACAACTGTTTTAAAATCTTTGTCAGATCATTTCAATTTTGAGTCATCTCAGTATTTGCATTTGTTGTCTTTCAGTTGGGATTTTCCTAGTTCTTGATATGACACACACACACACACACAAAATGTATTGCCATCGAGTCAGATCCAACTCATAGCAGCTCCTCCTTTAGTTTCCAAGGTGGTATCCCTATGAAAGAAGATTGCCCAACCTTCCTTCCAAGGAATGGCTAGTGGGTTTGAATCGCCAGACCTTCTGGTTAGCAGTCAAATGCATTAGGTACTTGAAGTGAATTGCTTGATGTGGCCCTTCTGGCCATTGTCCTTCATTCTGTGATGTACTGTAAATCTTATTATCCATGCCTGTTTGGGGTGGTGTGATAGTTAAGGTCAGGTATCAACTTGGCGGGTAGCTGGTAGTAGTCGTTCCCTATAATGACTGGCAATTGGCTCTGTGATGGGGTTTGCCTTGAGCTGCTGATTATTAAAGCTATCCACTTAGGTTATTTCTGGTTGGGGCAACACAGGTGGAATGTATCTTGAGTCCTGCCTTGCTGGAGGGTATAATTCAAATCACCATCCTTAGCTTCCTTGAGGGTATACCTACAAATCTCCTGGGAAGATTCGCCCTCCTCTTGCTCCGGTTTTGTGTCTTGGCTCTTCCTCATCTCACCCCTGGATTTGGGATAGCAGCCATCATCTGATCTGCTGATCAAGGTTCATCAAACCCTGAGAATTGGGAGGATCCTCCAGACCTACTCATGGACCTGGGACTCCCCAGCCTGCCAGCCTCCACCACTATTACGTGAGACAAACCCTTGGGTGTCTGTGAGTTCTGTGAGGTGTTACAGCAAAGTACAGAACACTAAGATGGGGGAAATTATTGGGAGGAGGAGGAGGAGTAGTTAATGTCTGAAATGATGGGGTGGTATGGTAGTTTGGACATTTGGGACATCTTTAACCTCCACCTCATGGGGACTGGCCTTGTGCTGATCTTTCTGAGAGAAACTGTTCAAGCAGTACTAAGCCACCAGAACTCATAAAGGGGTCTTTAATTACATCATTAGAAAATAGTGGATTTGTCTTCTTTTTAGAGTATCCAGATATTTTGGATATTATGTTAGAAGACTCTGGATCTTACTTAAATCTTCCATTTTCAAAAGCAGTCACTCTATTTAGATTTAGTACAGAGGTCCTTTAAGCCTTGCCTTGCAATATTGAAAGATTCTGTGGACAAAATATTGAATGATGCAGGAAGCATCAAAAGAAGAATGGAAGGAATACATAGAGTCACTGTACCAAATGATCTTCATCCATTTCAGGAGGTAGCATATGGTCAAGAACCAATGGTACTAAAGGAAGAAATCGAAGCTTCACTGAAGGAATTGGTGAAGAACAAGGCACCAGGAATTGACACAATACCCATTGAAATGTTTCAGCAAATAGATGCCCCACTGAAGGCATTCACTTGGTAATGCCAAGAGATTTGGAAGACAGCTCCCTGGCCAACTGACTGAAAGAGATCCATTCCAAAGAAAGGTAATCCCACAGAATTTGGAAATTATCCAACAATATCATTAATATCACATGCAAGTAAAATCTTACTGAAGATAATTCAAAAATGGTTGCAGCAGTATATTGACAGAGAACTTCCAG
>NW_006921606.1:259162-261171 GCF_000298275.1 Orycteropus afer afer
ATGTCATGCTTGGTAAGATGGAATGTCTACGAAAGAGGGGAAGGC
The DNA here is from genome assembly GCF_000298275.1 of Orycteropus afer afer. Taxonomy (NCBI): domain Eukaryota; kingdom Metazoa; phylum Chordata; class Mammalia; order Tubulidentata; family Orycteropodidae; genus Orycteropus; species Orycteropus afer. The sequence goes on from NW_006921606.1 coordinate 259,208, forward strand.
CCTCAACCAGATGGCTTGACACAGTGTCTGCGGTGATGGGCTCAAGTATAGCAAGGATTAGGGAGCTGGCACAGGACCCAGCAGTGTTTCGTTCTGCTGTGCATAGGGTGGCTATGAGTCAAAGATGACTCAATGACACCTAAAAACAACAACAATGTGGATGTCCTTGCCTACATTTGTTGGCTATGGTTCCAATGACAAATTATTTTTGAGAGTTTTTGCAGTGCTATTATGGTCTGATTTATTTGTGTGCTACTTGGAAGCCACACTGAACTCTTGTGGTATTCTAACTGGTAATGTTCAAATCTTTTGATATGTTGATTCTAGTCAGTTTCATCTCTGGGTTGGGCAGCTATCTGCTCAGGACTTCCTATGCAGATTTAAAGGATCACTTTCTCCGATTCCTTCTTCTTCAAGATTCTCCCCCACACTCTGTAGTTAGGAGTAGGAAAGAAAATCTAGATTCTCCAATCCATGTCCTCTGACATCATGCCAGTGGGGAAGATGTTGGCAAGAGTCACCTGATGTTGCTAGGTGGGAGCAGATCTACACTCCCTGCTTGGCTTCTGCTGGAACTTCCAAGAGGAAAGCATCTACCCAGGCTGTCTTCTGTGCTTTGTAGGAAATGAGAGACTAGACTTTCCACTCAGCATTTGGTGGCATTGTAGGAATGTGGTTATCTATGTAGTTTGGTTGAGGGTAAACAGATATTTTCTAAAAGACTTTTCCTGCTGGGCTACCTCTTTCTCTTTCCTTTGACTAGAGGAAGCAGGCTTTTTTTAGAGTTTTTACTATCTGAGCCTGATGGTGGTTCTGGTCTTCAGGCTTCTCCCAGTCCAGAATATATCAAAGATATAAAGAAGACCCAGGAAACTCACTGCTGCACCATTCCTCATGTCCTGAGGTCTCTAGCCTGTCTGCTGGAACTCCTTCCAACTTTCAGCATTCCCTTTTGTGTGCCTGTGAATTTATTTCCAATATTTTTAGGTGTACTTAGCAGAAAGGAGCAGGGAAAAATAAATCTACACAAGCTTGTTTAAACCAAAATCCTAGCTATGTTTTCTCTTTTACTTTGTAGTTAGAAAATGTGATTTTTTTTTCTTTTTTAGAGTATTGGAGTCAGTGTTTGTTTCTTTTATTTTCAGCTAAATAAGTGTCTGAATACATTCTTATAAAAATGTGATAGGTCACTTCTGGTAAGATGGAGGAATAGGCAGACAAGCAACACAGACCCTCTTCAACAAAGAAAAGAAAAACCAATTGACAGAGATACAGAAGATAATCCTGGAACCCTGAACTTTGAAAAGAACTATACAGAAGTGGATTAGGCACCAACTAGTGGAAAAATCTGAATGAAAACAGTGAGTACAGAAATGGTCAGAGCTGCGGACTGACAGCTACTCTGATGAGACCAACAGCCTGAATATTTCCAAGTGGTGTTGGGACCTGAGAATTGATCTAAAGATCAGTCCCCATCACCAAGGGGTACAGGGAAAACTGCTCTGGTGGCCTATGACTAGGAAAGGAAACAGCAAGGAGGAAGACAACCTGACTTGTGGATTTTCTGCTGTCTGGAGGGTGCAGCCATTTTGATTGTTTACAAGTGGAAACCATTTTGGATTTTAAAATGATAGCATTCTCATTTGGATTCCAGGGACCTAAGAACAGGCTCTGTTTGCCAGGGTCAGCAAGGACATACGAGAGGCTGACAAGGGAAAGGAGACAGGTGGTGAGTGTATAAGTGTTATCAACTAGTGAATAGAGAGAGGACCACAGCATAGTACCCTGCCTGTATAGATAACATACAAACTAAACAAAGAAAATGAAAATTGTGGGCAAGTCACTCCAACATATAATAACCAATTAAATATAAACACAAAAATGTCACAATGCCTCAGAGACAACAGAGCATCACAGTCCACACAAAGAAGCAAGATAAAGCAGAAGGAACAAGGAACCAGGAT
>NW_006921606.1:262466-284681 GCF_000298275.1 Orycteropus afer afer
TAGGGAAGTCAAGACAACTACAAGATAGAACGGACTGTTCCAAACTTGGGAACAAAACTATAAATCACAAGGTAACCTCACAGAATAAATAAACCTTCACATCAAAATGAAAAAGAGGACCAGCATAAATATTTGACAAATACTAAAACAATAGCAATGAAGGAAGTGATAACATGATTCATAAACAACATGAGCTCAACATAGAAAATTATATGGAACAAAGAAATCGACACAATGAAAAAGCACATGACAAAAATGACAGCAACAAATTCATATTTGCTAATAATTACGTATCTGGCAAGAGACTTATCTCTAAGATTGATGGAATACTCCAACTCCTCAACACCAAAGGAATTAACAATCCCATTGAAAAATGGGCAGAAGATATGAATAGACACTTCACCAAGGAGGATATTCAGGTGGTCAGCTAATACTTGAGAAGATGCTCACAATCATTGACTATCAGAGAGATGCAAATCAAAACAACAGTGAGATATACCGTCTCACCCCAGCACTGATGGCAAGGTTCAATGAGACGGAAAATAACAAATGCTGCTGGGGATGTGGAGAGATTGGGACTCTCATACACTGCTTGTGTGACTGTGAAGTGACACAACCACTGTGGAAAGCAATATGGTGATTCCTTAGAAAGTTGGAATTGGAGATACCATTTGATCCAGCAATCCCATTACTAGGTTTATATCCTAGAGAGGTGAGATCCAGGATAGGAACAGATACATGCATGCTCATGTTCATCACAGCACTATTTACAATAGCAAAAAGGTGGAAACAACCTACGTGCCCATCAGAAGAAGTGTGGATGACCAAACTATGGTACATACATATAATGGAATGCTATGCAGCACTAAAGAATAATGTAGAGTCTGCAAAACACTGTATAATATGGATGAACTTGGAGGACATTATGCTGAGTGAAATAAGTCAATCACAGAAGGACAAATATAGTATTAGTTCGTTGTTGTGCAGGGTCAAGGAAAGGTTTATATATGGAGGGAAAATTTCTTTGTTTGTTGCCAGGGGTAGAAAGGGAGGGGATGAAACACTGCAAAAGAAAAACAATGCATTGAAAAAAAAAGTGATAATGACAGTAATAACAAACACTAATTTACGGGTAGATACATAGATAAGACAGGCAAGATGATCATGTATGTGAAGGTGAATGGGAATATGTCCATGACCATACATAGGCTTGGCAGATGATATTTCCTCATACATATTTGTATGTGCTATAAAAATGTCCATATACATTATAGAACTAACAGAGGACAGAGTTAAGATCACTTCTTAGCCACAGCTAAGCACCTCGAGAGAGTTAGTCACTAGGCCTGTGGGCTTGAGACCGTGGTTGCAGAGGACTTCAAGCTCAGTTGTCACAAAATACTACACAAAAATATTATTCTGCATCATACTTTGATGAGTAGTGTCTGGAGTTTTAAAAGCTTGGGAGATGCAACTACTAGTCTCTCCTCATCTGAAGCAAAGAAGGGTGAAAAAAATTGAAGACTTATGGAAACAATTAGTCCAAGGGACAATGGATGACAGGATCCCTAAACAACCCTGAAACCAGAAAAATTAGAAGGTGCCCAGCTACAAATGCCAACATCTTGGAAAGGGATCAAAATTGGATATCCTGGGTAGAGTAGGAAAAAAAATGTGGAACAAAATTCAAAAGCATAAAAAAGACCAGAATTACCGGTTGGATAGAGACTGGTAAAACTCCTGAGACTATGGCCCCGGGTCTCCCTTTCAGGCCTGAAATTGGACTCATTCTGGTGGCTCAACTCTCAGCCAGGCAATAGACAGGTCTATGAGCTGAACAACTACACCAGAAGATGCACTCTTTAAGGCAGTCAACTATGGCACAGCAGAAGGGCAGCATTTTCACAGGGAGAAAAGTAGGCAGGCAGTAATGTACAGGTAAGAAGGATATAGGGAAAAGGTAAGCACAGGGAAGAGGTAGGAGGAGAGCTGATACATTGTGGAGGTTGTAATCAGTGTCACAAAGCAAAATATTTATGAACTGCTAAATGTAAAATGAACCTGCTTTGTAAAATTGCAACCAATAAAATTTTAAAAAAAAAGTGATAATGAATAAGGTTTTGTTAACCTGAAAAATCTATTTGAGCTGAAAGTATATTGCAATATTCTTTGTCAGCAAGAAAAATATTTATGCTTTTGTGCTTTAAATGTTATAGTATCTGAAGGAAAAGTTTCTTTGACTTTTTTTTTTTTTTAACTTTTTGCAATATTGAAATTACTCATTTGGGCTCTCCTAAAGACAAGACTCTCCATGAGCATCATCTCTTTGAATCAAAGTCAGTATCTTTCAGTCTTAACTATGATGAATGGCACTGTGACAAAGGCCTCCCATTGTTTGCTATTAGCCAGTCTGCCTGTCACATATCTACTTTTCCTGATTCCACTCTTACAGAAAAGCAGAGCTGAGAGCCAAGTCTTCCACAATGTGAGACCAAAGATGGAAATGCTAATCCTGTAGCTTGAGCCCATACACCATTTTATAATCATTTCAAATATAGCTAATAATAAACCCTAATAAGCTAATAAGCCACTATTTGCCTGTCATTTTGTCATACTGTGGTGGCTTGTATGTTGCTGTGAGGCTGGATTGGAGGCTATGCCACTGTATTTCAAATACCAGCAGGGTCACCCATGGTGAACAGGTTTCAGCAGAGCTTCCAGACTAAGACAGACTTGGAAGAAGGAAGAGGCCACTCACTTCTCAAAGAATTGGCCAGTGAAAACTTTATGAATAGCAGTGAAATACTGTCTGATTTATTACTGGAAAATTTTATGAACAGCCCTGAAACACTGGGCAATATAGTGTCAGAAGTTGAGCCCTTCAGGTCAGAAAGCACTCAAAATAGGACTGGGGAAGAGCTACTTCCTCAAAGTAGAGCCGACCTTAATGATGTAGATGGAGTAAACCTTTCAGGACCTCCATTTGCTAATGTGGCATGAGTCGAAATGAGAAGAAACAGCTAGAAACATCCATTAATAATCAGAACATGGAATGTGTGAAGTATGAATCTAGGAAAAATTGAAGTAGTCAAAAATGAAATGGAATGCATAAAGATCAATATTCTAGGCCTTAGTGAGTGGAAATGGACTGGTTGGGGCCATTTTGAATCAGACAACCATATGATATACTACATTGGGAATGACAAATTTAAGAGGAATGGTGTGGCATCCATTGTCAAAAAAAAGTTTCAAGATCTATCATGAAATACAATGCTTTCAGTGATAAGATAATATCCATACACCTACAAGGAAGACCAGTTAATACTACTATTATTCAAATTTACACACCAACCAACAAAACCAAAGATGGGGAAATTGAAGATTTTTACCAACTTCTACAGTCTGAAATTGACAGAACATGCAAGCAAAATGTGTGGATTATCACTGATGATATGAATGCGAAAACTGGAAATGAAGAAGAATCACCAGTAGTTGGAAAATATGGCCTTGGTGAAATAATGCTGGAAATTGCATGATAGATGGATCTTGGCTGAAAGCAAAGAATTCCAGAAAGATGTTTATTTGTGTTTTATTGGCTATGCAAAAGCATTTGATTGTGTGGATCATAACATATTATGGTTAACATTGTGAAGAATGGGTATTCCAAAACACTTAATTGTGATCATGAGGAACCTGTACATAGACCAGGAGGAAACAAGGGGATACTGCATGGTTTAAAATCAGGAAGGGAGTGCATCAGGGTTGTATCCTTTCACCACACTTATTCAATCTGTATGCTGAGCAAATAATCTGAGAAGCTGGACTATATGAAGAAGAGTGTGGCATCAGGATTGGAGGAAGACTCTTTAACAATCAGCAATATGCAGATGACATAACTTTGCTTGCCGAAAGTGAAGATGACTTGAAACACTCACTGATGAATATTAAAGACTTCAGTCTGCTGTATGGATTACACTTCAACATAAAGAAAATGAAAATCCTCAGAACTGGACTGATGAGCAACATCATGATAAATGAAGAGAAGATTGAAGTTTTCAAAAATTTCATATTACTTGGTTTCACAATCAACACCAATGGAAGCAGCAGTCAAGACATCACACAACATATTGAACTGGGCAAATCTCCTGCAAAAAGACCTCTTGAAAGTGCTGGAGAGCAAAGCTCTCTCTTTGAAGACTAAAGTCCACCTAACTCAAGCCATGGTATTTTCAATCGCTTCATATGCACGTGAGAGTGGGACAATGAATAAAGAAGACCAAAGGAGTTGATGCTTCTGAGTTGTGGTGTTGGCAAAGAATAATGAAAGTACCATGGACTGCCAAGAAGAACTAATAAATCTGTCCTGGAAGAAGAGTAGCCAGAATGCTCCTTGGAAGCAAGAATGGCCAGAGTTCCCCTGACCTACTTTGGTCATATTGTCAGAAGGGACCATTCCCTGGAGAAAGATAGCATGCTGAGTAAAGTAAGAGTCAACAAAAAAAGGAGAAGGCCCTCAACAAGATGGATTGACACAGTGGCTGCAACAATGGGCTTAGGTATAGCAAGGACTGTGAGGCTGGTACAGGACCAGCCAGTGTTTCATTCTGTTGTACATGGTGTCACTATGAGTCAAAGCCAACTTGATGACACCTAACAACAACAACAACAACAATAATAAACCTAAGAGTCCAGTTGGACTGTTTCTTTGGTCACCTCTATCTGTAAGGTCTGTTCTTCCTGCCCTAGTCTTTAAAAGCCCCACAGCCCTCTGACCCTGCCCTTTCAGCCATGGGGAACAAAATGTGTGATGTAACATTTTACTCTAGCCTCCTCTGTCTACAAGACTCACATAGTGTGACCACCCCTTTGCAAGCCACCATGGGGAGGCTCAAGACCATGCTGAAGATGTCACTTGCTTTTCTCAGAACTTGCCTTGAATCTTCTCTGGATCCTCCTTGTTCCACCTCCTCTTATCCCTTCAACTTCAGGTTTCTCCTCGCCAAACATGGGCTTCCTGCTAGGTCCTCAGTGTTTCCTGTGCCTCAGGACTGATATCCTGGCATCCATGGCACTCTGGTGGGGAATTCCTATGAGAAGGCCAGTTTTCCCAGGGCAGGGCACTGGTGATGTGAATGGTGCACACAGAGAAACTAAGCATTCTCCATCTGACACAGCTGGCACTCATGAAACTAGATTCATGGGGATGAGACATTACAGGTCTGGCCTGGTTTGCTATTGGCTGCTGACTCAGGTACAGTGTCAGTAATGAAACAATTTTTGGCATTAGGAATCCTCCCAACTTGAATGAATTCTGAGCACTGAATAAGAAAACTTTTGGTTAGCAGAGTACTTCAACTCATAATATCCATGTGGTGGTTAAGTTTGTGTGTCAACTTGGCTGGGCCTGGTTGAGGGGCTGGGCAGCTGAATGTAGTTATTCTCCATGGTGAGATTGGTAATTAACTCCATGGTGGAATCTTTTTTTTTTTTTTTTTAAATTATTTATTGTGATTTGGGTGAAGATTTACAGAGCAAATTCACTTTCCATACAGCAGTTCACATGTACTTTGTCTCATGTCATTGACCACAGTTTATCACAATGCAACAGCTCCCCTCCCACTTCCTCCCCATAGTTACCTCTTCCCAGTGTCCATCCCTCCATACTCTACTGCCCCCTGAGCTGTCTCCCTGTGCATAAGCAGCCCTTCTTTCTCCCATGATTGTTCTCTCCAGGGCATGTGTCTACTTGAGGTAAATGTTTAACTAACATGCCTATACTTTGTTTGGCTGGAAACCACAGGTGTGAGTTTAATTCCAGACCTGAAGGGCAGCTAGGGGCCATAGTCTCAGTGGTTCCATCAGACTCTGTTGGACCAGCAAACCTGGTCCCATGGTGGAATCTATTGGAGCAGCTGAGTAGCTGCTTTGGGTATGTGGTCTGCTTCCCATATATGAGACAGCTTTGGGAATGGTCTCTAGCTTATGGCATGGTTGTACCCTACATGTAGCTGTGTGGTTGTTCAGCAGCCTGTTATGCTCTGCCGACCTTGGGACTTTCAATGGACTTGAAGTAATGGCCTGTCATGTGGTTTGGTAAGATTGGGTCTGGGCGTTTTTACTTGTCAACCTTGGACTTGTCAGCTTCAGCTGCCAGCAGCTGTCTGAGTGAAGAAAAGCCTCTAGCTTTAGTGGGCTGGGAGCAGGAGGCAGAGCTGAACCCCAAAGTTGAAGGGCTTTCACCCAGCCCCTAGAGCCTGACACTTTGAACTTTAACTTAAAGCCTCCAAACTGTAAGAGTTTATTAATTCCTGTTAGACAAGACCATCCCATTTGTGGTATATTCTTGTCAGAGTGGCACTAGGTAACCAGAACAATCCAGGAGAATAAGTTCCAGGAAACTGTTTACAGGACACCCTCAAGATTCTGTGACAGTGCATAGACTGGAGCCGTCATGTCAGCCCTTTCTCAGGCTTGAAGACAGCACCCTCAAGTCCTGCCACTTGCCTAACAGGTGGGCTGAATCACGTGTTGGTTCCCACATGCTCTGAGGCTTGTGTGTGGGGTAAGAAGGGAGAGTATTGATGCTAATTTTTGAAAGAAAACTTCAGGATCAGCATTAATGTTCAAGTAAATATCTACAAGATGCATCTTTATGCCAAATAATCAATTGTAATTCAACTTGTATATAGTGGAAAATTTCTATTTTGTGTTGAATGTGGGAACATTTTATTGTCTTTGGTGACATGAGAATGGGGCCTTTAGGGTCTTAGAAAGGGCCCATGTGCACCAGGAAAGTGGGGTACAAAAATAAAAAGGCCAGAAGGGAAAAGGTCAGCTTCAATAAGCTTACCCAATATCTTGCAATCAGAAATTTCAGAAAGCAGCTAATTTTATGTCCTCACCCACCTAAGTTTTGTGTCCGTTGAGTTAAATGGGGCAAAGATTTCATTATGGATCCAATGTTCAGTGTCAACTGGGTCCAACAATGTGCATGGTTGGTAATTTCCACTTCTGACACACCAGCACAATGCAGCACTGCGGGTGGAAAAGCCTCAGGAATGAGGTATTCATGTGGCTCTACCCCTTCATGTGCAACAAATGCAAGTGTCCATTTCTGGGGATGGGGGAGACCCCTGGGTCCAGTTTGGGGGAGAGCTGGCCAGTCTATCAGAGAAGCTTTAGAGATTATCCCTGCCTAGAAAGTTAAAGGGTAAGAATAAAAGATAAGAAAGTTAAAAGGGGGCTGGCTCTTGTGACTGGGAGTGGGCCAGACCTCCATTCCCTGCTTCTCCTAGGGCATGCCAGGACTCCTGCCTATGAGGGTTGCACACAGCTGCTCACCACAGGCACTGTTCATCTCTTCCTGGTAACTACTTCACACATCTGTGGTCCTCCTGGGAGCCAGTCTCATTCACAACCTTCTCAGGAGTCCTGAGCTATAGGCAGGATGTGCACCCTGTTCATGGGACAGGGACACAGAGAAGCTTAGAAGAAGAGCTTGAGACTGTGCCATGTCCATTCATTCTTCTGCTGAGGAATCATATGAGAGGCAGCTACACTGGACAGTAAAGCTAAAAGCACAGCCAGGCTGTGGTCCCTGGTGACAGACCATATGAGGTGGGAATGGCGTCAGTATCTATTGTCACTGTCCCACTGTGCTGCACCTCTTTTGAATCTGGTCATCTGAGACTGACCAACTGAGCCTCAGTCAAACCCTTTTGATGATGTGAGCCATCACTATAGTGAGGACCTGTGAAAGAAAATCTGTACCAGTCAAGTTTTATTTGTGGGCTTTAATTACAGACCTGCCACTCCCTATAAAGTTACAGTCAAGCTGCCTCTGCTGATGCAAGGAAAAAATTTTCCTAAAATGTTGGCTGATGTCATCAAACTGAGAGTTCGTGGGCCAGGCCACTTGTACATTCTGATGAGGTACAGCTGTTCTGGAAGAAAATGTCTCTAGAACATAAATCTACCTGACACCAAATGTCTGTGTCCTATTGTGAGCCAGAACCTACTGTTTAGGTGCTGGAGATGCAAACATGGAAAAAGAGGAGGCAGTCTTTACATCAAGAAGAGAAAGAAATAGACTTGGCTTCATGTTAAAGCAGGTCTTTTGCTGCAGGTAACTACAAGCTCAAACCCTACTGGCACATCTCTCACCAAAATTACACCTCTTAACAGTGGTGTTGTCATCTGTGGTATTTTGGACTATTTTTCAGTAGATATGTGCTCTGCTTCACCCACTTCTGTGGGTGGAGTGCAATTCCCTACCCCATTAATTTTGCTTCGGCCAATGGAATGTTAGCAGTTGAGCTATGAGCAAAGCCTTGAAAATTCTTAGGCAGTTTGTCTCAGCTTGTGTGCTCTGCCATTCACCATGAGAACACATCCCAAGTGCTGCTGGTCAGAGAATGAGAGACATTAGATTAGCTCAGAGCCCAGGCCAGCCTAGCCTAGATCAGCTGAGGCCAGTGGCCCTCCAGAACCATGCATTTAAGAATAAATATTTGGCATAATTCAAAATGCACCAACAGCAGAAGAGAAGCCAGATGATTGGGACCTTCTAAAAATTAAATGTTTATGTGCTTCCAAAGACTTCTCCAAAAGAGTCAAAAGAGAACCTACAGATTGGGAAAAAATATTTGGTAATAACATATCTGACAAGGGACTTATCTCTAGAATTTATAGAACACTCCAACACCTCAATAACAAAAAGACAAACAATCCAATTAAAAAATGGGCAGAAGACATGAACAGACACTTCACCAAGGAGGATATTCAAGCGGCCAACAAACATATGAAGAAATGCTCACGATCATTAGCTATTAGAGAGATGCAAATCAAAACAACAATGAGATACCATCTTGCTCCAGCACTAGTAGCAAAGTTCAACAAGACAGAAAATAACAAATGCTGGCGAGGTTGTGGAGAGATTGGGACTCTCATCCACTGCTGGTGGGACTGTAAAATGGTACAACCATTGTGGAAAGCAGTATGGCGATTCCTTCAAAAGTTGGAAATACAAATACCATTTGACCCAGCCATCCCATTACTAGGTATATACCCTAAAGAAGTGAGAGCCATAACAAGAACAGATATATGCACGCTGATGTTCATCGCAGCACTATTTACAATAGCCAAAACTTGGAAACAACCTAGATGTCCAACAACTGAGGAATGGATAACCAAACTTTGGTACATTCACACAATGGAATACTATGCAACGCTAAAGAATAATGTAGAATCTGCAAAACACCGCATAACGTGGATGAACTTGGAGGACATTATGCTGAGCGAAATAAGTCAGTCACAAAAGGACAAATATTGTATTAGTCCGTTATTGTAAAAGTTAAGGAAATGTTTATATATTGGAGGACATTTTCTTTGTTGGTTACCAGGGGTGGGAGGGAAGGGGAGGGAATGCTGTTAGATAGATAGAGATAAATATTGATTTGGGTGAAGAGAAGGGCAATGTACCAAATGTGAGTGACCAATATGGCAGCATTGAGGATGAGAAAGACAGAGAGAGTTACATGGGCAGTACAAACAACAAATATGAACCCCTTTGTAAATACAATACTGAGTTGTTAATGAAAGCAAACATGGGTATAGGGACGGATAGATGGGTGAACAAGCTAAACAATTATGTATGTCTAAATGGAGAGTGTATCCAAGATCATATACAGGGTTGGCAGACAATGGGCCTCTCGAAGAGTATGAAGGGATGGACACTGGGAGGAGGTAACTATGGGGAGGAAGTGGGAGGGGAGCTGCTGCATTGTAAATTTTGGTCAATGACATGAGACAAAGTATATGTGAATTGCTGTATGAAAAGTGAATTTACTCTGTAAATCTTCACCCAAATCCTAAAAAAAAAAAAAAAAAAAAAAAATTTTTTGCTATAAGGCACTGAATTTTTAATAATTTGCCTATTACACAGAATTATTGGGTCAAAAATCACATCCAAGACTTTAGGGAAGACAGACAATAATACAGATAGTCTGTCACTATCTCAGAATTACACCCACTCTTCACTTAAGTGACATGGTTAGTGTCTTAGTTCTCTAGTGCTGACATAAGAGAAATATCACAAGTGGATGGCTTTAATAAACAGAAATTTATCCTCTTACAGTTTAGGAGGCTAAAAGTCTGAACTCAGAGTGCTGGCTTTAGCAGCTCAGTGGAGTCTCCTCAACCTTGGGCTTCAGCTCCACCTTCCAGGGCCACTGTAGCAAGCTGGAGGCTTCTCTTGACTCATACAGGAGGGGCTGACAAACTCAAGATTGGCAGGCTGAATGGCAGATTGTTGGTTCACAGGCTGCAAAGGCAACAATCCCAAGCTCAGCAGCCAACATGATAGGCCACTAGTTCAAGTCTAAGAACTGGAAATGAGCCAAATGCAGGCCATACACCAAAGGCAACTCCCCTTCAATTGATTAACTATTCACAGAAGATTCCACCATAGAGGTGATTACACCACATCCAGTCTCATCATGGGGAATATATACATCACAGTTACCAAGCCACTCAAAATCATAGCCCAGCCAATCTGACACACAACCTTAACTACCACAGTTAGGTTCCAAAGACCAGGTCATTATGCAGAAATGGAGGATGATTACATAATTATATAATTGCCAAATTACATCATTACATAACTTCCAAACCACTGAGAATCATGGACCCTCCAAATTGACACATAACCTTAACCATCACAGCCAGCATTACTCTTGCCTAACAACTTGGTCTGACTTACATCATTAATGTGGAAAATAATTGGATAGTAGATTTTTTACAATTGTTATAAATGAGAAATGTCAGATACTGAGATAGGTGATATTTAAAAAACAACTCTAACACAAAGATAATGTTCTTTCCCTGGACTTCTTCAAATACTACATTACTTCCCTACTCTGTAAATCAGAGGTTATTTTATTTTTAAAGTTTGCTACCTGCTCAGTTTTGTAATTTGACCCTCATTTTATGAAAAAACAATCTTGGAAGCAATAGACCAATCTTCTTGAAAATCTTTCAAATGAAGAGTTTCAATGGGATTTGAACTTATTATTTAAAGAATGCAAAATGCCACACATTCCAATCAGTGTATAGGAGCAACTGTTTGAAATAAGGAGGCATGAAAAGTCTCAAGGTTACCTCCAACAAAAATCACCATGTAGTTGGTAACACAACCAATGCAACTACTGCTGTGGAGTCAGATCCGACTCATAGAGACGTCTCCTTGGGTTTCCGAGGTGGTACCACTACGGAAGTAGATTGCCCAATCTTCCTTCCAAGGAGTGGCTGGTGGGTTTGAACCTCCAGCCCTCTGGTTAGCAGTCAAATGCCTTAGGCACTATGCCACCTGACTGCTAACCAGAAGACTGGAAGTTCAAACCCACCAGCTACTCCTCGGAAGGAAGGTTGGGCAATCTACTTCCATAGTAATACCACCTTGGAAACCCAAGGATGGGTTTCTGTGAGTCAGATCCGAATCCATGGCAGTGCGTATGTAGTTGGTAGAGAGGATTAAAAATGTAATGTGATGATTTAGCAAATGTTTGTACTTTTTCCACTTGAAAGTACACAATTTTGTAAGGTAACTTTTCAGTCATGGTGATCATAAAATCCAGTATTGAAATGCTTCAATTTAGAACCCAAAAAATCTCAGACTAAGTAAATTTAAAGTAGCTTAAACCTTAATAACTTCTACTACCTTGCAAATCAAAAAGAAGAGACGCATGGGTTCTTCTGTTGGCTCAGTGACCCCTGTTATGAGCAGCCACAAGCACTTCTGACCAAAGAAAAAGGGTGTTTCCTTACAAGTGACACTTTATTAAGGAGATAAACCTTTTCCAGAAGCTACTTATAAGATTTTCCCTCAGGTTCATAGAATTGGTTCAGTTCTTATTGCAAGGAAGGATGGAGAAGCAAAATGGAATGTAACATTCTCAGTATCTATGGTGGGAAGTAAGTCTACCAGCAAAGGATAGTGGCTGTTGGATGGGTAGACAAGAGAGCCTGTGAAGAATGAGATCTTCCAACTCAGAGTTTCTCAGCCTCAGCACTATTTAAATGTTAGGTCAGGCAATTCAATTGGCAATTGGCAATTGGCAGGCCATCCCAATTGTTTGGGACTGTTCTGATGATTTTAGGATGTCTAGCAGCATTACTAGCTTCTACCCTCTAGATGCCAATAGCACACTCATGCTAGTTGTGACAACCAATGTCTCCAGATATTGCCCCTTGGTGGCAAAATCATCCTCAGTTGAGAACCACTATTCTAAATTCTGCATCACAAAGTGTTGCCCTGAGATTTTAGAAAATAATGAAGATTATACAATCATATTGTTCTCATTAACAGATATTGTTTTTAATAATGTTTAGAGAGAGTAAAAATCTTTTCTGTGCAATTAATAAATGACTAAGAGGTTGATCCTATGTGGCAGACTAGGCAGATATACTACCCAGAGCCTCTCAAAGAAAGACCCAAGAAACCAAGTGAAACAGATAAAGATAACAATCCTCGAATCCTGAGCTTCAAGGGAAAAAAATAAAGTAGATCAAATGCTGATTAGAAGCAGGACTGAAGGAAAACAGTGAACAAGGAGACAGGATGGTGAATTGGCAATTGGCCCAGCACAATGCAGCCATTTTGAACTACAGCAGGCAGAGTTCTGATTGGGGCAGGCACCAGATAACTAGGTCCTCTTGCCCAAGACTGCAGCAGTGCCTACACTGGTGACCAGCAACCACAGAGGTGTGATCTCCCCCCTTACCCTGCACAACCTCCAAACACCAGATGTGCATATACCTCACCCTCACATTCCCTGTGGCTGATCAAGCCCACAAACCTGGTGTTCCAACTGACCCACCTCCCTCCTCATGGCCTCCCTCATCCATTATGCTATGTACCAAGAATCCTGCAGTGCAGTCCAGCAGATCAAGTATAGCACTCCTGCCACCTCAGACATCTACAGGGCATGCCTTCATGGGTTGCACACTGTGCAACCATGGCCTCTGCAGTTGGCAGCTTGTGCTCCAGCAGAGCAGGTGCAGTGGCCCCTGCTGCCTCTGCAGCCACTAGTACTTGCCTCCACTGCCTCTGTGGTCATTGGTTCATGCTCCTGTGGAGCAGGCTAGGCCAGCTCCATTGTTGCTGCAGGTGCCACCTCCTCCTTTGTGCTTAGTGTCTGACACTTGTACCACTGCTGTGCAGCTTTTTCTTTTCTTCTACCATATCTTTTTCTTTCTTCTCCATTTTTTCCACCCTCTCCCCTCACCTTTTTGCCTTGTCAGTCAGGAGCCAGAAACCCTACCCAACAATACCCAGTACACAAGCTGTCCCTCCCACTGGGTGAGTGCTACCACCTGCTCCAGCACCACTGGAACAATGAGAGTTGGTGCCCAACACTCATCCTGCCTTCCCTCAGTGGCCCTACACAACCGGCAATCAGAGACCATGCATGGACACTCCCTGAATTGGGTGACAGGTGTGAGTGACTTTGTATTACCAAATGAGCAACCAGAGTAGAATGCCTGCCTCATTGCCCAGATATTAAAACAAAACAAAATAGAAAACCAAGGTGAAGCAAACCAGCATACAATCAACAAATGATTACAATAACACCACAGTGTCTCAGAGCATACAGACAACTTCAAATCTCTCTCTCTCTCTCTCTCTCTTTCTCTCTCCCTCTCTCTCTTTCTCTCACACACACAAAGAACAAGATGGCTCAAGCAAGTGACCCAAATGTAGGGTAAGAAAATCTTCTGGAGGAAGAAATGGCATTGGAACTACTTGATAAGGAATTCAAAAGAAATATACTTAGCACTCTTCAACACATTAAGGAAGACATCAAGGAAAACGAAGACAACACCTAGGAAATTATAGACAAAATCAAGGAAAACACAGACAAAACTGTAGACGAAATCGGGGGTGGGGGGAGAACAATGGAAAACTAGAAACCATACAAAAGCAGCACATAGAAATTCAGAAGATTAATTCTAAAATTTCAGAAATATGTAATGCCATGGAAGGGAAAAGGAGTAGAATTGAATCAATCCAACACAGAATTAGCAAAATTGAAGAGAAATCTCTTAATTCTAATCTGTCAGATGAACAATCAGACAAAAGAACAACAAAAAAAATGGAGATGAGCAATCAGACAATTAAAAAAAAAAAAAAGGAGAAGAATGCCTAGGAATTATATGGGACATCATCAAAGGGAATAACTTACAAATGATTGTAATTGCAGCACAAGAAGACACACACACCAAAAAAGCACAGAGAAAATTGTCAAAGATTTGTTGGAAGAGAATTCCCCCAATATCATGAAAGATAAGAGGATATGTATTCAAGAAGCTTAACTAATCTTGAGTAGGATAGACCCCAAAAGAAAATCACCAAGACATAATCCAACTGTCCAAAGCCAATACAAAAAAAATAATCATCAAAAGCAGCTCAGAAAAATGAAAATCACCTACAAAGGAAAACCAATAAGACTAAGCTCTTATTTCTTGACAGAAACTATGCAAGCATAAAGGCAATGGGATGGCTTATATAAAATTGAAAGAAAAAAAAATTGCCAACCAAGAATTATATATCTAGCAAAATTGTCCCTCAAATATAATAATTAAATTAGGAATTTCCAGATAAACAAATAAAAGGAATTCATAAAAACCAGACAAAACACACAAGAGAGTCCTTCAGACAGAGATTGAACAATGGTAGACAACAACCTGAGATTAAGACAAAACATCAAAACATCACCTGATAATGCAGAAGTACCCAAAATAAAATAAACTTAAAAAAAAGTAAATAGAGAACTGGAGATGTACATTTGTAAATGATCACAACTACAAAACAAAAAGAGGGAATAAATGGTATAGTTACAGAACTTCCAAATGGAGAGGAAGTTAAGACAATATCAAGATAGAATGGACTTTTTTAAACTTGGGAAGATAGTAATAAATTACAGTATAACCTGAAAGAATATTAATAAACCTTACCAAACTAATATAAGAAAATCATAAAATTCAATGAACACTAAGAGAATCTGTAAACAAAATGAACTCAGTGCAGAAACACATATAGAATGAAGAAACAATCAACACCATACACACACATAACAGAGCAAAATGAAGCAGTAAATTCATATCTATCAATAATTACACTGAATGTAAATGGATTAAATGCACCAGTTAAGAGACAGAGAGTAGGAGAATGTATAAGAAAACATGATCCATCAATATTCTGTCTACAAGAGACATATCTTAGACAGAAAGGATGAAAAAACATGTATCAACCAAATGGCAACCCAAAAAGAGTGGGAGTGGCAATATTAATTTCTGATAAAATAGACTTTAAGGCAAAAACTCACAAACAAGACAAAAGAGACAAAAAGTGACATTATATAATGATTAAAGGGTCAATCCAACCAGAGGATATAACATAATAAATATCTACAAACCCAATGAAAGAGCTCTAAGATATATAAATTAAACTTTATCAGAATAAAAAAGAGAAAGAGACAACTCCAAAATAATAGTAGAAGACTTTAATATACCATATTTGATGAAAGACAAAACAACTAGAAAGAAACTGAACAAAGATACAGAATACCTAAACAACACAATCAGCCAACTTGATACCATAGATATATACAGAACACTCCACCACAAAACAGCACAATATGCATTATTTTCCAGCACATATGGAACATTCTGCAGAATAGAACATATGGTAGGCCACAAAGCAAGCCTCAATGAATTTTAAAACATCAAAATTCTATAAACAATCTTCACAGATCACAACACTATAAAATTAGAAATCAACAACAGAAAAATCAAGGAAAAAAGTGAAATACATGGGAACAAATTAATACTCTTCTCAAAAACTCTTGACTAATAGAAGAAATAAAAAATGAATTGAAAAAATTCCTTACATCAAATGAGAATGGAAATGCAATGTACCAAAACTTTTGGGACACAGCAAACATACTCCTCAGAGGAAAATTTAGCAGTAAACACATACATCATAAAAGAAGAAAAAGACAAAATCAATGCTTTAACCCAACTTCACCAAAATTAAGAAAGAACAGCAAAAAAAAAAAAAAAAAAACCTACAGTTACTAGAAGAAAATAATAAAGATCAGAGCAAACATAAATGAAACAGAAAAACAATAAAAAGACTAAAAAAAAAAAAAAGAATAGAAGCTGGTTCTTTGAAAGGATTAATAAATTTGCCAACCCACTGACAAATTTAATAAAAGAAAAGAAGGAGAAGATACAACTAACACAAATAAGAAACAAAATAGATGATGTTACACCAGAAAAAAAAACTGAAATAAAAAGTATAAAAGAATACTATGAAGAAATGTACTCCAACAAATCTGAAACCCAAGAAGAAATGAAAAAATTTCTAGAAACACACTGCTTACTAAAATTAACACAGTCTGAGATAGATTATTTGCACAGACCCATCACAAAAGAGGAAATTGATAGGTCATTAAAAAAAAGTTCCCAACAACAAAAAAAGGCCTGGGCCAGACAACTCCCCTGGCAAATTCTACCAAACATTCAGAGAGGAGCTAACATCAAGTTTACTCAAACTATTCCAGAACATAGAAAATGTTGGCATACTCTTGAACTCATTCACTGAAGCAAGTATAAACTTGATACCAAAACCAGGCAAAGACACCACTAAAAAAGAAAACTACAGACCAATATACCTCATGAACATAGATGCAAAAAATTCTCAATAAAATCCAACAACATATCAAAATAATTATACATCATGACCAAGTGGGATTCATACCAGGTAAGTAAAGATGGTTCAACATTAGAAAAACAATCATCACAGAAATAAAACAAAGAGAAAGAACCACATGATCATTTGTTGGTTCAATTGTTGCATAAAAGGTGTTTGACAAAATCTAACACCCATTCCTAAAAAAAAATGCTCAGAAGAATAGGAATAGAATGGAAATTCCTCAACATAATTAAGGGCATATAAACAAAAACGAATGAATGACATTATCCTCAATAGAGAGAGAGACTGAAAATCTTGCAAACAGAAATCAGACAAGGATCACCACTCCTATTCAATATTGTATTGGAAGACTTAGCCAGAGCAATAAGGGAAAAAAAAAAGGAAATAAAATGAATCCAAATTGGCAGAGAAGAACTAAAATAATCCATTTGCAGATGATATGATCCTATATATAGAAAAATCCCAGCGTTTCAACAAGAAAAATATTAGAACTAATAGAAGGATTCAGGAAAGTGGCAGGGCACAAGATCAGCATAAAAAAATCAGCTGGCTTCCCTACACTAACAAAGAGAACTCCGAAAAGAAATCAGGAAAACAATACTATTTACAGTAAAACCAAACCAAAACCAAACTCACTGCCATCGAGTTTGATCCTGACTCATAGGGACCCCTCCTTGGGTTTCTGAAGCAGTATCTCTATGGAAGTAGATTGCCCAGTCTTCCTTCTGAGGAGTGGCTGGTGGGTTTGAACCACCAGCCTTCTGGTGAGCAGTCAAATGCCTTAGGCACTATGCCACCAGAACACCCCTAATAAAGTACTAAGAATAAATCTAAGAATAAATTTTAAAAAAGAAAAGAAAAAAGCCTATACAGAGAAAACTACAAAACACTAGTGCAAGAAACCAAAAAAGACCTACATAAATGGAAGAATATGCCATGCTCATGAATAGGAAGACTTAACATTGTAAAAATGTAAACACTATCCAAAACAATCTACAGATATAATGTAATCCCGATCCAGATTTTATCATTATTCTTTAAAGAAATGGAATAACTTTAAGCAGCAACTTTACATGGAAAAGAAAGAGACCTCGGAGAAATAAAGCACTACAAAATAAGAAGCCTCACATTTCCCAATCTTAAAACCTACTATGCAGCTATGGAAGTCAAAACAGCCTAGTATTGGTACAATGACAGACACATAGACCAATGGAACAGAATTGAGAACCCGGAAGTAAATCTATCTACTTCTGGACAACTGATCTTTGAAAAAAGGCTGAAACCCATGAAATGGGGGAAAAGATAATTTCTTTAACAAACTGTGCTGGCAAACTTGATATCCATTTGTAGAACAATGAAATAAGGTCCCTATCTCTTACCATGTATGAAAACTAACTCAAGATGGATCGAAGATCTAAATGTACAACATAATATCATAAAGATTATCAAAGAAAAATCAGGGGCAAACTTTGTGTTCATTCCAAATACATGGCATAGATACAAGTATCAAATATAATTAAAAACACACAAACAGCAAAAGACAAATGAGACAACTGAAATTTCTTAAAAATTACACATTTATTCACATCAATAGGTTCACCAAAGGAGTAAAAAGAGAACTTACAGACAAGGAAAAAAAAATTGTCAATGATATGTCAGACAAGAGATTAATCTCCAAGATTTATAAAAATAACCTCAATACCTCAACAGCAAAAAGACAAAACAATCCAATTTAAAAGTGGGCAGAGACCATGAACAGATGCTTCACCAAAGAAGACACTGATGTAGCCAACAAACACGTGAAGAAATGTTTGTGATCTTTAACTATTAGAGAGATTTAAATCAAAACAACAATGAGATAACATCTCACCCTAGCATTAATAGCAAAGTTCAAAAAGACAGAAAACAACACATTCTGGTGAGGGTGTAGAGAGACAGAATCCTCATACACTGCTTGTGAGACTCTGAAAAGGTGAAGCCACTGTGGAAAATGGTATGGTGCTCCCTTAAAAAGGTGGAAATAGAAATACCATATAAACCCACTACCAGGTATGTGTCCTACAGAAATAAGAGCTGTGATATGAATAGATATTTGCACACCATGTTCATCGCAGCATTTTCACAATAGCAAAAAGATGAAAACAACCTAACTGCCCATATTTGGATGAATGGATAAACAAATTATGACACATATATATACACAATGGAATACTATGCAATGTTAAAGAATGACAATGAATCTGTGAAAAACCTCATCACATAGATGAACCTGGAGGACATTATGCTGAATGAAATTAGTCAATCACAAAAAGACTAATATTGTGTGAGATTACTACATTAAAAAGTCAAGAAAAGGTTTACACACAGAAAGAAACATTCTTTGAAGTTTACCAGGGGTAGGAAAGGAAGCAAGGGTATACCATTAAAGACTAGACATATGTTAACATGGGTAAAGAGAAAGGAGAAAGGCAATACACAATATGCAAGAGGTCAGCACAAAATGATCAAGGCAAAGGAAGGCATAAGAGTTACAGGCAACAAAAGTAAATACTATTACATATAAAACCTTACAATGACAGTACTAACAATAATCTATGAATGGACATGTAGACAGATGTAGACAGACATGCAAGTTGGAAAGGTGTGGGAAGGAGAATGGGGACAGGGTATTTTTACATATGTTTTTATATGTGCCACAACTCATCTGTTAGTTTGTCCCACTGTGGTGATTTGTATGTGAGGCTGGAGGCTATGCAACTGGTATTTCAAATATCGGTAGGGTCACCCATGGTGAGCAGGTTTCAGCAGAGCTTCCAGACTAAGACAAACTCAGAAGAAGGAAGGGGCCATCCACTTCTGAACAAATTGGTCAGTGAAAATCTTGTGATTAGCAGTGAAACACTGTCTGATATATTACTGGAAAACTTTATGAATAGCCCTGAAACACTGTCTGATATAGTGTCAGAAGATGAGCCCCTCAGGTTGTATTACAACTGGGAAAGAGCTGCCTCCTCAAAGCAGAGTCAACCTTATACCAGAAAGATGTTTACTTATGTTTTACTGACTATGCAAAAGCATTCAATTGTCTGGAACTTAACCAATTACAGATAACATTGAGAAGAATGGGAATTCCAGAATGCTTAGTTGTGCTCATGACAGCTTTACATAGACTAGGAGGCTGTTGCTTGAACAGAACAAGGAGATATTGCATGGTTTAAAATCAGGAATGGTGCAGGTCAGGTTTGTGTCCTTTCACCATACTTATTCAACCTGTATGCTGAGCAAATAATCCAAAAGCTGGACTATATGAAGAAAAGCATGGCATCAGGATTGGAAGAAGACCCATTGAAAACCTGCTATAAGCAGATGACATAATCTTGCTTGCTAAAAGTGAAGAGAACTTGAAGCACTTACTGATGAATCTTAAAGACTACAGTCTGCAGAATGAATTCCACATCAACATAAAGAAAATGAAAATCCTCACAATTGGGCCAATAAGCAACATCACAATAAATGGAGAAAAGATTGAAGTTGTCAAAGATTTCATATTACTTGGGTCTACAATCAACACCAAAGGAAGCAGAAGTCAAGAAATCAGATGTTGTATTGCACTGGGCAAATCTGCTGCAAAAGACCTCCTTAAGATGCTGAAGCAAAGATGTCTCTTTGAAGACTAAGATATTCCTAATCCAAGCCATGATATTTTCAATTGTCTTATATGCATGTGAAATCTGGGCAATGGGTAAGGAAGACTGCAGAAGAGTTAATGATTTTGAGTTGTGATGTTGGCAAAGAATACTGAAAGTACTGTCGACTGCCAGAAGAATGAACAAATGTGTCCTGGAAGAAGTAGAGCTGAAATGCTCCTTGGAAGTGAGAATGGCTTTGGTCATATTCTCAGAAGGAATCATTCCCTGGAGAAGGATATCCCGCTTGTTAAAGTGGAGGGTCAGCGAAAAGGGGGAAGACCCTCACCAAGATAGACTGACAGAGTGGCTGCAATGATGGGCTCAGGTATAGCAAGGATTATGAGGATGGCACATGACTAGGCAGTGTGTCATTCTGTTGTACATGTACATGTACATGTACTCAATGGCACTTAACAACAACAACAAATATATCCATGTAATAGTAGAGCACACAGAGAGCAAAGTTATGAAAATTTCTTAGCCATAACCAAACAGCTGGAGGGAATGAGTTGCTGGGCGTGGAGGCTCAGGACTATAGTCTCAGGGGACATTAAAGTCAATTGATATAACGTAATACTCAAAAACAATGTTTTATATCCTACTTTGGTGAGTAGCAACTGCAGTCTTGTAAGGTGCAACTGTTGCCCTCTCCCCATCTAAAGAAGATTGAAGAAAATCAAAGATGCACAGAAACAATTAGTGCAAAGGACTAATGTACCAAGTGAAGTTCAGCCTCCACAATCCTGAGACAAGAGGTACTAGATAGTGCCCAGTTGCCACTACTGACCACTCTGAAAAGGATCAGAATAGGAGGTCCTGGATAGAGTGGGAGAAAAATGTGGAACAAAGTTCAAAATCATAAAAAAAAGACCAGGCTTACTGATCTGATAGAGACTGGTGATACCCTCAGGATTATGACCCTTAGTCATCCTTTAAACCTGGAACTGAACTTAACACTGTGGTTCAACTGTCAGCCAAAAGACAGACAGCCCTATAAGATGAACAATAACACCAGGGAAGTACACATTATTTAGAACAATCAACCATACAAATCAAAAGCACAGCATTTGCCCAGGGAAAAAGCTCAGAAGGCAGAAGGGATAGGAAAGAAGGATGAGTGGAAATGGGAAACACAAGGAGGAAGTAGGAAGAGTGCTGTTACATTGTGTGAATTGCAATCGATATCACAAAACAAAATGTGTATGAATAGTTGAATGGAAAAAATTTTTCCATGAACTTCCACCCAAATCACAACAAAAAGTCCAAAAATAAGTAGAGAAAGTTTATTTAAGTGATCTACTATTTAGGATCATCTCATTGTTTTGATACTATAAAAATGCTGGAGGAAAATTATTTATTTACTTTGGATACATTTCTTGATAAAATGTCTTCCCATTGAAGACATTTCAACTTTGCTTGGTATCATGGATTGAATTGTGTGCCCCCAAAATATGTGTCAACTGGGCTAGGCCATGATTCCCAGTTTTGTGTGGTGGTCCTCCATTTTGTGATCTGTTGTAAATCTTAAACTCTATATGCCAATGAGGCAGAATTAGTGTGGGGTTTGTCTTGAATCATAGCCTTACAAGTCACACCCTTTCTCAAGTCATACCCTTACTTAAGTCACACATTTATTTTTATCTCTTTACAAAAGATAAGAGAGAAGCGAGCAGAGAAGAGAAGGATATTCTCAACAACAATAAAATTAGTGAAATTTAAGGGGGAAAAAAACTTAAGATAATTTTTTAAATA
>NW_006921606.1:292999-295488 GCF_000298275.1 Orycteropus afer afer
AAAAAAAAAAACTGAATGCTGTATTTCAACCACAATTAGTTTGAGCCAGCTATGTTATTTATCTACTGCTGCTATGAAAGAAATACCACAAGTAGATGGCTTCAATAAATTGAAATTTATTTTCTCACTGTTTTGGAGGCTGGAAGTCTGAATTGAAAGCACCAGCTCTAGAGGAAGGTCCTTGTCTCCTTTCAACATCTGTGAGCCTGACATTCCTTGGAGAACTCCATGTGTCTTGGCATCAATCTTCCCTGGGTCTAGGAGGTTCTCAGCACAGGGACTCTGTGTTTAAAGAATGCACTCCACTCCCAGCTCTTCTTTCTTGTTAGTAGTAGTGTCTCTTGTTAGTAGTAGTGTCTCTCTCTTCTCTGCTTGCTTCTCTCTCCTCTTATCTTTTGTAAAGAGATCAAAGCAAAGGTGTGACTTAAGTAACAGTATGACTTGAGAAAGAGTGTGATTCATAAGGCTGTGATTTAAGACACACCCCACACTAATTTTTTTAAATGCATCTTATTGAAATATTATTTATGTACAGTGAAATATACAAAACAAAAGTGATGGGTCGATGCTTTTTTTTTTTTTTTTTTGCAGTGTTCCCTCCCCTCCCATCCCACCCCTGGCAACCAACAAAGAAAGTTTCTCTCCATATATTAACATTTCCTTGACCCTCCACAACAATGAACTAATGCTATATTTGTCCTTCTGTGATTGACTAATTTCACTCAGCATAATGTCCTCCAAGTTTATCCATATTATGCAGTGTTTTGCAGACTCCATATTATTCTTCAGTGCTGCATAACATTCCATTATGTGTATATATCATAGTTTGGTCATCCACTCTTCTGCAGATGGGCACATAGGTTGTTTCCATCTTTTTGCTATTGTAAATAGTGCTGCAATGAACATGAGTGTGCATATATCTGTTTCTGTCCTGGTTCTCACCTCTCTAGGATATATATCTAGTAATGTGATTGGTGGGTCAAATGGTATCTCCAATTCCAACTTTCTAAAGAATCACCATATTGCTTTCCCCAGTGGTTGTATCACTTCACAGTCCCACCAGCAGTGTAGGAGAGTCCCAATCTCTCCACATCCCCACCAGTATTTGTTATTTTCTGTCTTGTTGAACCTTGCCATCAGTGCTAGGTTGAGAGGGTATCTCAATGTTGTTTTGATTTGCATATCTCTGATGGCCAATGATTGTGAGCATCTCTTCACGTATTAACTGGCCACCTGAATATCCTCCTTGGCAAAGTGTCTATTCATGTCTTCTGACCATTGTTCAATTGGATTGTTAATTCCTTTGGCATTGAGGCATTGGAGTTTTCTATAAATCTTAGAGATAAGTCCCTTGCCAGATATGTAATTATCAGCAAATATGAATTTATTGGTGTCATTTTTGTCATGTGCTTTTTCATGCTGTCGATTTCTTTGTTCCATATAATTTTCTATGCTGAGCTCATTTTGTTTATGAACCGTGTTATCACTTCCTTTGTTGCTATTGTTTTAGTATTTGCTAAATATTTGTGCTTCTCCTCTTTTTTATTTTGATGTTAAGTTTTATCATTTTCCTTTGAGGTTACCCTGTGATTTATAGTTTTCTTCCCAAGTTCAGAACTGTTCATTCTATCTTGTAGTTGTCTTGACTTCCCTACCATCTAGAAGTTCTGTAACAACACAGTTTTTTCCCTCTTTTTGGTTTGTAGTTGTACTCCTGGTTCCCTGTTTACAATCTTGTAGGCTTATTTACTTTGGATACTCCATAGCTGGGTTGGTTTCTGGGTTATATCATCATGGTGTTAATGATCAGTTGTTGTTGGCTGTTGTTGCTTCTCTGTCCTAAAGGCTCCCTTTAGCATCTCTTGTAAGGTTGCTCTGGTTTTAACAAATTTGCTTAATTTCTGCTTGTCTGGAAATGTCCTAATTTCACCATCATATTTGAGGGACAATTTTGCTGGGTACATAATTCTTGGTTGGAAATTTTTTTCTTTCAGGGTATTATACGTACCATCCCACTGTCTTTTCACCTGCATGGTTTCTGCCAATAAATCCAAACTTAGTCTTATTGGCTGCCCCTTGTAGATAACTTCTTGTTTTTCCTGTGCTGCTCTCATGATTCTTTCTTTGTCTTTGGTTTTGGTGACTTTGATGATATGTCTTGGTGATTCTCTCTTTTGGGGTCTATCTTGTTTGGATAGACTCTTTCAAGTGCTGAGGAGCAAGGATGTCTCCTTGAGGACTAAGGTGCACCTGACAGAAGCCATGACATTTCCAATCACCTCGTATGCATGTGAGAGCTGGATAATGAATAAGGAAGACTGAAGAAGAGTCTTTTGAGTTGATGCTTTTGAGTTGTGGTGCTGGCAAAGAATGCTGAAAGTACCATGGACTACTAAAAGAACTAACAGATCTGTCCTGGAGGAAGTGCACCCAAAATGCTCCTTGGAAGTGAGAATGGCCAGACTTCGTCTCACCTACTTTGGTCATGT
>NW_006921606.1:296063-298044 GCF_000298275.1 Orycteropus afer afer
ATTTAGTATTAATCTTCTGGATTTCTATCTGTAGATTTAGAATCATTTCTAATTTTTCATTTATTTTGGCATTTTGTTCTTGTATTTTCTTCTGAAATTCTTCTAGGGTTTTGTCTGTGTTTTCCTTGATCTGTCTCTCAATCCTTTGAAGATACCTAAATATAATTACGTTGAACTCCTTATCAGGGAGTTACAATGTTGCATCTTCCTCAGAGATATACTTTGGGTCTGTATCCTGGTCCCTTGTTTCTGCCACTTTATCTTGTTTCTTTGTTTGACTGAGATGGTCTGTTGTCCCCAAGGCATTGTGACATTTTTGTATTTATATTTAATTGGTGATTATATGTTGGAGTGACTTGCCCATAATTTTTGTTTTCTTTGTTTTGTTTGTACGTTATCTATGCAAGCAGAATACTATGCTGGCTCCTCTATTCACTAGTTGACAACACTTATATACTCACCACCTGTCTCCTTTACTCTTGTATGTCCCTGCCGACCTAGGCAAAGAGAGCCTCATCTTAGGTCCCTGGAATCCAAATGAGAATACTGTCACTTTAAAATTCAAAATGGTTGCCCCTTGTAAAAATTCAAAATAATTGTGCCCTTGGTCACTTTAAATATCCAAAATGGCCACCACTTGTAAACATTCAAAATGCCTGTGCCCTCAATCATTTTAAATATAAAAAATGGCTACCATGTGTAAACAATCAAAATAGCTGTGACTTCCGGACAGCAGAAGGTCAACAGCTCAGGTTTTCTCCCTCCTTGCTGTTTCCCTTCCTAGTCATAGGCCACTAGCACAGTCATCCCTGCAGCCCTTGGTGACCAGGGTTGATCCTTAGGTCAATTCTCAGGTCCCAGCATCACTTGGAAATATTCAGGCTTTTGGTCCTGTCAGAGTAGCTGACAGTCCAGAGCACCGACTGTGTCCATACTCTCTGTTTTCATTCAGGTATTTCCACTAGTTGGTGCCTAATCCACTTCTGTATAGTTCCTTTAAAAGCACAGAACTCCAGGATTATCTTCTGTATCTCTGTCAATTGGTTTTTCTTTTCTTTGTTGAAGAGGGTCTATGTCATTTGTCCGCGTATTCCTCCATCTCACCATAAGTCCCCCACACTGATTCTGCCTCATTAACATATAGAGTTTAGGATTTACAACAGATCACAAAATGGAAGACTGCCACACAATACTGGGACTCATGGCCTAGCCCAGGTGACACATATTTTGGGAGCACACAATTCAATCCATGATATCAACCAAAGTTGAAATTTCTAAGAATCCCAGTATGCCAGACTATCACTGGACCTAAATGAAGACTCCTTCTTGACCAACAAAAGGAGAAGTTGTTTAAGCCTTTTGTACACTATGGACTCATTCCACTTAATCCATGGTACAAGCTCCAATTCTTGAGTAGTCTAACAATGAACTGACTTTTTAGCACATTAAAATTCCTAACAATTTCCCATTGAGAGCCATTCAGTGACTTTCCTCATTGGTTGTATACTATGACCAGAGAAGTATATAAGCCCAGTTTTCTATTTTTCAATCACTGTGACACTTACTGTCTTTTATTTAATAATACTGGAGTTTCCACTTGAGGGAGCTCTGGTAGCTTAGTGCCTAAGGCATTTGACTGCTAACCAGAAGGCTGGTGGTCCAAGCCCACCAGCCACTCCTCAGAAGAAAGATCGGGCAATCTACTTCTGTAGAGATACCACCTCGGAAACCCAAGGATGGGTTGCTGTGAGTCAAATCAACGCACCAACAGTAAGTTTGGTTTTTTGGTTTGTAGGTTCCATCAAGATTGCCTTGTAGATTTTTCATGATGGTATCAGTCAGCCACAGGGACCCAGTTGGGGGTGATATGAGAGGTCTCCAACAGCAAGACAAACTTGTCTGTCGGTTTGTCCTACTGTGGTGACATGTAGATTTGAGTTTTGAGGCTGAGCCTCTGGTGTTTAAAACCCAGAGAGATGCA
>NW_006921606.1:301149-328962 GCF_000298275.1 Orycteropus afer afer
GACTTCGTCTCACCTATTTTGGTCATGTTGTCAGAAGGGACCATTCCCTGGAGAAGGATGTCATGCTTGGTAGGGTGGAGGGTCAATGAAAGAGGGGGAGGCCTTCAACGAGATGGATTGACATGGTGGCTGCAATGATGGGCTCAAGTATAGCAGAGATTGTGGGGCTGGCGTGGGATCAGGCAGTGTTTCGTTCTGCTGTGCATGGGGTCTCTATGAGTTGGAAACGACTCGATGGCACTTAACAACAACAACATCAGCAGACAATGAAACCTGAGAAGTGTTCTTCAAGAGCACCCTTTAACCCAAGGTCTGGGAGATTCTCAGCACAGGGAACAGATATAAAGCCTTTCTTTTTCTCTTGCTGAATCTTAATCTGAGTCCTGGTCAGCAGGTTCCATTTCATAGTATGCAGACTTTGTTTTAATGCTAAAGTTTACAGGTTAAGCTTTCATCATTGATTTTTATCTATCTTTAAGTGTCTATGGGAAGAAATATTTGTCATTGTGCCTAAGAACAAAAAGTTAATGAGTTATTTGACATCTGGTCAAAACTCTGTTTTCATAGTTCCATAGATTTAAATCTTTGTCTATTCTATTTATTACTTGTATCTTCTCATTCACATGCACACCAGGTCACAGAGACTGATGTTGAACACAGTATTGGACCAATTTTGACTCAATCAGGAAATCGCTCTGTGTTATTTGCTGCAACTTATCATGGTTGTCTTTGGTTTGTTCTTCTCTGTCTTGTCCTAAAGAACTGCAGTGAGTTTATGGTTAGGTTCTGTGCTAAAATGTCTTTGGGACAGCATCTTATGATCTCCTCTAACTTCACAAGAGGAGACAGAATCACCATCAATAGCCCAAGGCTTATTCCATGCCACCACCTTCCAGCCTTTTTACCAATTCTGACACCAACCGTCCCTCCCATGGCACTTACTCCTGCTGTGGTGGGTTCAATAATTCATTGCAATAGCCACACAGAACTCACAGACAATACTCACAATTATGGGGGGCTATTAGGGAAGTAACAGGCTACACCTCAGGTTCAGTAATGCTCTCAGGATGCAGTTCTTCAGTCAGAACTGTTTCTCCTCTGCTATGCTCTCAGGCATGCCTCTCTGGCCCTTGGCCTCTTGGCCTGGTCTCTGCCATGCTTGGACAAATGATACAAAGCTTTTTTTAGTTCTGCCAATAGGTACACATAGCTGCACCCCACTCTGTCAGCAAGCTTCTCAGCTTTCTCTCTCTGTGGGCTAGGTAAGCCCACCACTCTGTCTCATGCCTCTTTGTTTCTAGCCAGGTCTCTATTGGGTCATCTCTGCTGGTTCTTCTCTGCCAATGAGGTCCAGTGCAGAGATCTTGGGTTCAAGGATGTGCTCCACCCTAACTCCAGTTCTTCTCTCTTGATGGCAGTGAGATCCCCCCTCTGCCTCCAGGAAGGCACATTTTAAGCCTGTCAGAGTGACAAAACTAACCAATCTCAACACCAGAGCTCAACACACCTTATTTGCATGGTTCCACCCAGTAATCCAGTGGGAATTATAAAGACTATGGCTAGAAAAGCCGTACCAAGTAATTCACTGCACTACACTCTGCCCCACAACACACTTAACTCACAGGGATTTATAGTTATCAGAATGCTGAATTTGTTTTAACTACATGATTGAGAAAGTATCAAGCAATGTACTTCAATACTGAAATGTCCTGTCTTCTGGGTGTTGAAGAAATCACTTTTGTTACTGTTCTTTTTTAAACATGGGGAATGTGAATTGAAAACTAATAATATTTCTCTGGGTTTCTCTTATTATCATGAGTATGCATACTCTGAGTATGTATACTCACGATATTCTGAGTATCATAAGTATGTATACTTATGATAATACTAGTTCTTGTGCTTACCTGGCAAAGTGGAAGGCCTTTGCAAAGGATAATTTAGCAATACAATGAATATTATGGGGTTACATTTGATTTAGTAAGATTTTACATATGTGAGGACCACTGGAAATAAGAGTGGATGAGATTCCAGGTTTGCAAAAAAATATTTTTAAAAATGGTATTCATAAATACATAAATGCTTAAATAATTCAAATTTGCCTCATTGGAGCTTCCTTTGGCAGTATGCTAGAATAAGCAACCTCTAGCATTTCACAGCAAGTCAATTAACCATGAATTACTGCTATTGTTGTTTTCTCATATTACCATTTGCCACTGTTATAATCTCTATCCTGTAATGTTACTTCCACTGCCTAAAAAGAAGAGTGTCATAAGTATATAGGAGCAACTACAGAGTTGAGAAAGAGTCCTGGTGGCACAACAGATAGGCACTCAGCTGCTTACTGAAGGGTTGGTAGTTCAAACCCACCCAGCAGCTCCATGGAGAAAGACCTGGTGTGGTAGTTAAGGTTATGTGTCAACTTGGCAGGGTCTGATTTTGAGTGGCTGGGCAGCTGGATGTAGTTATTCCACATGGTGAGATTGGTAATCAACTTCATGGTAGAATCTACTGGAACAGGTGAGTAGCTCCCTTAAGGATGTGGTCTGCTTCCAGTATATAAGAAGCAACTTTGAGGAAGCTTTTGGAATGCTTGAATCTTGCATGTAGCTGAGTTGTTATTCAGCAGACTGCCATGTTGTCTGCCGATCTTGGGACTCTTAATGGATTTGAATCAATGACCTGCTGTTTGGTTTGGTATTATCGGGACTACATCATTTTATTTATTGACCTTGGGCTTGTTAGCCTCAGCAGCTAGTAGCTGCCTGAGTGAAGAGACACCTTTAGCTCCAGTGGGCCAGGAGCAAGAGGCAGAGCTGAGGCCCAAGGTCAAGGGGCTTTCACCCAGCTCCTAGAGCCTGGCACTTTCAACTAGGACTTTTAGCCTCCAAAACTGTAGGAGAACAAACTCCTGTTTGTTAAAGCCATCCCATTTGTGCTATTTTCTGTTAGAGTAGCACAAAGTAACCCAAACACCTAGAAATCTGTTTCTGTAAAGATTACAACCAAGAAAACACCATAGGACAGTTCTACTCTGTCACATGGTGTTACCATGAGTTGAAATTCAACTTAACAGCACCTAACAACAACATGGAGTGGCCCAAGGAAGACCTAGTTGATGTTCTTTTAGGGAATGTGGATCAAATACACCCACTCTTCGCTTATCAGCTGTCTCATTATCCAACATTTTGCATTTACAACAATAACAAAACATCTGCTATCCAACTATTTTGTGCTTTAATGACATACATCTGGGAGAAATGAACATCAAGGTGGTAGGTGGGAGTAATGCTAGCTGTGTTAATGCTATGTGTCAACTTGGCTAGGCCATGATGCTCAGTGGTTTTGCAGTTATGTGTTTATGTAATATGACAGTTACATAATGATGTGGTCATCCTCCATTTTCACATAACACCTATTTTTGCATAACAACTTCTTCTTTGGAATATAACCATGGTGGTAAGTTAAAGGGGGTGCATTTTTTTAAAAAAGTTGTCAAGGTCAATGACATGAAGGTTATCCTGTGTTTCAAGATAACTTTCTACCCATGGCCAGGCCAGCCCAAGGGGCTGTAGTGATCCTTACAAGAGTTGGTATGCTCTCAAAGGGGCAATGTGTAAACATATAGAAGAATAACCATTATGCCTTTGGTACTTTTTATAATTTGGAGATGCTATGAAAACAGAGGGAATATCTGACCCCACCAAGAAAACCTGTAAAAAATGGGACAAATTTAGGAATAGCCAAAAAATGAATCAATTTTAAAAGTTAAAGCACACACTAAGAGCAATAATTAAAAAAAGCAAAGGAAATCTATTGACACATCATTAAATAAAATAATTGGCACTTTCATCCTTGTTCATTGAAGTTATTTATAACAAGGAAAATAATTTGATTTATACACACGATCTGTTTCAGACATAGACTAGTCAGCCCCAAATTCAGAAAAAGGAAACACTAACTAAACTCAGGTTCTTCTGCAGATTTCAATAACCTATAGTGCAGCTAAGATGGCCACTTGGTTATACCAGATGACAGTTAAGATTCTGTGTCAACTTAGCTGGGCCATGATTCTAAGTGGTTTAGCAGTTATGATGTAGATGTCTCCCACGATGAGGTCTAATATAATGTAATCACCTCTATGATGAGAGCTGCTATAAGCAGCCAATCAGTAGAAAGGGAGTTTCCTTTGGGATATAGCCTACTTCCAATATATATGGAAAAGTTCAGGCAAAGTTCTCTGGCCTTTTGCTGGTCTGGAGCCTATATCTGGCAAGTTATTATCTCTGGTACTTGGACTTGAACCAGTGACCTGCCATATTGCCTGTCAATCTTGGGATCATTGCCTTCATAGCCTGTGAGCCACCTGCCATCTTACCTGCCAATCTTTGGTGAATCAGCCTCTGAAGCCAGCAACCTGCTGTATTGCCTGCTGATCTTGGGTTTATCAACCCCTGCAGTTATATGATTCAAGAGAAGCCTCCAGCTTGACATCTGACCCACAGGCTTGGGATATGGCAGCCTCTACAACTGTGTGAGCCATTCCCTTGAGATGAATTTATATATATATATATATATATATATATATATATATATATATATTATTCACTGCCATCATGTCGATTCGACTCATAGCAACCCCTCCTTGTGTTTCCAAGGCATATCTCTACTGAAGTAGATTGCCCAATCTTCCTTCCAAGGAGTGGCTGGTGGGTTTGAACCTCCAGACTTCTGATTATCCGTCAAATGTCTTAGGCACTGTGCCACCAGAGCACGTATGTGTGTGTGTGTATGTGTGTGTGTATGTATATATATATAAAGAGAGAGAGAACGCTTCACTGGTTTTGCTTCTCCACAGATCCCAACCTAAGACATTTGGTACCAAGTGTGGATTTAGAGAAACAAAACAAAGTGGGAAGGATGAGTTTTCTAAATTGGTTCTCAAGTCTGATTGGTCATAAATGTGCTGATGACTCTGACTTCATTAGTGAAGAGGGCACTGATAATCCATAGTGTGAGGCAGCAATAATAATGCAAAAAATTGTACCACCAATAGATCAAGTATTGGTGGAAAGTGAGGCTCTGGGTGATAGTATGTTTGATACTTTCCTGCAATTTTGTCAGAATGAGAACTATGAGAAATCTGGTTGGTTGGTTACACTAGACAAACTGATGAAAGAATGAGATGAGCCCAGGGCTTCTCAGACACAGCTCAAGTCCCTCATAAAAGATCCCAAAGTTTCCACTTGTGCCTTGAAAGAAAGCCTTATTTCTTGTAGTAACAGAGTTGATATTGCCAAAAACCAAACCCAGACTTTTTTCATAAGACTGGTTGAATTGCAATGCCAATTGAATTTCCAATATTGAATGGTGCCTGAAGTTAAAGTGAGGGCATTGATTGGGAAGAAACAGGATCCTGAAACTTGGGGTGGAGACATATGGGCAGATAATTAGGAAGCTGGGGACTTTGAGCCCCTAAATTCCATCGAATCACTCCTACCAGCAGAATTAGACCTCTTACTCCCATCTGGTGAGACTAACCCAGCGGTGTCTACTCAGTCATTGTCTAAGATATCACCTGGGGCATTTTCTGAGCATTTCCTGAGGCATGTGCCTTACAAGACATTGCTGAATGTTCCCAGGAACCACTTCCACCACTCATTGTTCCTTCTAGACCTATAGCTAGACTTAAGTCCCAGGGAGACCCAAAATATGAAGTACAAAGTATGACCATGAAGAGGTATGCTACACTCCAGAAGAACTGCTTATTTTTCTAATATGTACAAAAAGAAACCTGGACAATATGTTTTGGAATAGTATTAAGGGTGTGGAATAAAGATGCAAGGAACATAACAGATAAATCTGAGTTTATTGATTTAGGCCTGCTAAGCATGATTCTTCATTCAGTATTTCAACTGGAGAGATTAAGAAAGGATCTAATAGTTTATTTGGTTAGTTTACTGAAGCATGGATTACGTGGTGGCCTACACTAAGTCAAGTTGAAGTATCAAACCTACCTTGGTATACTGCAGAAGAAGGTATCCAAAGGCTTTGAGAAATTGGCATGTTAGAGTGGCTTTATCAGATCAGACCCACAGACCCACACACAGAGTGCCCAGAGCACAACTTTTACCACTGCATGAGGAACAAATTTGTGAAGGGAACCCCAGCATCGTTGAATACTGCTGAGATTGCTATTTTATGTAAGCCATATCTGATGTTGGGAACTGCCCTAATTAATCAATTAAGACATCTAACTACAATGGGGTTGATTGGACCCCATGGTGGTAAGGGCCAAGTAGCAGCATTTAATTGCCAAAGAAAGGATGGGCATGGTTACCATAATGGACAGCAGAGTCAAAACAGTCATCAGAATAGTCTGACTTGTATGGACTTATGGGGTTGACTACTTAGGCATTGTGTTCCTAGGAGTGGAAGAGATTGAAAATCTACTAAATATTTATTTGATCTGTACAAGTGGAAGAATTCTAGGTCAAGGGAACAGCAGTCTAACTTGAATCATCAAAATGGAGAGTCAGAGCCCCTCAATCAATTCCCAGACTTGTACTAGTTTACAGACCACAATGCCTTGAATGAAGGGGAGGCTTGATTCTCTTGAGGAAGGACCCCAGTACACTGCCAAAAATAAGTATTGTTAATCTTTCTCTCAGCCTTCCCCAAAGGGATGTATGGCCTTTTGCAAGAGTGAATGTTCATTTAAAAAAAAAAAACCCTCACTTCTGTTGAGTCAGACTCATAGAGACCAGTCCTTGGGTTTTCCAAGCAGATATCACTATGGAAGTAGACTGCCCAACCTTCCTGCTGAGGAGTGGTTGGTGGGTTTACTGCCAGCGTTCTGGTTAGGAGTCAAATGTCTAGGCACTAGGCTACCAGGGAAAGGAAATAATCAGGCACTGGCTCTGAATTGACACTAATTCCAGGAGACCCAAAACATCACTTTGGTCCACCAGAGTAGGGGCATGTGGAGGTCAAGTTATTGATGGAGTCTTAGCTCAAGTTCATCTCACAGTGGCTCCAGTGAGTCCTTGAACCCAGCTTGTCATGATTTCCCCAGTTCTAGAATCCATAATTGGAATAGACATACTCCACAACTGGCAGGACCCCCACATTGGAGTAAAAGCTATAATAGTAGAAAAAGCTAAGTGGAAGCCATTAGAACTACCCTACCTAGGAAAATAGTAAATCAAAAGAAATATAGCAATCCTGGAGGTATTGCAGAGATTAGTGCCACCATTAAGGACTTGAAGGAGGCAGGGGTGGTGATTCCCACCACATCTCCATTTAACTCACCTATTTGGCCTGTACAAAAAACAGATGGATCTTGGAGAATGACAGTGGGTTATCATAAACTTAACCAGGTGGTGACTCCAATTCTGGCTTTTGTTCCAGATGTGGTTGAGTGAATTAATACATTTCCTGATACCTGGTATGTGGCTATTGATGTTACCAATACCTTTTTCTCAATTCCAGTTTTGAAGGATCACCAGAAGGAGTTTGCATGGTCCTTATCTCAGGGATATGTCTCCAGCATTGTCATAATTTAGTCTGCAGGGAACTTGATCACATTTCCTTTCCACAAGACATCACACTAGTCCATTAAGTTGATGACATTATGCTGATTGGACCTAGTAAGGAAGAAATATTGATGACTCTAGACTTATTGGTAAGAAATTTGTATCCTGGAGGGTAGGAAACTAATCTGACAAAAATTTGTGTGCCTTCCATCTCAGTTAAATATCTAGGGGCTCAGTGATGTGGGGCATATCAAGATATTCCTACTGTTCCGGTTACCTAGTGTTGCTCTGACAGAAATATAGCACAAATGAGATGCTTGAACAAACAGTTTATTCTCTTACCGTTTGGAGTTCAAAGTGCCAGGCTGTAGGGGCTAGGTGAAAGGCCTCAACCTTGGGGTCCAGCTCTGCCTCCTGCTCCCAGCCCACTGGAGCTAGAGGCATTTCTTCACTCAGACAGTTGCTGGTTGCTGGGGCTGACAAGCCCAAGGTTGACAAGTAAAAAGGCACAGTCCTGATGTTACCAAACCACAGGCCATAAATTTAAGTCCACTGGAAGTTTTAAGGTCGGCAGAGCTTGGGAAGCTGCTGAACAATGACACAGCTATGTGTGGGGTCCAAGTGTGCCATAAATTGGAGACCATTCCCAAAGCTGTCTCTTATATATGGGAAGCAAACCACATACCCAAAAGCAGCTACTCAGCTGCTCCCAGTAGATTCCACCATGGAATTGATTACCAACCTCATCATGGGTATTACTACATCCAGCTGCCCAACCACTCAACCAGGCCCAGCCAAGCTGACACACAAATGTAACCACCACACGTACTAAAGTGAAAGATAAGTTGTTGCATCCGGACCCTCCCACAACTAAAAAAGGAGCACAATGCTTGATGGGCCTCTTTGGATTTGGGAAGCAACTTATCCCTCATTTGGGTATGTTGTTATGGCTTATTTATCAAGTGATTTGAAAAGCTACCAGTTTTGAGTGGGAACAAGAGAAGGTTCTGACAGATTCAGGCTGCCCTGCAAGCTGCTATGCCACTTGAGCCATATGATCCAACTTATCCAATGGTGCTTGAAGTGTCAATGGAGGTAGAGTTGCTCTTTGGGGTCTTTGGCAGGCCCCTATTACTTAATCACAGCACACAACCTTAGGATTTTGGAGCAAAGCCCTGCCGTCCTCTGCAGATAACTACTCTCCTTTTGCTTGTTACTGGGCTTTTGTAGAAACTGAATACCTAACCATGTGCTACCAAGTGATCATGCAGCCTGAGCTGTCCATGATGAACTGAGTATTGTCTCACCAATCATGGACTGGGTATTAGCTGATCAATAGAGGCATAAAATTAGATGTGAATAGCAGAACTCTACCATTGAATGGAAGTGGTATACAAAAGATTAGGCTTGAGCAGGATCTGAAGGCACAAGTAAGTTGCATGAGGAAGTGGCCCAAATGCCTATGGTCTAAACTTCAGTCACATTACCTGCCCTCTCCCAGTCTGCACTTATGGCCCTGTGGGGAGTTCCTTATGATCAGCTAACTGAGGAAGAGAAAATTCATACCTGATTAATAGGTGGTTTTGTGTGATACACAGGCACTGTGTGAAAGTGGACAGCAGCAGCACTGCAGCCCCTTCCTAGAAACTCCCTGAGGGACAGTGGTAAAGGAAAATCCTTCCAATGGGCAGAACTTTGAGCAGTGAATCTGGTTGTTCCCTTTTCTTGGAAGGAGAAATGGCCAGATGTGCAATTGCATACTCCTTCATGGGCTGGGGCAAATAGTTTGGCTGGATGGTCAAGGACTTGGAAGAAACATGATTAGAAACTTGTTGACAGAAATGTATGGGGAAGAGGTATATGGATAGACCTCTCTTAATGGGCCAAAGAAGTGAAGATATTTTATCTCATCTAATGCTCATCAAAGGGTAATCTCAGCAGAGGAGGATTTTAACAGATTTTATCAGCTGGATAGGTTGACACATTCTGTGGAAACTAGTCATCCTTTTTCCCTAGTCAGTTCTGTCATTGCTCTATTGGCTCATGAGCAAAGTAAAGTGCCCCCAGTGGCAAAGATGGAGGTTATGCATGGGCTCAATGTGGTAGTCAATCTTATGTGTCAACTTGGCTGGGCCTGGTTTTCAGTGGCTGGGCAGCTTGATGTAGTATTCCCCATGATGAGATTTGTAATCAACTCCATGGTGGAACCTACTGGAGCAGCTAAGTAGCTGCCCTAAGGATGTGGTCTGTTTCCAGTGTATAAGAAGCAGCTTTGAGGAAGGTCTCAAGCTTTTAGCATGAGTGAATCCTGCATGTAGCCGAGTTGTTATTCAGCAGCCTGCCATGTTGTCTGCTGATCTTGGGACTATTAATGGACTTGAATCAATGGCCTGCCATGTGGTTTGGTAATATCAGGACTGTTCATTTTTACTTGTTCACCTTGGGTTTGTCAGTCTCAGCAGCCAGCAGCTGCCTGAGTGAAGAAAACCTCCAGCTTCAGTGGGCCAGGAGCAAGAGGTAGAGCTGAAGCCCAAAGTCGAGAGCCTTTCACCCAGGGCCTAGAGCCTGGCACTTTGAACTTGGACTTTTAGCCTCCAAAACTGTAAGAGAATAAACTCTTTTTTGTTAAAGCCATCCACCTGTAGCATTTTCTGTTAGAGCAGCATGAAGCAACCAAAACACTCAGCAACATGGATTTCCACTCAGCAAAGCTAACCTGGCCACAGATACTGCTGAATGCCCAATCTGCCAGCAGTAGAGACCAACTCAGAGCCTGCAATATGGAACTATTCTTCAGGGTGATCAGCCAGCAACACAGTGACATGTTGATTATATTGGCCCACTTCCATCATGGAAGGGGCAGCATTTTGCTGTTGCTGGAATAGACACTTACTCTTGATACAGATATGCCTTCCCTGCATGCAATGCTTCTGCCAAAACTACCATCCATGGACTTACAGGATGTCTAATCCACCATCATGGTATTCCATACAACATTGTCTCAGATCAGTGACCAGACTACACAGCAAATGAAATGCAGCAATGCAATTGCTCATGGAATTCACTGGTCTTACCATGTTCCCCATCATCCTGAAGCAGCTGACTTGATAAAATGATGGAATGGCCTTCTAAAGACACAATTACAGTGCCAGCTAGGTGGTAATACCTTGCATGGTTGGGGCAAGGTTCTCTAGGAGGCTGTATATGCAACATATGGTGCTGTTTCCCAATAGCCAGAATTCTCAGGTCTAGGAACAAAGGGATGGAAACAGGAGTGACACCACTCACTATTATCCCCAGTGACCCCCTTGAAAAATTTTTGCTTCCTGTCCCTTCAACCCTATGTTTTGTGGGTCTGGAGGTCTTAGTCTCAAAGGGAGAAATAAACCCACCTGGTGATACAATACTGATTCCATTGAACTGGAAGTTAAGAATTCCACCTGGCCATTTTGTGTTCCTCATGCTTCTAGATCAACCAGCAAAGAAGGGAGTTGCTGTATTGTCTGGTGTGGTTGATCTTGATTAACAAGGGTAAATCAAAGTGATGTTATATAAAGGAGGTAAAAAAGAATACAGGAGATCCCCTGGGACATCTTATATTATTAGCATGACCTGTAATTAAAATCAATTGAAACCTACAGCAACCCAATTCTGGTATGACTACTAATGGCCCATACCCTTTAGGAATGAAGGTTTGGGTCACCTCACCAGACAAAGAACCACAACTGGCTGAGGTACTGTCTGAGAGCAAAGGGAATATGGAATGGGTAGTAGAAGGCAGTTTTAAATACCAGCTACAATCATGTGACCAGTTGCAGAAATAAGGATTGTGAGTGTTATGAGTATTCCTTCCTTATATGTATGCATCAGTTTTTTTTTTCCAGTTATAATATATGAGATGTAAATGGGCCTAGTGTGTTTTCTGTTGTATGTGTGTTAGTTGTATTATGTTAGGTACGAATTTGACTTTATAATTGTCTTTATTTAGAGATTATGTATGATATGTGTACAGGTGCTAAGCTGACAAGAGGTGGTTGATAGTTAAAGTTGTCTGTCAACTTTCCTGGGTTATTATTTTCAGTGGTTTAGCAGTCATGATGTAATCATCTCCATGAAGAGATCTGCTATGAGCTGCCAATTAGTAGAATGGAGCTTCCTCTAGTGTGTAACTTGCTTCTAATATAATGGAAAAGCTCTGACAAACTCTCTGACTTTCTGTTCCTTATGGATCCTGCATCTGGCTCATCATCACCTCTGGTTCTTGGACTTGAACCAGCAGCCTGCCAAATTGTCTGTTGATCTTGGCATTTTTGCCTTCACAGCCTGTGAGCTAACAGCCTGCCATCTTACCTGCTAATCTTGGGCAGTTTATCTGTCTCCAAAGCCAGCAGCCTTCTGTATTTCCTGATAAC
This sequence comes from Orycteropus afer afer, assembly GCF_000298275.1. NCBI lineage: Eukaryota > Metazoa > Chordata > Mammalia > Tubulidentata > Orycteropodidae > Orycteropus > Orycteropus afer. The sequence continues at coordinate 313,094 of NW_006921606.1, forward strand.
CTTAGTTTTGTCAGCCCCTGCAACTACAGGAGTCAGTAGAAGCCTCCGGCTTGATGTCTGGACTTGGGAATTCCCACCCTCCACAACTGCATGAGTCATTTCCTTAAGGTAAATTTCTGTCTCTCTTTCTGTATGTATATAAATGTATGTATGCATGTATATAAAAACATCTCTAGAAAACCCAGCCTAAGACATACTCCAAAACTGTAGCTAAATGTTGGCCACAATGTTTCAACACTGATCCCACCTGAAAAAGTTTGTGGGGAAAATTTCTCCTCTGTAGCTGGAGAAATGGAAGCTATATGTCTTATCTGCTACCATCATAACCCAGAAAAAATTATGAAGATGGGACCCAGTCTCAGCCATACTCCAGTAGACTTTTCTAGCACTAATATATGGGCTTGATATAGTTTATAGATTTTGATCAAGATTATGAATACTTGCTTGTGATTATAAATTCTCTGGATGGATGAAACCTTTTCAAGCAGATAAATAACAATAACTATAGCTAAGAAGTGGTTAGATAATGATTTCCTGCCTAAAACTCAAACCAACCCACTGCCATCAAGTTGATTCTGACTTATAGTGACCCTATAGGAGAGAGTAGAACTGTCACATATGCCTTCCAAGGCTGTAAATCCTTTGGTTAGCAGCCAAACACTTAACCACTGTGCCACTAAAGCTTTTCCCACCGAGGGGACACTAACTCTACTCTCTAGTGTTAAAGGTATTCATTTTACTGAAACAGTCATAAAGGAGCTTGGAAAAGTGGTATTGCTTGATCAAATATTTTATTGTTCCGATTATTCACAGAGCTCTGGTAGCACAGTGCCTAAGACACTTGACTGCTAACCAGAAGGCAGTGGTTCAAACCCACCAGCTGCTCCTCAGAAGGAAGGTTGGGCAATCCTACTTCTGTAGTGATACTGCCTCGGAAACCCAAGGAGGGGTCGCTATGAGTCGGGGCCAACTTGATGACACAAAACAACAACAACAACACATTATTCACAGATTCCGGGAAAAGTAGTGGTACAAATGGAACTTGTTGTTGTTAGGTACTGTCGAGTCGTTTCCGACTCATAGCAACCCCATGCACAGCAGAACAAAACAATGCCTGATCCCGCACCAGCTCCATGATCCCTGCTATATTTGAGCCCATCATCGCAGCCACTGTGTCAATCCATCTCGTTGAAGGCCTCCCCCTCTTTCGTCGACCCTCCACCCTACCAAGCATGACATCCTTCTCCAAGGAGTGGTCCCTTCTGACAACATGACCAAAATAGGTGAGACGAAGACTGGCCATTCTCACTTCCAAGGAGCATTCCGGCTGCACTTCCTCCAGGACAGATCTGTTAGTCCTTTTAGCAGTCCATGGTACTTTCAGCATTCTTCGCCAGCACCACAACTCAAAAGCATCAACTCTTTTTCGGTCTTCCTTATTCATTGTCCAGCTCTCACATGCATACAAGGCAATTGGAAATATCATGGCTTCTGTCAGGTGCACCTTAGTCCTCAATGAGACATCCTCGCTCCTCAGCACTTGAAACAGTTCCTTCCAGTTGACTTTCCCAATGCTACAATGGAACTATAAAACTTAAATTGATCAAGTTCTCTGAGAATCTTGGATACCCTTGGATGAGAATTTTATCTCTAGTTCTAATAGACATCAGATCAGCTCATTCTGGAACTCAGAACCTGTGACATAATAACTAGAAGATCCATCACCTGAAAGTCTTAGCACCCACCATGGACTTGACCTTGATTCATGTAGTTGTAGCTAAATGTTGCCGAAGAGTTATTCAATAATCATTATTACCTTCCATGGGTGCAAGCTGGATTTTCAAAAAGTCCATCTTTAGAATCTCTTTATTCCTTCAACTTAGGTATTAGGTATTCTGGGAAAGACACTAATAGGAATCCTCTCTGGAGCCATACTGGAAAGAATCCTATAAAGGCCTCTTAACAACATATTCTGCAGTAAAACTACAGAGTGTATCCTTGAATCTACATATCCCTATGACTTGCTGTAGGGAACAATTGGAATCCATATAAATGGGTATCTCAAACTAAGCTTAAAAATATCTCCAGATACAGAAAACTGTCTGAATGTCAGCAGTTTTTACCCAAATACTTTGAACTGAGCTGAAAAATACTCATGGTGGCATTTTATACTTTTCTAAGAGTATAAATGCTGCAGGAATTCTGAGAGATTGCTGACCTTGTCATCAATCTCCAAACTCTAGTATATGCTAGATCACTGGATATCAGGCATTCTACATTTATGCTCAAGATTTCCAACCTTATAATGGTAACTTGTTCTATTCAATCATGGGTATTAAATGTTTGTCTTCTTTTCCAGGCACTGGTACCAATTGCTATAATTACACTTATCTTGAAACTTTCACTCATCTTGGTCCTGAAATTTTTTCCAAAATTTGCACTGAAACATTGGGTTTTTCTCTGTTTTTGATGTCTATACTTAAATTCTTATAATTACACTATAAATTCAATGAGTAATGGTAAAATTGTTTTCTCAAGCATTAGCATTAGTATCAGGCTTCTCCAGAGAAATAAAACCAGTAGGAGATACACACACACACACACACACACACACACAAATAGAGGGAGACAGAGAGAAAATGAAGGACAGAGAGAATGAGATTTATTTATTTAAGGAATTGGCTCAAGTGAATGTGGGGGCTGCCAAGTCTGGAATTTTTAGGGCAGGCTGGCAGGCTAGAAACTTACAGAAGTTGATACTATAGTCTTGAGGCAGAATTTCTGGGGAAATCTGCTACAAAAGACCTCTTTAACGTGCTGAGGAGCAAAGATATCTCCTTGAAGACTAAGGCGTGCTTAACCCAAGCCATGGTATTTTCAATCACCTCTTATGCATGTGAGAGCTAGAAAATGAACAAGGAAGACCAAAGAGTTGATGCTTTTGAGTTGTGGTATTAGCAAAGAATACTGAAAGTACCAAGAACTGCCAAAAGAATGAGCAAATCTGTCCTGAAAAAGTGCAGCTGGAATGCTCCTTGGAAGCGAGAATGGCCAGACTTTGTCTCACCTACTTTGGTCCTGTTGTCAGAAGGGCTCATTCCCTGGAGAAGTATATTATGCTTGGTAAAGTAGAGGGTCAGTGAAGAGGGAGATGGCCCTCAGTGAGATGGATTGACACAGTGGCTGCAACAATGGACTCAAATGTAGCAAGGATTGTGAGGCTGGCACATGACTGGGCAGTATTCCATTCTGTTGTACGTAGGGTTGCTATGAGTTTGAGCTGACTTGACAGCACCTAAGAACAACAACAACAACAACAATAGCCTTTAAAAAACTAAAATCCAAAACTTGTCATCAAGTCAATTTTGACTCATGGTGACCCCTTGTGTAACAAAGTAGAACTGCTCCACAGAGTTTTCTTGGTTGTAATCTTTATGGAAGCAAATAACCAGGCCTTTCTTCCACAGCACCACTGGATGGGTTTGAACTATCAATCTTTAGGTTAGTTTTTCTTGTGTGCTGTCAAGTTGATTTATGGCTGATAGAGACCCCATGGGACAGAACAGACTCAAAACTTCAGCCTTTCAGTTAGCAGCTGAATGCATTGATCAGTTGCACTACTCAGGAATTCAAACCAGTTGCCATCAAATTGATTCTAATTCACAGCAACCCCATATATGTCAGAGTAAAATTGTAATCCATAGGGTTTTCAATAGCTGAGTTTTTGAAAGTAGATCACTAGGCTTTTGTGTTAGGCTGGGTTCCCTAGAGAAATAAAACCAGTAAAGCTTATATATACATAAAGACAAAGATATGTTTATCTTAGGAAAATGGCTCACACACATCTAGAAGCTGACAAGTCCCAAGTTCTTGGATCAAACATCAAGCTGGAGGCTTTTCCCGACTCATGCAGCTGCCGGGGATTATGCAACTGCAGGGGCTGACAAGCTCAAGGTTGGCAGGCAGTATACTGGCTGTTGACTCCAACGAAAGATGAATCCAAGATCTCCAGGCTGAATGGTGGACTGTTCGCTCAAGGACAATTGTAGCAACACAACAGGATCCTGATCCACAGAAGAGTGTCTCTTTTCCCAAGATGTACATAAATGTATCAGAAGCAGGCCACACACCTAAGGAAACTGCCTTTCAACAGATTGGCTGCTCAGAACAATCCCATCATGGGAATAACCCACATCACAATTGCTTAAACCACACAGAATTGTGGTCCAGCCAAGTTGACACACAGCTCCATCACAGTCCACCCCTTGTCAACTTGGCAGTTGTACATATCTTCTTAACCATATATAATCTCCAAATAAGGACAATTATAAATTCACATTTGTGCCTAACATGATATGCTAACACGCATACAACTGAAGTGCATTAACTTCGTTTACATTTCACAGTTCATAACAGAAGGAAACAAAAATATTTGATGCCTCTATACAATGAAATTTAACAATCACAGTCCTCATTTCTGCAACTGGTCACATGGTCATAGCTGATATTCAGAACTACCTTCTTCCACCACCCATTCTGTATTTCCCTTGCCCTCAGCAAGCACCTCAGCTGGTCGTGGCTCTTTGCCTGCAAACTTTAATTCCTGAAGGGTCTGGGTCATTAGTAGTCATATCAGAATTGGCCTGCTGTAATTTTCCATTGACTTTAATCACAGGATATGGTAGTACTAAGAGACATCCTAAAGAATCTCCTGTATTCCAGACATATTCTTCTTTACCTCCATTATGTAATGTGAATCCAATTTCCCCTTGGTAATCAGGATCTATTACACCAGATACACAGTAACACTCTTCTTTGTCTGTTGATCCAGAGGCATGAGGAAGCCAAAATGGCCAGGTGGTATTATTAACTTCCAGTTCAATGCAATCAGTATTATTTCTCCAGGTGAGAGTGTTCCTCCCTTTGGGACTAATATCTCAGTCCCACAGAGCGTAGGGTAGCAGGGACAGGAAGCAAAAATTTTTTGAGTGGATCACTAGGGGTAATAATGAGTGGTACCACTCCCGTTTCTACCCCTCGGTTCCTGGACCCATGAATCCTAGCTATTGGAGAAACAGCACCATATATTGGACACTGGTTTAGAGCATATACAGCATATACAATCTCCTGGAGAACATTGCCCCAACACTTCAAGGTATTGCCACCTAGCTGGCACATAATTTTGTTTTCAGTAGGCCATTCCACTGTTCTATCAAGCCAGCTGCTTCTGGATGATGGAGAACATAGTAAGACCAGTGAATTCCATGAGCATAGGCCCATTGCTGCACTTCATTTGCTGTGAAGTGAGTCCCTTGTTCTGAAGCAATGCTGTGTAGCATACCATGACAGTGGATAAGGCATTCTGTAAGTCCACAGATGGTAGTTTTGGCAGAAGCATCGCATGCAGGGAAGGTGAATCCATAACCAGAATAAGTATCTATTTCAGTAAGAACAAAATGCTGTCCTTTTCGTGATGGAAGTGATCCAGTATAATCAACCTGCCACCAGGTTGCTGGCTGATCACCCCGAGAAATGGTTCCATATCGTGGACTCAGTGTTAGTCTCTGCTGCTGGCATATTGGGCACTCAGCAGTGGCAGTAGCCAAATAAGCCTTGGTAAGTGGAAGTCCGTGTTGCTGAGCCCATGCATAACCTCCACCCCTACCCCATGGCCACTTTGTTCATAAGCCCATTGAGCAATGACAGGAGTAGCTGGGAAAAAAGGATGGCTGGTTTCCACTGAACAAGTCATCCTATTCACCTCATTATTAAAGTCCTCCTTTGCCGAGGTCACCTTTTGGTGGGCATTCCCATGAAATACAAATATCTTTACTCCTTTGACTGATGGGCATCTCAGGCCTCATGGTGACTTGGTGGCCCATGGTTAGGCATTCAGTCTCTACTAAAGCCCAGTAACAAGCCAAAAGCTGTTTCTCAAAAGGAGAGTAGTTATCTACAGATGATGGTAGGGCTTTGCTCCAAAATCCCAGGTTCTGCATGGCGATTCACTTATAGGGACCTACCAAAGACTCCAACACCCACCAGCCACTCCTCAGAAGGAAGACAGGGCAATCTAATTCTGTAGTGATACTGCCTCAGAAACCCAAGGAGGGGTCGCTATGAGTCAAGTCCAACTCGATGGCACATAACAACAACAACAAAGACTCCAAACTGCATCTCTATCTGCTACAGTTCAAGCACTGTTGGATCAGCTGGATCATGTAGCCCAAGTGGCAGAGCAGCCTGCACGGCAGCCTGAGTCTGTTGCATAGCCTTCTGTTGTTCTGGGCCCCACTCAAAACTAGCAGCTTTCTGACTCACTTAATAAATATGCCAAAGCAACACACTCAAATGAGGGATACGTTGCCTCCAAAATCCAAAGAGACCCATCAGACATTGCACTTCCTTTTTGCCTGTGGAGGAAGCCAGATACAATAACTTATCCTTCACTTTAGTAGGAATATCTTGACATGCCTCATACCACTGGACATCTAGAAATTTCACTGAGGTGGAAGATGCCTGATTTTTTTTTTTTTAATTATGATTTAGGTGAAAGTTTACAGAGCAAATTCACTTTCATTACAGCACTTCACATATGCTTTGTCTCATGACATTGACTACAATTTACCCCAATGCAACAGCTCCCCCCCCCACTTCCTCCCAAGAGTTACCTCTTCCCTGTGTCCATCCCTCCATGCACTCCTGCCCCAAAGCTGTCTCCCTAGGCATAAACAGCCCTTCTTTCTCACATGATTGTTCTCTCCAAGGAGTGTATCTACCTCAGTTAAATGTTCAATTCATATGCTTGTCTTTTGTTTGTCTGGAAGCCACAAGTGTGGGTTCAATTCCAGACCTGATGGGCAGCTAGGGGCCATAGTCTCAGTGGCTCCACCAGGCTCTATCAGACCAGCAAACCTGGCCCCCCTCCTTTTTTTTCCCCAAATGATTTTGAGTTTTGGTCCATGTTGTTCTCTCACTCTATCTAGGATCTCCTACATAGATCCCCCTCCGAGTGGTTGACAGTGGTAGCTGGGCACCATCTAGTTCTTCTGGTCTCATAGTCGTATAGGCTGAGGATCGTACAGTGTACCAGTCACTAGGACTAATTGTTTCCATGAATCTTTGGTTTTCTTCACTCTTCTTAGCTCTGGACAAGGAGAGACCCATCAGTGCATCTAGATGGCTGCTTGCAAGCTTTTAAGATCCCAGTCACTACTCGCCAAAGTAGGAGGTGGAACAATGTTTTGTGTAGTATGTTATATCAATTGAGCTTGATGTTCCCTGTGACTATGGTTGTGAGCACACAGGTTCAACGACTCACTCCCTCTGGGTAGCTGGCTGTAACCAGGAAGTGACTACAAACTTGTCCCTTGTCAGCTCTACTATACACCTGGGAATTCTTAGAGAACATACAAATACACTTGTAGAACCATTGTCTGCCAACCCTATACATGGTCTTGGGTACACTCCCTGCTGCATAGACATACCTAATAGTTCAGCCTGTCCACTCACCTATCCACCCCTATACCCATGTTTGCCTTCACTGACAACACAGTTCTGTATGTGCAGTACTGTATCTTTGTTGCCTGCACCTCCCATGTATCTCTCTATGTCTTCCACTTCCTCAATACCACCATGTTGATCAGTCATATTTGGTACATTGCCCTTCTCCTCTCTCAAATCAATACATATCTCTACCTATCTAACAGTGTTCCCCCCTGCTATCCACCACTCATAACCAACAAAGAAAATTTCCTTCCATATATGAACCTTTCCTTGACTTTTTACAATAATGGCCTAATACAACATTTGTCCTTCTGTGATTGACTTATTTCACTCAGCATAAAGTCCTCCAAGTTCATCCACATTATGTGGTGTTTTGCAGATTCTACATTATTCTTTAGGGTTGCATAGTATTCCATTGTGTGTATGTACCATAGTTTAGTTATCCATTTCTCAGTTGATTGACACCTAGGTTGTTTCCATCTTTTGGCTATTGTAAATAGTGCTGTGATGAACATGGGTGTGCATATGTCTGTTCTTATCATGAGGTGCCTGAATTTTTGTTGGGTTAATTTCCCACCCTCTGGCATGCATATGTCTCACCAATAAATCCAGAGTCATTGATATTTATTACTTACTAGGTCCAATCAGCATAGTGTCGTCAATATAATGGACCAATGTGATGTCCTGTGGAAGGGAAAGGCAATCAAGAACCCTATGGACTAAATTATGACATAGTGTTGGGGAGCTGATATACCCTTGAGGAAGCACTGTGAAAGTATATTGTTGGCCTTGCCAGCTGAAGGCAAACTGCTTCTGATGGCCCTTTTCTAATTGGTATTGAGAAACAGTCATTGGCCAGATGAATATCTGCATACCAAATACATACACCTGCATACCAGGAGGTGTACTAATTTGCTCAAGCAATAAAACCACATCAGGAACAGTAGCTGCAATTGGAGTCATCACCTGATTAAGTTTACTATAATCTACTGTCATTCTCAAGATCCATCTGTTTTTTGCATGGCCAGATGTTGTTATTGTTATGTGCCATCAAGTCAGACCCAACTCATAGCAACCCCTCCTTGGTTTTCTGAGACTATATCACTACTAGATTGCCCAACCTTTCTTCTGAGTGGCTGGTGGGTTTGAATCACCAGCCTTCTGGTTAGCAGTCAAGTGCCTTAGGCACTAAGTTACCAGAGCTCCGTGACCAGATAGGCAAATTAAATGAGGATGTGGTGGGAATCACCACCCCTGCATCCTTCAAGTCCTTGATGGTGGCAGCAATCTCTGAAACCCCTCCAGGGATGCAGTATTGCATTTGGTTTACTATTTTGTAGGTAGAGGCAGTTCTAATGGCTTCCACTTGGCTCTGCCTACCATAATAGCTCTTACTCCACATGTCAGGGACCCAATATGGGAATGCTGCCAATTGCTCAGTATATCTATTCCAATTATGCATTCTATAACTGGGGAAATCATTACAGGATGGGTTTGGGAACCCACTGGACCCACTGTGAGATGCACCTTAGCTAATACTCCATCAAAAACTTGACCTCCATATGCCCCCACTCTGACTGGTGGGTCACATTGACACTTTGGGTCTCCTGGAATTTGTGTCAGCTCAGGACCAGTGTCCAGTAATCCCCCAAAAGTCTCATTATTTCCTTTCCCCAGTGAACAGTCACTCATAAAAGACCTCAGATCCATTTGGGGATGGCTAGGAGAAAGATTGACATTATAGATTTTTGGCAATGTAGTGGAGTCCTTCTTCAAAAGGACTCAGCCTCCCATTCATTCAAGAGGTTGTGGGTCTGTACACTGATTGAGAGGCTGTGACTCTGTATTCTGGAGATTCAATCTAGGCTGCTGTTCATGTGACCTAGAATTCTTCTGTCTATACAGATCAAGTAAATGTTTAGTAGGATTGCCATTGTTTCATTACTAGGAACACCAAACACCATGACTAAGTAGCTAAATGCCATAATTCCACACAAGTCAGAGTATTCTGATTACTGTTTCAACTCTGCTGTCCATTACGGTAACCATGCCCACCTTGCTTTTGTTGATTAACTGCTGCCACTTGGTCCCTACAACCATGGGGTCCAATCAGCCCCATCGTAGTTAAGTGTCTTAGTTCAATTAGGGCAGTTCCCACTGTCAAATCCAGCTTACATAAAATAGAAATCACAGCAGTCTTCAAGGATGGTGGAGCCCCCTTCACAAATTTATTCCTCACCGTACTGGTGAAAGGCATGTCCTCTGGACTCTCCATTTCTGGATCTAGGGGTCTAAACTGATAAATCCATTCTAAAGGCCAATTTCCCTAAGCCCCTGGATACCTTCTTCTACATTATACCAAGGCAGGTCTGGTACTTCAACTTGACTTAAGGTAGGCCACTGCATAATCCATGCTTCAGTAAGCCAACCATAAACTATTGGATCCTTTCTTACCTCTTGAGCTGAAACATTGAATGAAGAATCCGTACTTAGTGGACCTAAATCAATAAACTCAGACTGATCCAATCTTACATTCCTTGCACCATTATCCCACACCCTCAGTAGCCATTTCTATACATATTCTCAAGGTTTCTGTCTGTACATGTTAGCAAAATCAAGAAGGTCTTTTTTGGATGTAGCATACCACCTCCTCAGTCACACTTTGTACTTCCCCTTTTGGAGTTTGCTTGAACTTAACTTTAGTTATAGGTCTATCAGCAATAATGAATGGTTGGGGAAGTTCCTAAGAATATTCAGCAATGTCTCCCATGGCCTCTGACTCCAGCAATGGCCCAGCAGGAACAGTTGGGTTAATCCCATCAAACTGAGGTGAAAAGGATAATGGTTTTATAGTAATCCCTTCAGATGGAAGGGATTCAACAGAATTTACAGGCTCCATATTTTCATCTCCCTATCTGCCTATATGTCCCCATTCCAGGTTTCAGGATCCCATTTTTTCCCAATCAATGTCCTCACTTTAACTTCAGACACCATTCTGGGTTGGCAATTTAATTGATGTTATAATTCACCCACCATTACAATAAGACTCTGGGTTTGGATTTTGACAGTAACAGCTCTGTTACTAGAAGAAATAAGACTTTCTTTCAGAGCACAACTGGAAATATTGAGGTCTTTTATGCAGCACTTAATCTGTGACTCAGCAGCCCTGAATTTATCTCACTCATTTACCAGTTTGTCTAGTGTAAGTCAGACCAACCAGCCAGTTTCCTTATACTCCTCAGGCAGACAAAATTGCAGAAAAGTATCAAATATGAAATCACCCAGAGCCTCACTTCTCAAAAGTACTTGATCTATTGGTGGTACTATTTTGCATATTAATGTTGCCACCTCACACCACAGATTAGCAGGGCTCTCTTTACTAATGGAGGCAGGGTCACCAGTGCCTTTACAATTAATCAAATTGAAGAACCAAAACAGAATCAGGGAGAACTGATTTAGGGAGCCCATTCTCATGATTTTTTCTCTTTAGAACCATTCCTGGTACCAAATGTCTTAGGCTGGGTTCTCTAGAGAAGCAAAACCAGTAAAGCTTATATATACATATAGAGAAAGAGAAATTTATCTCAGGAAAATGGGTCACACACTTGTAGAAGCTGGCAAGTCCCATGTTTTTGGATCAAACATCAAGCTGTAGGCATTTGCTGACTTATGCAGCTGCAGGGGCTGATGAGCTCAAGGTTGGCAGGCAGTATATTGACTGCTGACTCCAACAAATGACATATCCAAGATCTCCAGGCCAAATAGTAGATTGTTTGCTCATTAACAGTTGTAAACTGCACAACCGGATCCTGATCCACAGAAGAGTGTCTCTTTTCCCAGAATATCCATAAATATATTGGAAGCAGGCCACACCCCTAGGGAAACCCTTTCAACAGATTGGCTTCTCAAAACACATACATCTGATCCCTTCATGGGAATAACCCACAGCATAATTGCTTAAACCACATAGAATTGTGGTCCAGCCAAGTTGACACACAGCTCCAACTATCACAGCCTTCTTCTAGGGTGTCTCTGGGTGGACTCAAACTTCTAATCTTTTCAGTTAGCAGCTAAGGGCATTAACAGTTTGTACTACTTAAGTGGGACTTAAGTGGAATGAATTACTGATATACAAAGTAACATAGATGAATCTTAAATGCTTTATATTCCATGAAAGAAGGAACCCTGGTGGCATGTGGTTAAGTGTTCAGCTGCTAACTAAGGTTAGCAATTTGAACCCACCGGTTGGTAATGGAACAAAGATGTGGCAGTCTGCTCCCATAAAGATTTACAGCATTTGAAACCCTATGGGACAGTTCTGTTCTGTCTTATGGGTTGCTATGAGTCAGAATTGACTTGATGGTAATGGGTTTGTTTCTTGGATTTGACATGAAAGAAGCTAGAAGCAAAAGGCATATGCTGGAAAAAGCAAAACTACTGGGAAATGAAACAAATCAGAGTTTGTCAATGGCTAGGCATTTGGAAGAGTATGAGGGGATTTTGAAGAGCAAGCGAATTATTCTGTATCTTGACAGTGAAAGTAGTGGTAACAGTGGTCACACAATTATATGAGATTGTTAGATCTCATGGAACAGCTAATGAGGGTGGAGATATATACATATGTATCTTTAAAAATTAATTTTAAAAAGAATCTACTTGATAAAGCACCCATAACTAAGACTGATCTGAAAGTTTGATCATTTTCTTATCCTTTCAGGCCAACTTTTCACCTTCATCTAAGAAAAAGCCAAGAGAAAGGACCATAAGAAATCAACTTTAAAATTATAGCAACACTTGCCTGGGGGTTATCAAAATAGAATGTTGTTTTAACAAGATAAAGTTGGTAAATGACTATAAGTTTTGAGCAATATACCAGCTAAAGGTGATAAGAGTTTGGGCAACTCCAGTTTACCAAATCCTCAACAGACCTAATTGTAAACTCTTTCCCAGCTAAAGAGCAATATGACTTGCTTCACACAGTTGTGCATATATATGTATGGATTCATTTTGTCCAATCCAGGGAACAAGCTCCAATCCTTAATTGGCAAAATCACAATGAACCTCCCCTTCCTAGCACATAAAAATGCTATTTCTCTTTGGGAAGCTAGTCACTGAAGTAAATCAATTCAGTACTACTTTCCAACCCCTATGCTGTCCTTACCTTTCCTTTAACAATATACTCAGGTACCCACTACCTAGGATGAGAACTAGAACATAACTAAAACCACAGAAGTAATTAATGCCTTTTCCCAAACACTACTAATCCTTCCTCCCCAGAACTAATCATTGCCATTCCTCTAGCACCACAGGTTGGTTTTATCTTTTTTTGCATTTTACATAAATGGAATCATACAATATATATTATTTTATACATGGCTTATTTCCTTAAAGGATCCCTGGTGGCACAGTGGTTAAAGTTCTTGGCTGCGTTAGCCTGGTGGTTGAAACACACCAGCTGTTCCATGGGAGAAAGATGTGTCAGTCTGCTTCCATGAAGATTATAGACTTGGAAACCTTTCAGAACATTTCTAACTCTGTCCTATAGGGTTGCTATGACTCAGAATTGTCTCTACATAGCAACAAGTTTGGTTTGGTTTTCGTTCTCTCAACATTATGCTGTACAAATCATCCATGTTGCATGAGTAAGTAGTTCATTTCCATTGGTGTTTGATATTCTGTTGCATGAATATGTTGTTGTTGTTAGGAGTCATCGAGTCATCTCCAACTCATAGTGACCCTATCCACAGCAAAATGAAACACTGCCCGGTCCTGTGCCAGCCTCACGATTCTTGCTATACCTGAGCTCATCGCTGCAACCACTGTGTCAATCCATCTCGTTGAGGGCATTCCCCTTTTTCATAGACCCTCCTCTTTACCAAGCATGATATACTTCTCCAAGGAATAGTTCCTTCTGACAACAGGACCAAAGTAGGTGAGACGAAGTCTGTCCATTCTCACTTCCAAGGAGCATTCCAGCTGCACTTCTTCCAGAACAGATTTGTTAGTCCTTTTAGAGGACTATGGTACTCTTAGCATTCTTCTCCAACACCACAACTCAAAAGCATCAACTCTTCCTTGGTCTTCCTTATTCATTGTCCAGCTCTCACATGCATAAGAGGCTATTGACAATACCATGGCTTGGGTTAGGAGCACCTTAGCCTTCAAGGAGACATCTTTGCTCTTTATGACTTTAAAGAGGTCTTTTGCAGCAGATTTGCCCAACGCAATAAGTCTTTTGATGTCTTGACTGCTGCTTCCATTGATGTTGATTGTAGAACCAAGTAATATGAAATCCTTGATAATTTCAACCTTTCTCCATCCATTGTGAAGCTGTTTATTGCACCACTTGTGAAGATTTTCATTTTCCTTATATTGAGATGTAAGCCATACTGAAGACTGTAGTCTTTAATCTTTATCAGTGAGTTCTTTGAGTCATCTTCACTTTCAGCAAGCAAAGTTGTGTCATCAGCATATTGCAGGTTGTTAATGATTCTTCCTCCAATCCTGATGCCACGCTCTTCTTCATATAATCTAGCTTCTCAGATTATTTGCTTGGCATACATGTTGAATAAGTATGGTGAAAGGATACAACCTTGATGCACTCCCTTCCTGATTTTGAACAATCCAGTATCCCCGTGTTCTGTTCAAATGACAGCCTCCTGGTTTCTGTACAGGTTCCTCATGAGTATAATCACGTGTTCTGGAATTCCCATTCTTCTCAATGTTATCCATAATTTGTTATGATCCACACAATCCAATGCTTTTGCATAGTTAATAAAACATAAGTAAATATCTTTCTGGTATTCTTTCCTTTCAGCTAACATCCATGTCACATCGGCAATGATATCCCTTTTCCATGTCCTCTTGTGAATCCAACTTGCATTTCTGGAAGCTCTCTGTCAATATACTACTGTAACCATTATTGAATTATCTTCAGTAAGATTTTACTTGGGTGTGACATTAATGATATTGCTTGATAATTTCCACAGTCTGTGGGATCACCTTTCTTTGGAATGGGTAACAAATATGAATCTCTACTAGTCAGTTGGACAGGTAGCTGTCTTCCAAATCTCTTAGCATAGCCAAGTGAGTGCCTCCAGTGGGGCATCCATTTGTTGAAACATCTCAATGGGTATTCCATCAATTCCTAGTGTCTTGTTCTTTGCCAATTCCTTCAGTGCAACTTTGACTTCTTCCCTCAATACCATTGGTTCTTGATCTTATGCCACCTCCTGAAATGGATGAACATTGACCAGTTCTTTTTGGTACAGTGACACTGTGTATTCCTTCTGTCTTCTTTCAACATAAAATATTTCAATATTGCAACTTGAGGCTTAAATTTTTTCTTCAGTTCTTTCAGCTTGAGAAATGCCAAGCGTGTTCTTCCTTTTTGGTTTTCTAACTCCAGGTCTTTGCACATTTCATTATAGTAATTGGCTTTGTCTGCTCGAGCTGCTTTTTGAAATCTTCTGTTCAGCTCTTTTATCTTGTCATTTCTTCCATTTTCTTTAGCTACTCTTCATTCAAGAGCAAGTTTCAGTCTCTTCTGACATCCATTTTGGTCTTTGCTTCCTTTCTTGTCTTTTTAATGACCTCTTGCTTTCTTCAAGGATGATGGTCCCTAAATTCAGGAGGGATATTATCAAGGTCATATTTTGGCTCTCATGGAATTGTTTTAATTGTCTTCAACTTCAACTTGTACTTGCTTATGAGCAGTTGATGATCTATTCCACAATCAGCTCTTGGCTTTGTTTTGGCTGAAGATATTGAACTCCATTACTTCTTGCCACAGTTGTAGTTAATCTGATTCCTTATACTCCATCTGGTGATATCCACGCACATAGCCCTCACTTATGTTGTTGAAAAAAGGCATTTGCAATGAATAAATCATTGGTCTTGCAAAATTCTATCATCAAGACCATATTTTCCAACTACCAGTAATTCTTCTTTGTTTCCAACTTCTGCATTCCAGTTACCAGAGATAATGAACACATCTTGATTACATGTTCAGTCAATTTTAGACTGCAGAAGTTGGTAGAAATCTTCAATTTCCTCATCTTTGGCTTTGGTGGTTGGTGCATATATTTGAATAATAATAGTGTGAACTGGTCTTCCTTGTAGGTGTATGGATATTATTCTGTCACTGACAGCATTGTACTTCAGGACAGATCTTGAAATACTCTTTGTGATGATGAATGCCACACCATTCTTCTTCAATTTGTCATTCCCAGCATAAAAGATCATATGGTTGTATGATTCAAAATGGCCAAAACCAGTCCATTTCAGCTCACTAATACTTAAGATATCAATGTTTATGCATTCCATTTCATTTTTGACAACTTCCAATTTTCCTAGATTCATAT
>NW_006921606.1:329594-356750 GCF_000298275.1 Orycteropus afer afer
TCTGTAGTGATACTGCCTCGGAAACCCAAGGAGGGGTCGCTATGAGTTGGGTTTGACTCAACAGCACATAACAACAACAACAACAAAGCAAAAACAGCCCCTGAGCCCTGGGCCTGCCTCCCTTGTCCGTGGCCTTAATATAGAGTCATCTCTAAGCTAAAAGCAGCCCCGGAGACTCAGGCCCACCTACCCCAGGCCCTAGACTTAATATAGAACTGTCCCCAAGCAAAAAGCAGCCCTCAATCCCCAGTGCATGAATATATTCACTACATTTATCCATTCACTGTTGAGGGTTAGTTTGGATTACCTCTTGTTTGAACTACTATAAATAATGCTACAAGGAGCATTCCATTCATGCCTTTTAGATATCTAAAAGGAACCATATGAATGTATCCCTGACTCAAACTTTTATATAATTTGGGGTTCCAATAAGATGGACAAGTAGACAAACTACACAGACCCTCTTCAACAAAGAAAAGGGGAACCAATTAACACAGATACAGAAGACAAGCCCTGAGATTTGAAAGGAAGGATATAGAAGTTGACTAAACTCTAACTAGTAGAAGAACCTGCATGAAAACCCCAAAAAAGGAGACATACAGAGCTGTAGTCTGTCAGCAATCCTGATGGCACGGACAGCTTGGATATTGCCAAGTGGCGTAAGGACCTAAGAATTAACCTAAAAATTGTCACTGCTAGCCAGGGGCTGCACAGAAGACTTCACTGGTGGATAATGAATAAAACAGGAAGCAGCAAAGTGGAAGATGGGCTGAGCTGTGGACTTTTGCCTGTCCAGAGGGTGCAGCCATTTTGAATGTTTACAAGCAGTTCGACCATTTTGGATACTTAAAGTGACACTATTCTCTCAGATTCCAGGGGCCTGAGAATAGGGTCCACTAGCCAGGAATTGCAAGGACATTCTGGACATGAATGACTAGAAAAGTGCAATATTTGCCTTGTTATTTTTTACTCCACACCCTCTTGCTGAATGGAGGTGTGGCCATCCCTCACTCCCATTTACCTTTTGGGCTGGCAGAAATTCCATCCCAGTC
This sequence comes from Orycteropus afer afer, assembly GCF_000298275.1. NCBI lineage: Eukaryota > Metazoa > Chordata > Mammalia > Tubulidentata > Orycteropodidae > Orycteropus > Orycteropus afer. Next base: position 330,647 of record NW_006921606.1, read on the forward strand.
TGTGTGCTCTCACTGAGCCTGGATGCTCTGGCCTGCCCTGCACAGATTTTTTTTTTCTTTTTTTCAGTTTGTTTGTTTTTGTCTGTTTTAATTATTATTATTTTTTTAATTTGTCCTTTTTATTATTATTCATTCTTCTTTCCTTCCTAGGTTCTAGTTTTCAGCTATTTATCTTTTCCCTGTTCCTGGTTCTCATTTTTTTTCTTTCTCATGGTTAACCCTGATCCTTGTTTTCTTTTTGTATTTTTTCCCTCATTATTCTCCTACTCTGCCTCTTTTCTCTGATTGCCCTCTTCCCAGATATTGAAGGTTTTTTTTTTTTTTCTTTTCTTTTTTTTTTTTGGTGATCGTTTGTGCATGTTTATGTGATATGTTTTTTGTCCACTTGGTTTTACTTTTCTGATGGCTTTTTGATTGTTGTTTTTGTAACTGAGTGAGAGACAGCAAACATGCCCATACAGTGCAACCACACTGCACCTTCTGCAGCTCCACTTACTGAGTGTGAGCCACTCCTTCCATCTCCATCAACTGGCAGTGATAAATGACCACCAAGAAAAGCCTGACTCACTCTGAACTTCTCTTCACAAACAGTTAGCAGAGATCTAAATACAACCACATCACAATGTCTCAGACACAACAGACCATCACTGTCCACACAAAGAAGCAAAATAAAGTAGTAGAAAAAAGGGATCAGGGTGCAGACCCAGAACACATCTCTGAAGAAGCAGCAGCATTGGAAGTCCCTTATAAGAAATTCAAAAGAATTATATTTAGGTAACTTCGAAGGATTGAGAGATAGATCAAGGAAAACACTGAATTAAGGAAAACACAGGGGAAAAAAAAAAAACCTAGAATAATTTCAGAAGAAAATACAAAAACAAAATGACAAAATAAATGAAAAATTAGAAATGATACAAAATCTACAGATAGAAATCCAGAAGATTAATACTAAATTGTCAGAAATAGATAACACTTTTAAAGGTCAAAGGAGTAGAATCAAATGAATCAAAGGCAGAATTCATGAGAATGAATACAAATAGCTCAACACTTCTTTGAAAATGAATCAATCAGAAAAAGGACCAAAACAAAACAAAGAAAGCCTAAGGTTCTTGTGGGACACCATCAAAAGGAATAACCTACATGTCATTGGAATTCAAGAACAGGAAGAGAAAGAGAAAACCACTGAGAAAATTGTCCAAGATTTGTTGGAAGAGAACTTCTCTGATATGATGAAAGATGAGAATATATCCATTCAGGAAGTCCAATGAACCCCAAATAGGATAGACACCAAAAGAAATCACCAAGACACATCAACAAACTAATCAAAACTGAAGACAAAGAAAGAATCCTGAAAGCAGCACAGAAAAAATGAAAAAAAGTTACCTACAAAGGAAAACCAATAAGAACAAGCTCTGATTTCACAGCAGAAACTATATAAGCTACAAGGCAATGGGATGGTGTATATACAACCCTGAAAGAGAAAAACTTCCAACCAAGAATTATGTACCTGGCAAAATTGTCCCTCAAATGTGATGGTGAAATTAGGAGATTTCCAGATAAACAGAAATTAAGGGAATTTGTTAAAATCAGACCATCCTTACAAGAGGTAATAAAGGGAGTCTTTTGAACAGAGAACCAATAATAACAAATAAAAGCTGACCATTGATTCACAAGATGATATAACCCAGAAACCAACACTGCTATGGAAGGATCCAAAGTAGAATAAGTTTACACAACTGTCAACAGGAAATCAGAGACAAATTGAGGACAACAACAAATGAGGACAACTGCAAACCAAAAAGAGGGAAAAAAGAGTTTAGATACAGAACTTCTAAATAGTGAGGAAGTCAAGAGAGTTGCAAGATAGAATGGACTGTTCTAACTCAGGGAGAAAATTATAAATCACAGGGTAACCTCAAAGAAAAATTATAAACCTTCACATCAAAATAAAAAAGATGACAAACACAAATATTCAGCAAATACTAAAACAATAGCCACAAAAGAAATGATAACACGGTTCATAAACAAAATGAGTTCAGCACAGAAAATTATATGAAACAAAGAAACTAGGAACACCATGAAGAAACACATAACAAAATTATAGTAAGCAAGTCATACTTGTCAATAATGACACTGAATGTCAATGGATTAAATGCACCATTCAAGAGATGGAGAGCTGCAGACTCAATAAGAAAACATAACCCATCAATATGCTATCTACAAGAGACACACCTTAGAGATAAAGACAAAAATAGACTAAAAATTAAAGGTTGGAAAAAGATTTGTCAAGCAAATGGCAACTATAAAAGAGCAGGAGTGGCAATATTAATTTCTGATAAAATTGACTTTAAGACAAAAACCACCATAAGACACAAGGAAGGACATTATACAATGATTAATGGATCAATTGAACAAGAGGATATACTATAATAAATATCTATGAACCCAATGAAAGAGCCTCAAAATACATAAATCAGACTTTAACAGAGTTGAAAAGGCAAATAGATGACTACACACTCATAGTAAGAGATTTTAATACACCACTTTCAATGAAAGATAGAACAACTGGAAGAAACTCAACAAAGACACAGAAAATCTAAACAATCCAATCCACCAATTTGACATTATAGAAATCTACAGAGCACTTCACCCAACAACAGTACAATATACATTCTTCCAGTACACTTGGAACATTCTCCAGGATAGACAGCAAACAAAGTCTTAATAAATTTAAAAAATATATTGAAATACTGCAAAGCATATTCTCAGATCACAATACTGTCAAATTAGAAAGCAACAACGGAAAGATCAATGGAAAAAGAGCAAACACATGGAAACTGAACAACACCCTCCTTAAGAATGACTGGGTAAGAGAAGAAATAAAAAATGAAATTAAAAAATTCCTTGAATCAAAGGAGAATGAAAACACAACATACCAAAATCTTTGGGACACAGCAAAAGCATGATCAGAGGCCAATTTAGAGCAACAAATGCACACATTAAAAAAAAAAAAAAAAAGCCAAAATCAATACTTTAAACCAACATCTCCAACAGTGAGAAAAAGAACAGCAAGAAAAGCCTACAGTCATCAGAAGAAATAAAGATTCAAGCAAAAATCAATGAAACAGAAAATAGACAATGGAAAAAATCAGTAAGACTACAAGTTGCTTTTTTTTGAAAAGATTAATAAAATTGAGAAACAACTGGCAAATTTAACAAAGAAAAATAAGGAAGAGTATACAAATAACATGAATAAGAAACCAAATGGGTGACATCACAAGAGAACCAATTGAAATTAAAAGGTTAATATTAGGATACTATGCAGAATGGAAGGAAGGTTGGGCAACCTACTTCTGTAATGATACTGCCTCAGCAACCCAAGGAGAGGTCGCTATGAGTCAGATCCGACTCGACAGCACATAACAACAACAACAACATGAAGAAATATGCACCAACAAATGTGAAAATCTGGAAGAAATGGATAGATTTCTAGAAACACACTACTTACCTAAACTAACACAGACTGAGGTGGAAAAGCTGAACCAACCCATAACAAAAGAAGACGTTGAACAGGTCATAAAAAAATTACCAACGAAAAAAAGTCCTGGCGCAGACGTTTTCACTGGAGAATTCTGACAAACTTTCAGAAAACAAGTGACACCAATCCTACTCAAACTATTCCAAAATATAGAAAAGGATGGAATCCTCCCTAATTCATTTTATGAAGCAAACATAACCTTGATACCAAAACCAGGCAAAGACACCACTAAAAAGGAAAACTACAGACCAATATCCCTCATGAATACAGATGCAAAAATCTTCAACAAAATCCTAGCCAATAGACTCCAACAACATATCAAAAAAATAATTCATTATGACCAAGTGGAGTTCATATTAGGTATGCAAGGATGGCTCAACATTAGAAAAACAATCAACACTATCCACCACATAAATAAAACAAAGGAAAAGAACCACATGATCATATCAATTGATATAGAAAAGGCATTGGATAAAATCCAACACTCATTCCTGATAAAAGCTCTCAGAAAAATAGGAATAGAAGGGATATTCCTCAACATAATAAAGGTCATATACACAAAACCAACAGCCAACATTATTCTCAATGGAGAGAGACTGAAACCATTCCCTTTGCTAACAGGAACCAGATAAGGATGCCCTCTATCACGACTTCTATTCAACATTGTATTAGAAGTCCTAGCCAGGGCAATAAAGCAAGAAAGGAGAATCAAAGGCATCCAAATTGGTAAGGAAGAAGTCAAACTATCCCAATTTTCTGATGATATGATCCTATACCTAGAAAATCTAAGAGACTCAGCACAAAATCTATTGTACTTAACTAAGAGATTTAGCATAGTGGCAGGATACAAGATCAACATCCAAAAATCAATTGGATTCCTCTATACCAGCAAATAGATTGCTGAAAAAGAAATAAGGAAATCAATACCATTTACAATAGCTACCAAAAAAAATAAATAAATAAATCTTAGCAGGGACACAAAGAAAACTATCAAACACTACTTCAAAAAACTATAGGTGATCTACATAAGTGGAAGAATGTACCATGCTCATTGATAAGACTGAACATTGTGAAAATGTCAATTCTACCCAAAGAATTCTGTGCATTCAATGCAATCCCAATCCAGATCCCATCAACATTCTTTAAGGATATGGAAAAAACAATTACTAACTTTATATGGAAAGGAAAAAGACCTCAGATAAGCAAAGCACTACTGAGAACCAAGTAGGAGGTCTCACACTGCCAGATCTCAAAACCTACTATACAAGTAACAATAGTCAAAACTGCCTGGTATTGTTACAATGACAGACACACAGACCAATGAAATAGAATTGAGAACCCAGAACAGATCCATTGAACCCAGCTACCACTGTCAACCACTCAGAAGGGGATCTCTGTAGGAGATCCTGGATAGAGTGGGAGAACAATGTGGAAAAAAACCTCAAAATCATTAAAAAACAAACAAACAAGAAGGACCAGGTTTGCTGGTCTGATACAGCCTGATGGAACCACTGAGACTATGACTTCTAGTTACCCTTTAGGTCTGGAATTGAACCCACTCCTGTGGCTTCCAGCCAAACAAAAGATAGGCATATGAGCTGAACATTTACATTAGGTAGATAAATTCCTCAGAGAGATCAATCATGGGAGAATAGAAGTGCTGTGTATTCACTGGGAGACAGATTGGGTGGGGGAGGCAGGAGTGCATGGGAGGGAAGGACACAGTGAGGAGGTAACTATGGGGAGGAAGTGGGAGGGGAGCTGTTGCATTGTGGTAAGTTGTAGTCAATGTCAAGAGACAAAGTGCATGTGAGCTGCTGTATGGAAAGTGAATTTGCTCTGTAAACTTTCACCCAAATAACAGTGAAATTAAAAAAAAAAAAAAACAGAATACAAAAAGATTTTAATTTAATTTAAAATAACAGACAATTGGATTCTAATTCCCAAAAGAGTACTGTATTTCTAAAAAAACTTTTCAGTAATAGCATTGGAAGGAGTGTGTAGCCTCACTTTTTCCCAGTACATTCTTCTTGACGTATATCAAACCAAAACCACTGCTATCAAGTCAATTCTGACTTATAGCGACCCTATGAGACAGAGTAGAACTGTCACATAGGGTTTCGAAGTCTATGAATCTTTATGAAAGCAGATGGCCTCATTTTTCTCCCACAGAGTGACTGGTGTGTTCAAAACAAGCAACTTTCTGGTTAGCAGGTGAATGCTTTAACCATTGAATCACAAGAGCCCTTTCTTGACATATATTAAAATCTGAAGAAGGTTTTTTGTGCTATAAATATTAGGTAGTGTAGTGCCTAAGACACTTGACTGCTAACCAGAAGGCTGGCAATTCAAACCCACCATCCACTCCACAGAAGGAAGGTTGGGCAATCTACCCATAGTGATACTGCCTCGGAAACTCAAGGAGGGATCGCTGAGTCGGGTCCGACTTGATGTCTCATAACAACAACAACAAATATTAAGCCCTGTATTTTATCAAAGCTGTAAGCTTAGAATTCTGTTTGTGATTCTGTGGTGTGGCTGGAATCAGGGTCAATTGTGTTGATGTGGATGGGTTTGTTCTACATCTAAGATATGGGAAGTGCACTTGGCTTTTTGTTCCACCTAATTTACTTTTATTTTTTTTTTTCATTTGCCGAAAAATTCTTGATGGCATTCTTAACCTTTTTGAAATTTATTGCACCAAACTGGAGTATCCACAGCATGTTCTGGAAACACTTGAGGTTAGTTTACAACCTAGTACAATTTTTTCTAGTGGGAAGAGATTATTTTTCTACCACTTCCCACAGGACTTTCTTGTCACCCTGTGTCACCTTATACAACTTGAATTCCATGCTCCATCTCATCAATTACAGCAGAGACTGGCTGTTGTTGACTAAACCTTTTCTCCTTTCTTTCTGGGCACACAACTAGACCACATTTTCCAGCATCCCTTGCAGCTATGTGAGGTCATAATTGCATTACTTCATCTGATCCACTGAAAAATGCTTCTATACACAACTTACAGACACTACTTGATGTTCATGTCCCATTCTCGGGCTGGATGTTGATAGCAGAGAGACCTTAAAAACCACATGTTAAGGATGGTAGCACCACTACAGCCTGGATCCACAGATGACTGGGGAGCAGAGTCCCTCCCCCAAAACAAATCCACTTACTGACAGACCTACTTTGGCTGTGATGCCTATGAGACATACTTCCACTATGTTAACCCACTGAAATGTGGGTATTGTGATCATTACAGTGGTTAGCCTACTTTAGCTAGCTCCTCAACCAATCTTCTAGTCTCCTTGCAAATATTTGGAACTCCCTTGTCCCTTTATCCTTTTATACCTACCTGGAAAACCTAGCCTGGATCAGCTTTCTGCTTCCTCCATTTCTGCTGGCACTTTTGGTCATGGCCAGAGAAAAATCTCAGCATCAGGCACTACCTTAGCTGGGTGCCACATCACCAGCCATCCCTAGTGTGTTCTCAGGTCAGTCTCACTGCCATCTTCTGCAGTGGCTGATTCAATGCTGCTTTGGTCTTCTGAAACCATTGGTTCTCTCTTCCTTCTTCTCAGAGAAAATTGTGGTTTGGAAGTTGCTCCAACCACATGACATCTGGGTCCAGCCTTTCCTATTTTCCTCCTTCCCTCCCATTGTGCTAGTGAGAAGGAGCCATGGTGGTGTAGTGGTCAAAGAACTCAGCTGCTAACCAAAATGTTGGCAGTTCAAATCCACTAGCCACTCTTTGGGAGAACAATGTAGCAGTCTGTTTCCATAAAGATTTACAGCCTTGGAAACCCTATAAGGCATTTCTGCTCTGTCCTATAGGATGGCTGAGTCAGAATTGACTCAATGGAAATGGGTTTAGTTTGTTTTTGGGTACTAATAAGGTCACAGCCAGCCCTTCCTGGATCCCACCTCCCACTTATATTTGTGCCTGTCATCCATGGATCTAACTCCATATGAGAAGTTCTCTGTAAGCAGAGCCTGGTTCAATAGTAAAAATATACACAACAGCTTCAATGCCCAAAATACCACTTACAGAGCAGCTGCCAAGTACTTGAGATCCAGCCAAAATGAAAATACTGCTAAACTCTCCTGTGGCTCTCAGTTAACTAACCATTGCGCTCTCCTAGCTAAAATGGTTCTCTCCAAAGAGTGGCACAGATCATTTGCTATGGGTAACACAAATCATCAGTTGCTACTATTTGCTTTCTAGCTGGTGAAATGGAAAACTCCAGGGAACACTTACATCCCTCTGATTCCCTCCTTGTGGGATGAAAACTAGGTTGTACTATAAAACCTGTCATTAAAGTTATATATATTTTTTAAGACAAAAAAGAAAAACTGTGACTCAGTGTACTTACATAGATTTCAGGATGAAGAAGCCAGGCTTGAGGTACAGGGGTTGCTGCAGAAGTCTGGGCTATAGGAGGTAGGAGCTTCTGGTTACCTGGGGCCCAAGTAAGTCCTTTGAAGGCCCCATGTGTGCATGGCACTTTTGATCCCCATAGTGAAAACCCAAAATTGCCCCAAAGCAGCATCATCTTCTTAATGAAACAATTTTACACTCACACATTCACAAACACTCACACACTAACACTCCGAGACACTCACACACTCACACATATCTACTAACTCACAGACACACACATACACTAATATTCAGGCATATGCATACATTCACATACATAGATACATACACTCATATATGCTCACACACTCACACATATACACTTGTTTATAGACATACACACACACTACACTCAAATACATCCATACACACACACACTCATACACATACACTCACACACTCGCACTCTCACATACACACTCACACAGTTCACACTCACAGATTCTCATACATATACACCCACTCACACACTCACGTATTTTCACTCTCACATGCATACACATACTTACACACTCAGAGTCCACACTCATACTCTCACACACATTCACTAACACCCAGACACTCACATATACTCACACACACTTATACACTCACACACACTCACATATTGTCACACACTCACACACATACACTTAGGCTGGGTTCTGTAGAGGAGCAAAATCAGTGAATCATATACATATAAACATATATGTTGTTGTTAGCAGCCATTGAGTCACTCTGACTTATAGCAACCCTAAGTACAACAGAACGGAACACTGCCCAGTCCTGCACCATCCTCACAATCTTTGACATGCTTGGGTCCATCATTGCAGCCCTATCTCAATCCATTTTGCCAATGGTTATCTCCTTTTTTGCTGACCCTCTACTTTACCAAGCATGATATTCTTCTCCAGAGACTGGTCCCTTATGATAACATGACCAAAGTATGTAAGATGAAGTTTGGCCATTCTTGCTTCTAAGGAGCATTCTGGTTGTACTTCTTCCAAGACAAATTTGTTCATTCTTCTGGCCATCCATGGTATTTTCAATATTCTTCCCCAATACAAATATTTTTTTCCCAATTCAGTTGCATCAATTCTTCAACCATCTTCCTTATTCAATATCCAGCTTTCACAAGCATATGAGGCTGTTGAAAAATACCATGGTTTGGGTCAGGTGCACCTTACTCTTTAAAGTGACTCTTTGCTCTTGAACACTTTAAAAAGGTCTTTTGCAGCAGATTTTCCCAGTGCAATATATCATCTTATTTCTTGACTGCTGCTTCCATGGGTGTTGATGTGGATCCAAGTAAAATGAAATCCTGACAACTTCAATCTTTTCTCCATATATTGTGATGCTGCTTATTGGTCCAGCTGTGAGGATTTTTGTTTTCTTTATGTTGAGGTTTAATCCATACTGAAGGCTATATAGTCTTTGATCTTCATCAGTAACTGCTTCAAGTCATCTTCAAGTCATATATAGAGAGAGGAATTTATTTCAAGGGAATGGCTCACATGGTTGTGGAGGCTGGCAAATTCCAAATCTATGGGTTAGACATCAGCTTGGAGGCTTCTTCTGAGTCACACGCTTTTGGGAGCTGAAAGCCCAAAATTGGCAAGTCAGACAGCAGGCTGTTGACTCTTGTCTCAAGAACTGCAGGACCAAGACAGAATGAGTTTTGCCAGAACATCCACATATATTAGCAGCAGGTCATACCCCCAAGGAAACTCCCTTTTCAACTGATTGGCTGCTCAAATCAGATCATAAAATGGAGGATGGTTACATAGTATCTGCCAAATCACTGAGAATCATGACTTAGCCAAGTTTACACATAACCTTAACCATCACATACACTTGATGCGCAGCATTTCCTTAAAAGAATGTGCAGTGCTTATTAGGAATTTACAATGTTTTTTTTCTCAGTGAGAAAGAAGAAGTAAAATGCAGCTTTGGAGAAATAACAAATAAGTCAGGAGGTTTGCCGACCTTGAAACACCTTGAATCTGGATGAAAGGAAGCATCAGCATACTAAAAATCACACCTTTGGGTGGAACTTCAGCATTATAATGAGACATGCTAAGGACCACCATCTTCACATCCCTCACTGCCTGTTTAACTTGTGATCATACGAAATTGTGTGCATAACATGATTCTCATGTAATCCCCTCCCTATAAAAGAAACTTGGAAAGAAGCTAAAGGCTTCTACAGAATCTGAGGGAATCTCTCTCTCTGTCTCGCTTGTGCACAAACTTAATAAAAGCAGTGTCTTTTGCTCTTTACCTTTGTGTTTCTTTTTTGGCAACAGACCCAGCACTTGGTGGGTATCAACATTCACACAGGCACATGCACACACTCGCTCTCACACAGACAAATGCATATAAACTCACACACACAGTCACACACTCCTATATATGCATGCACACACATCCACACACACAATCAAGCTCTACCTGTCTGGTAGGTATCCGCTGCGTTTTCAATCAGGCCTGAAGCATAGTCAATTATGGAAAAGGCTCCCGGGTAATTCTGACTAGAATTACTTTAGGAGAAAATATATATATTTGTATTTCACTCTCGGTTCTTGAAGATGTGGTTAGCCTCCCCAGGACTTATCTTCATCTGATTCCTCATGAGGCTTCTTGAAGAAGGACCTGGCTACTGTCCAATGCCCTCATTCAGTGGACAAAGGAGCAGGTAGGGGACCAGTTGTAGGTTTTCTAGCAGCTCCCTTATTTTGAAGGGCTTGGAGAGGGGAGCTCTAATTACTTTTCCAAATGCATCTCATTTGAAATGATGAGCTAATATCAGTGATCCTTGCTATCCCAGGCCCCTATCTGCATAAATAATGAAGTATTATTTGTACCTGGAAATTGCTGTCTGGAATGACAAGGCACTCACTGCCCAGACGCCTTGCCTGTCAAACATGTCTACTCTGCTAACAAATGACATCCAGCCCATCTCTTGCTTGTGTGCCCTTCTAGCACATCAGTCAGAACTTCAAAACATCGTCATCCACTATAAGGCTGAGTCCTTTGGCTGTCAGAATAAAGGAAGTGATTACATCTCTTATTTGTGAGAAACTTGAGTGACAAGTAGATTTTGAATATCTTATTTTAAAGCAATTTAAATCTAGGTTAAATGCAGCCTGTCACATGCACCTGTGAGGCAGGAGCCATGGTGGGGGCTGAGGGAAGAGAGCTGCAATGTGATGGACAGGTAGCATGCCAGGAAGAAGTATATACATGACAGAGAAAGGGTGACACAGGTCCCCAAATGGCTCTGCCTACAGCAGTGAAGAGTCTAACTTGTGAGCACAGCAGAGAATGGCTTTCTTCTAGTTGATCCTTATGGAATGACTTGTGAAGAGAGGAACTACTGAATCCCCAATATAGAGGTGGAGGCACCAGAGAATTTGGGTCTTCTAGGCACTAGCTGGGAGCTCTGGTAGCATAGTGCTTAAGGCACTTGACTGCTAACCAGAAGGCTGGCAGTTCAAACCCACCAGCCACTCTTCAGAAGGAACGTTGGGCAATCTACTTCTGTAGTGATACTGCCTCGGGAACCCAAGGAGGGGTTGTTATGAGTTGGCTCCGACTCGATGGCAAACAACAACAACAACAAGAGGCACTAGCTATTGGTGAACACAGGAGCACTTTCAAGGTGAATATCCTCTCGACTTATACTGCCACTACTTTATGAAGTTGAATTTTGCATTAGTTTCCTGAGGCTGTAATAATAAAAGACCACAGACCGGGTGGTTTATAAAACAGATATATATTGTCTCATGATTCTGGAGGCTAGGGGTCAGAATCAGGGTATCAGTCAAGTTGATTCCTTCCAACACTTTGAAGAAGAATCTGTTCCATGCTTCCCTCCTTGCTTCTGGTGGCCTGAGATGTTCCTTTTCCTTAGCTTGTAGATCCATCTTCATGTAGCGTCCTTCCTCTGTCCCCTTGCTTCTGTGTCTCTTTTATAAAAGCAACAGATATATTGGATTAGGACCCACCCTACACCAGTATGACCTCATGTTAACCTAAAAGAATATGTCTTCAAAGACCCCATTTCTAAACTTGGTTGTATTCACAGGTACAGGGATTAGAACTTCAACATATTTTGGAAGGAGGGGACATAACTCAGTCCAGAACAAGTTTACTTATTCAAGGCTCTGTGAATTCAAGAAGTTCTGTGGTGATAAAAAGCCAAATTGTATCATCACACATGGAACCAGTTTTGTGGGACATGAAGTTTACACAATAAGGGAGCCTCTTTAAGAAAAAGAACACAAGATTATGGTACAAAATTACAAGGGCCCCTTCCAAGGACCCAGAGAAGGGGCTATGCAAGTGAGGGACCTTTGTTCCTGGCACAGAGGGGCTCAGCATCCTCAGGGCCTCATGCCATGGAATGCCAAGATGGGAAACCCATGCATTTCTCAGCATATATTGGGTTTGCTGTTTTCACATTTTTCTTCTGGGTTCCAATGGTCCTCTAGTACAGAGATTGATCTTTTAACTTAAAAAGTAGCTCCATATCTGAGTCCATTCACTTGCCTTGAGCCTCCTGCAGGTCTTCATGGGCATTCTAACTGGACCAGGGAATCCCAATCAGCCTCCCATCATCAGATGCTATGAAGGTGTGATCACCCTTCAGAGGCAGCACACTTGAGTATCACAAGGAGTCCCTATCTCCCCCAAATTCCACCACAGTAACATCAGATATGGCCATGGATCCAGTTAGTCCACCTGAGCTTTATGATGTCTGAAGGCGACTTTACCACAAAGATTCTTACATTAGAACAGCATGCATAAGTTCTGCTTTTCTGGTCATCACATTTTCCAAGAGGCCCATGGACATCCCAAAAGTTTAAGATTTTAGGATGAAAACTATGGGGGGAGGGAACTGCTGTGTTCTATGCTTTTCCCTTAAAAATCAAATCAAGTATGGGAAACTCCTATTATCTAAAATGAGTAGACAAGGGTGTATTCTGGCTACTAGACACTGAGGTAAATGGGAGGTTACCCCACATGCGGAGTTCATGGGTAGTACAAATGATGGTTGCACTTGGCTACTATCTGAAAGGTTGGAGGCTCAAGACCACATAGAAGTGCTTTCGAAGAAAGACCTGGCAATCTACCTCCAAAAAAATCAGCCAGTATGGAGCACAGTTCTACTCTGATGTGCATGGGGTCCCCACAAGTCAGAGCTGACTCAATGCCAATTGGTTTTGGTTTTGGCATCACCCCCATGGATCACAAATACCATTTTGTGAAAATCTATCATTAAATGCAAGGCGCTCTGGTAGGATAGTGGTTAAGGCATTTGGCTGCTAACCAAAAGATCAGTGATTCAAACCCACAAGCCACTCCATGGAAGAAAGATGAGGCAGTCGGCTTCCATAAAGATGTATATATAGCCTTGGAAATTCTGTAGGGGTCACTATGAGTCACAATTCACTCAATGGCAGTGAATAATCATTAAATGCACTCTCTTTGAAGGCTGAGTTTGGCGTAGCATGACCTGTGGGTACATAGGTATTGTGGCTGTATGTTCAGGAAATCAGGTTGTGAGCCATTTGCTCTGACAGACTGTGGAGGAACCAGAGTGTATTGCTCCTCTGCATCCCATGGCTCCCCTTGGCTCCCATTTCCCTGTTGGGTCAAGCTGGAGAATCACTTAGGAGATGGTGTCATCAGGGCTTGCCTATCCCTCAGCTCTGGGGAAGCTTCTATGCCCTTCTCCTTTCTGAATATGGAGGTCTCACTCCCCACCCCAGCCAGGTGCCCCTTCTCTATCAGCTGCTTGAAGAAGGTGGATGTCAGCTCAGAACAAATCACAGGAATGGGGTAAGAAAGAAACTCATCACCCTGGGGCCATTGCCAGTGAGTAAGGTGTGAACCCCAGAGGAAAAGCCTTGTCCCCACCTGGCTGTCCCAACCAGGCACAGCCATGCCAGCTCCACTGTGGTCCATGGTTATAATCCAATTTTTCTTTCTTCTAAGTCCTTGGGTATCTTAGTTTCTTATTGCTGTTGTAACAGAAACAAGCATGTGTGTGGCCTTAAAGAACAGAAATTTATTTTCCCACAGGTTAGGAGGCAGAACTTTAATTCAAGGTGCCAACCAAGGGAAGGCTCTTCCTCTGGAAAATCCTTGTCAGTTTCTGTAGCATCAGCATTCCTCAGCTTCTTGCTGATCCTCAGGTGTCTTCCCAGTCTGTGTCTATATTCACTGTCATTGAGTTTATTTCAATTCATAGTGACCCGCATTGGGTTTCTGAGGCTGTAAATCTTTACAGAAGTAAATTACCTCATCTTCCTTCTGCCAAGCAGCTGGTGGGTTTGAACTGCTGATCTTCTGGTCACCACCAGAGCTCCTTGCTGCTCCTTATAATTTAAAGTGATTAGGTTTAGGACAGACCCTAAACTGATGACCTCGTTAACAAAGAAAACCCTATGCCCAAACAGGATTCCCTCCACATGTATAGGGATTAGGATTCCAACACCTATTTTGGGGACACAATTCAATACAAGACACTGTTACACTCAGGTTGGAGGGATTGAGCATTTTCTAGGTGGGAAGGGAGAATAAGCAAAGAGACAATCTCTCCCCTCAGAATATAATTCTATGCAGTCTCAAATATAAAAACTGCAAAGAGCAGGAGGCTAGGAGGGCAGGGAGGGACACTTATTGTGCCAGCAGCTGGTACTTACTTGAAGCAACTCTCCTCCTACTACCCCTCCTGCTGCTCCCTTGTCTCCCTGATCCCCTCCTGCCTCTGCTCCTCCCTGCTGTCCTTGCTATTGGCCAATGCCTCTTCCACCAGTTCTCACTTGATCCTCAGCTATGAGGATTCCACAGTCCATTGGAGATGCTTAGACCACCCCTTCCACCCCAAGGGCTCCAGCCATGCCCAGCCACCTGGCTTGGGGCCTTCTCTTCCCTGATGCTTTTGCAGCCCTGCCTCCAGCCCCACCCAAGGCTCATTTCCCTGGGGCTCTAACAGCCTAGTGACCCCAAAGGGCCCTCATCTCAATTCTGCACCCCTCCCTGGGTCTCCTCTCCTAACATCATCCTGAGACACCAGCTTGTCTCAGAAACCTCAGGTTCTGCCCCATAGAGGTCCCCATCACTCCCCTCTGTGTCCTCCAAAGAGTGGGCAACCAGTATCTCCCAGTGCCCTGGGCTCCAGCCTTTCCTGTGTACATTCCCCTACCCCTGCCCCTGCCCTTTGCCCAGCAGCTGGCTCAGGGTGAACCCCTCAGATTCAAAAATCTCTAAAACCAAACTCACTTGGTTGAGTCAGATCTGACTCATAGTGACCCCTTCTTGGGTTTCCAAGTTGGTATCACTACAGAAGTAGATTGCCCAACCTGGCCTAAAAGTGGACACAGAAAAGATGGGGAGAGGTGCCATCCAGTCACACCTGCAGGATACATGGCTCTGGGTGCTTTCAGCAGTCACACTGCTCCTGTCTGTTACAGGATCCACCAAGGGCATTGATCAGATCCCAAAGAGGGCACTGCTAGGTCCGCAGGTTTGCAATTTCTAATGTTGATACATTTTGGCAGATGGTTCTCTTATGAGGTTGTACCATGTACACTCTTTTCAGTAGAAATGGGTCTGTAAATATGCTAAATAATAAGTTGTCAATATCTTTCAGGAATAAAGAAAGTATGTCATCAAATGTGGGGAGACTGTCAAACTCCAGGTGACAATTCAGGCTTCACAGAAGTCCTATACCTTCATCCTCAACACTCAAAGCTGAGATGTTTTGGCGAGAGTGACAGGCTCCAAGTGTTCCAGTGGTTTAGAAGGTGTGCTCACAGCATACTTCCTGGGGAAGCCAGAAGGAATCCAGGAGGCAAAGACAGTAGAAGGAGAAAGCAGGACAAGGTGCCAGAACAGTAGTGTGCAGATGGCTGGGGACACTCTGCAGAGGGCCCGGTGAGGGAGGGCCAGACACTCTGAAGGCAAGTGAGACTATGGATTTGCCATAAACCCTTAGGGAAGGGGAGGTCGGAGGAGAAAGAAGCTGGCTCTTCTTCTAACAAACAGACTTGCCCATGGATACATACTCCAGCTAGGATCAAACAGAAGCACTGAGAAACAACAGTGTATCTGGGCTGCCCTCATCATCAGTTTTATTTCTTCTTCTCCTGCTGGAGCAGAGGTTTTGAGAAAGACAGAGTGCTGAGCTGGGCAGGGTCTTGTCAATTCTGCTGAGTCTGTCCTAATTCACTGTGCAATCCCCTCCACACTTCTTTTGCCTCCTGGAAAGCTTGACTCTTCAAAGTGATATCACATCCTAGTGGAGCATTGAACACAATTAGGTTGTCTTCCTCAGTCCCCAGACATCCAGAAATAGCAATTCAGATGTCCAAGCAGCCTCGGGTTGATTACAAGGAGCAAGTGAAAAAGTGTTGTATGTGAATGAGTGCATGTGAATGTGCACATGAAAACTGCATTAGAGGAAGGGATGAGGAATTTTGGGAGGTTTAGAGGAAAAAGCCACCATAACTAACACACAGCCATTGTCCCCAATCACATACAAAGGCACCATGCTAGCCAGGCCAAAGTGTTCTACAGAAAAATCTCTTCTGCTTGACAAGATATCTCCTGGCTCTTCCTTGCAGAGAGAAGAAATGATAGCTGAGGTTCATTAAGCAAAATGCTGAAAGATTTATTGAAATTCCCTTTAATAGCTCAATCTAATTGTAGCTTCCTCCAGCTTGTCTAGGAGAAAAGCCTAATGCTGCTAATGGTCTCTGAAGTTGGCTAAGCCTCCTCATCACTCAGCCCATGGGACTGAGAAGAAATGAACAGTGATTTCAGATAGCTGATAGGAAAACGTTTGGCCTTTCAGAGATGGTTATTGAAAGCTACTGGTGGTTATATTTTCTCTTCTTATCATAGTCAGTGAGGAGTTTTTAAATATGGAATTTTTTTTCTTGTTAGTAGGTCATGTATTGATTTGGCACTTTAACCTTTGGATTATTTCTCTGCATTCAGTTAACAATTCAACAAAATTATGTTTTAAATCAAAAAACTGCTTTCATCTATTATTTTCAGTCTTAGCAGGCAGATAAATAGATTCATTCATGTAAGTACATATTGAGCACCATCTGTGTACATGCCCTAGGAAGTGTATAGGCCAGAGGGGTGCTCAGCATGGGGATCCAAGTGGGGAGAGAGCAATAGGAGAGGGTCCAGGCATGGTTGGAGCTCGGGGTGGGGAGGTGACTAGGTCAACACTCCGAGGTCATGAAGTAGGCAGCAGTCAGGGAAGCCTTCTTGGAGGAGATGAGAATTGACCTCAGAGAAAGTGGTTCCCCAGATAAGGCAGAAAGTATCCAGAGAGAGGAAGACCAGAGCATAATGTCACAGTGACAGTGTGGTAGGGCCTCAACTGGGGAAAGAGCTGGCATGCCAAGGGAAATGACAAACTTGCTATGCATGCTATGCAGCGCTTCAGCACCCATGGATTTGGGTCATGGGAACTGTGTCAGAGCTAGCCATGCCTTGAAGGAGGCAGTCAGGTGATGGCTGTGGGCTAGGAGGCTACCTAACCACAGGTGTAAGTCTCAGGGTCCCTGCAGCAGAGAGAGAGAGAGAGAACACTCATATTGGGCTCAGGAGAGGTGCCTGACAGATGGACAAGTTTCTGTAGCTTAGTGGAAAGGGCTGCTTGGTGGGAGAGTGGGCTTCATGGAGGACACTATCCCTGCAAGGGCACCTGGAGGGGAGTGTCCAGGAGGTGAACAAATAGACTGGCCTTCCTCTCATCTTGCCCTCAAGGCTCCTGAAGGACTGCCAAAGGGCAAGGATAAGGCCCCAGAGCACAGGGCAGAGATGAGGAGAGCCCCAAGGGTGGGTAAAAGGAAAACCTTGCACAGCAGGGGAGTATGGTGGCCACAGAGTAGTATGTTCCTAATGCAGAAGAAGATGTGGGATCAGGGAACACATAGGGTTGTAACACTGCTGCAGGCAAGGAGGCCAAGGGCTCCCTAGAAGGTCCTGAAACACAAGGAGGGGGCAAGGAACCTGAGGAGGCCTGTCAGAGGAAGAGGAGAACTGGGTGCCCAGGTTACAAGGAAGGCAGTGGAGGGAGGAACAAAAAGGGGCCTGTTTTCTGGGAGACTGAGGAGGAGGGGTCTTGAGAGGGGAAAGCTGGGGCTGGCTGTCCACAGGCTCAGGAACTTTGGGAGCAAATACATGCCCAAGCTGTCCAAATACTCATGCCCTGATCTGACCCTCTTGGTTAGTGAACCCTCAGGGAGTAGGAAAAATGAAACCTTGTAGAGAAATGACAAGCCACCAATAAAGCTTGTATATGTCTACACATCAGAACCCCAAAAATGGAGACTGGGGATGTGGTGAATTGCTTGATATGGCCCTTCTAGACATTGTCCTCCATTTTGTATTGTATTGTAAATTTTATTATCCATGCCTGTTTAGGGTAGTGTGGTAGTTAAGGTCATGTGTCAACTTGGCTGGGCTAGTAGTAGTTATTCCCTATAATGACTGGCAATCAACTCCATGGTGGAATTTGCCATGAGCAACTAAGTAGCTCCTTTTAAACTCCTGACTGTTAAAGTCATCCACTTGGGGTATTTCTGTTGAAGCAGCACAAAGTAACCAAAACAAGTAGGATATATCTTGAGTCCCGCCTTGCTGGGGAGGCAGGAAGGTAACTCAAATCACCACCCTTAGCTTCCTTGAAGATGTATATAGCACTCTTCTGGGAAGGTTCACTCTCTCCCTTGCTCCAGTTCTGCATTTTGGCTCATCAT
This sequence comes from Orycteropus afer afer, assembly GCF_000298275.1. Lineage (NCBI taxonomy): Eukaryota > Metazoa > Chordata > Mammalia > Tubulidentata > Orycteropodidae > Orycteropus > Orycteropus afer. Next base: position 349,374 of record NW_006921606.1, read on the forward strand.
CATCTCAAACCTGGGTTTGAGACAGCAGCCGTCATCTGATCTGCTGATTTAGGTTCATCAAACCCCAAGAATTGGAAGGATCCTCCAGATCCTACTTACAGACCTGGGACTTGCCAGTCTTCCAGACAACCAGCCTCCACCACCACTGTGTGAGACATCCTTTGGGTATCTGTGAGTTCTGTGAGAACTTTCAACAAAATACAGAACCTGAAAGCCTGAGGGAGATTACTGAGAGGAGGAGGAGGAGTTAATGTCTGAAATGATGGAGAGGCATGGTAATTTGGACATTTGGGACATCTTTAACCTCTGCCTCATGGGGACCAGCCTTGTGCTGATCTTTCTAAGAGAAACTGTTCAAGCAAGGAGTCAGAATTGGTTCCCCAGAACAGGATGTTGCCTTCCCTTTGCATTCATGTCACTTGCATGGAGCTCAGTAATAAAACCAAACCCACAAAAAAAGAAAGGACTGATCAGCATAACTAGGACCTCCAAAGGTGCTTCAAGCATGGCTGGATCCAGGTGTTCAGAGTGTAAGCAGAACTCTGCTTAACTCTCCTATTTGTTGTTGACTATGCTCTCTCCTGTTGCTTTGCTCTCAGACAGCAAGGATGGGCCCATCAGCTCTGGATCAGCATGATTCCAGAGAAGAGAGTACATAGCTTTCTTCCTTCTGGTACCCACATTGTCCCTGAATGAGCCTCAGATTGACCTGTCAAAAGGTCTCTAACTCCTTAGGAAACAAGACACTCTTCATGTGGGAATTTACCAAAGAGCTGAGGCTTATCCCATAAACTCTGAATCCTTTTCTCTTAGGACTGCTTTTAAAACCATCTCTCTAAAATGTTGAATGATGTAGAAAGTATCCAAAGAAAATGGAAGAAATACACAGTTACTGTACCAAAAAGAATTGGTTGATATTCAACCATTTCAAGAGATAACATATGATGAAAAACTGATGGTATTGAAAGACATCATCCAAGATTCACTGAAGCCATTGGTGCAAAACAAGACTTCAGGAATTGATGGGATACAAACTGAGATCTTCCAACAAAGGGATGCAATGCTAGAAGCACTCACTCATCTATTCCAAGAAATCTGGAAAACAGCTACCTGGCCAACCAACTGGAAGAGATCCATGTTTGTGCCCATTCCAAAGAAAGGTGATCCAACAGAATGCAGAAATTATCACACAATATCATTAATATCACATGCAAGTAAAATTTTACTGAAGAAAATTAAAAAGTGGTTGAGGCAGTACACTAACAGAAAACTGTAAGAAATTCAAGCCAGATTCAGAAGAGGATGTAGAATGAGGGATATCATAGCTGAAAGCAGAGAATACCAGAAGGATGTTTAACTGTGTTTTATTGACTATGCAAAGGCATTTGATTGCATGGATCATGCCAAATTATGGATAACATTGTGAAGAATGGGAATTCCAGAACAATTAGTCATGCTTATGAAGAACCTGTATATAGACCAAGAGGCCATCACTCAACCAGAACAAGGGGATACTGCATACTTTAAAACTCAGGCAAGGTGTGTATCAGGATTGTATCCTTTCACCATTCTTACTCAATCTGTATGCTGAGCAAATAATTCAAGAAGCTGGACATATGAAGAACACAGCATTAGGATTGGAGGAAGACTCATTAACAACTTGAGATATGTAGATGACACAACATTTCTTGCTGAAAGTGAAGAGGACATGAAGCTCTTCCTGATGAAGATCAAGGACTATGGCCTTCAGTATGGATTTCACTTCAACATAAAGAAAACAAAAATCCTCACAACCGGACCAATAAGCAACATCATGATAAATGGAGAAAATATTGAAGTTATCAAGGATTTCATTTTAGTTGGATCAACACCCCTGGAAGTAGTAATCAAGAAAACAAAGGACTCATAGCATTGGGCAAATTTGTTGCAGAAGATCTCTTTAAAGTGTTAAAAAGTAAAAATGTCACTTTGAAGACTAACATGAGCCAGGCCCATGACGTGATATTTTCAATCACCTCATATGCATGCAAAAGCAGGACAATGAATAAGGAAGACCAAAGAAGAGTGGATACCCTTGAATTATGATATTGGTTAATATTAAATATACTATGGACTGCCAGAGGAATGAACAAATCTGTCTTGGAAGAAGTACAGCCAGCATACTACATAGAAGTAAGGATAGCAAGACTTCATCTCACGTACTTTGGGCATGTTATCAGGAAGGAACAGTTCCGAGAGAGGGAATCATGCTTGGTAAGGCAGAAGGTCAGTGAAAAAGAGGAAGACACTCAAGGAGATGGACTGACACAATGGCTACAAAAATAGGCTCAAACATAGCAACGACAGTGAGGATGGTACAGAACCAGGCAGTGTTTCGTTCATAGGGTTGCTATGAGGCAGAACAAATACTATGGCACCAAACAAACAACAACCCTGAAAAGTATCTCACACTTCCCTGCTACTGGAGCAGAGAACATCATGCTGACAGACGTTTGCTCACCACTTCCACCCACCAGCATCCTCCACCAGTTTCAGCAATGCACAAGGGGGAGACAGTGGGAGATTTATTTGTCATTTCCTGCTCTGTCACTTTTCAGGCTGTCCAATTTTACCTGTGGTAATGTATCAAACAGAGTTTCTTTGCTATTCATAAGGTTTTCCCTGGCCAATTCTTTGAGAAGTGGATGGCCTCCTCCTTCTTCCTAGTCTGTCTCAGTCAGTAAGCTGGGCTGATACCTGTGCACCATGTGCATCCCGCTGGGTCCGAAACACCAGAAGCTCAGCCTCAAAACTCACATCAGCACCTCACCACGGTAGAACAAACTGACAGACTAGTTTGTCTCCCTGTTGGAAATCTCTCCTACCACCCTTACCTGGGTCCATGCAGCTGACTCCTTCTAGATTCCTAGGCCTTTTAATCCCCTTTCTCCTGCTCTCCCACCCTGCTGCTTTGGGCGTGCCTGATTTCCTCTCCTCACCTGGATCCCTGCAGCTGACAGATTGTGGAAATTATAGAACAATATCATTAAAATCGCATGCAAGTAAGATCTTACTCAAGATAATTCGAAAACCTTTGCAGCAGTATATTGACAGAGAACTTCCAGAGGTGCAAGCTGGATTCAGAAGAGGATGTGGAACAAGGAATATCATAGCTGTTGTCAGGTGAATCTTGACTCAAGGCAAAGAATACCAGAAAGATGTTTACTTGTGTTTTATTGACTATGCAAAAGCATTTGATTGTGTGGATCATGACAAATTATGGATAACATTGAGAAGAATGGGAATTCCCAAACACTTGATTGTACTCATGAGGAATCTGTACCTTGACCAGGAGGTTGTCATTTGAATGGAACAAGGGGACACTGCATGGTTTAAAATCAGGAAGGGAGTGCATCAGGGTTCTATCCTTTCCCCATACTTATTCAATCTATATGCTGAGCAAATAATCTGAGAAGCTGGACTATATGAAGAAAAACATAGCATCAGGATTGGAGGAAGAATCATTAACAACCTGAGATATGCAGATGATACAACTTTGCTTGCTGAAAGTGAGGATGACTTGAGGCACCTACTGATGAAGTTTGAAGAATACAGTCTGCAGTATGGATTACATCTCAATATAAAGAAAACAAAAATCCTCACAACTGGACCAATGAGAAACATCACAATATTTGGAGAGAAGATTGAGGTTGTCAAAGAATTCACGTTGCTTGGTTCTACAATCAATGCCAATGGAAGCAGCAGTCAGGACATTAGACAACATGTAGCATTGGGAAAGTCAACCATGAAGGAACTGTTTCAAGTACTGAGGAGCAAGGATGTCTCCTTGAGAACTAAGGTGCGCCTGACACAAGCCATGATATTTCCAATTGCCTTGTATGCATGTGAGAGCTGGACAATGAATAAGGAAGACCGAAGAAGAGTTGATGCTTTTGAGTTGTGGTGCTGGCAAAGAATGCAGAAAGTACCATGGACTGCTAAAAGGACTAACAGATCTGTCCTTGAGGAAGTGCACCCAAAATGCTTCTTGGAAGCGAGAATGGCCATACTTCGTCTCACCTATTTTGGTCATGTTGTCAGAAGGGACCATCCCTTGGAGAAGGATGTCGTGCTTGGTAGGGTGGAAGGTCGACAAAAGAGGGGGAGGCCTTCCATGAGATGAATTGACATGGTGGCTGCGATGATGGACTCAAGTATAGCAGGGATCGTGGAGATGGCGCGGGATTGGGCAGTGTTTCATTCTGCTGTGCATGGGGTCACTATGAGTCAGAAATGACTCAATGGCACCTAACAACAACAACAACAATTTTACCTGGGTGATTTTCCTACATTCTGGCTGCTCTAAATTGTAAGCTAAAAATGGTCAGTTAAAAAAATAATAATAATAACCTAAAGAGATCTACATCAAGACATGGCATAATCAGGCTCTTAAAAAGTTAAGAATGAAGAGAGAATTCTGAATATCATTGATGATGTCAAATGGATCTTGGCTCAAAACAAAGAATACCAGAAAGATGTTTACTCGTATTTTATTGACTATGCAAAAGCATTCGATTGTGTGGATCATAACAAATTATGGATAACATTGAGAAGAATGGAAATTCCAGAACACTTAATTGTATTCATGAGGAATGTGTACATAGCCCATGAGGCTGTTCAAGCAGAACAAGGGGATACTGCATGGTTTAAAATCACCAAGGGTGTGCATCAGAGTGGTATCCTTTCACCATGTTTATTCAATCTGCATGCTGAGCAATTAATCTGAGAAGCTGGACTATATGGCATCGGTATTGGAGGAAGACTCATTACCAATGTATAATATGCAGATGACAAAATCTTGTTTGCTGAAAGTGGAGAAGACTTGAAGCACTTATGGATGAAGATTAAAGACTACAGTCTGCAATACAGGTTAAGCTTCAGCATAAAGAAAATGAAAATCCTCAAAACTGGACCAATAAGCTAAATCATGATAAATGGAGAACAGATTGAAGGTGTCAAAGATTTCATTTTACTTGAATTCACAATCAACACCTGTGGAAGCAGCAGTCAAGAAATCAGATGTCATATTGCATTGGGCAAACCTGCTGCAAAAGACCTCTTTAAAGTGCTGAAGAACAAAGATGTGACTTTCAAGACTAAGGTGTGCCATGGTATTTTCAATCTCCTCGCACGTATGTGAAAGCTGGACAGTGAATAAGGAAGAATGAAGAAGAGTTCATACTTTTGAATTGTAGTGTTGCAAAGAATGCTGAAAACACTGTGGACTGCCAGAACTAACAAATATGTCCTGAAGAAGTTCAGCAGGAATCCTCCTTCGAAGCGATAATAGCCAGACTTCGTCTCACCTACCTTGGACCATTCCCTGGAGAAGGGTATTATGCTTGGTAAAGTAGAGGGTCAGTGAAAAAGGGGAAGATGCTTAACAAGATGGATTGACACAGTGGCAGCAATGATGGGCTCAAGTATAGTAAAGATTGTGAGAATAGCACACAACAGGCAGTGTTTTATTCTCTTGTATATACATTCACTGTGTCAGACCTGACTCAAAGGCACCTAATGACAACAATTACAAGATCAAAAGAGTCCAGAACTGGAACCACATAGATATGGATATTTGATTTTGAAAATAATTGTCACTAGAGTTGGATCCGACTCATAGCGACCCCTCCTTGGGTTTCTGAGGTGGTATCACTACAAAAGTAGATTGCACAATCTTCCTTCTGAGGAGTGGCTGGTGGGTTTGAACCTCTAGCCTTTTGGTTAGTAGTCAAATGCCTTAGGCATTATACCACCAGAGCTCCCATAGAGAAATCATGAAAGAAACAGTTTTCTATAAATAATGCTGGGACAATGGATAAATATATGGTTAAAATGAACAAGAAGAAAGAATGATTTCCACTTCACAAATGCAAATATCAATCACAGATGAATACTATATATGAAGGTAAAAAATAAAAATTATAGGACTTTGAGTATGACATGGTTTATTAAACAGAAAAAAAAATGAAAGAAAACATGTATTAATTAGGTTACTTGGATACTAAGAACTTCTTTTATCAAAAAACACACAAAAAAAGAGTGAAAGGCAAGCCCAAAATGTAAGGTTATGTAATGGAATAGAGAAAGTTGCATATCAAAAATATATAGAGACATTTTATCAATTGAGAAGGAAAAGAAACCAAAACAACTTTTTTAATGGATGAGAAATCAGAACAGGCACTCTATGAAAGAGGATAACTGATTGGCCAATAAACATTTTAATATTTGCTCAACAGCAGTATTGATCCAGGATATTCAAATTAAAACTTCAATTGGATACGTAATAACATGGCTAAAATTAATGCACACACATCTTGACAGTGTCATGTGATGGCAAGGATGTTGAACAACTGGAACCTCATGCATTGTTGACAAAAGTGCAAATATAAACTGATAAAATAACTTTTGAAAACTGACATAATTTACTAAATTTGAACATGATCCAGCAATTCCATTTGAAAATTTTAAATAAACAGAAACAAATGTATGTTACCCAAAAGATATGTACAATAGTGTTCATAGCAATATTACATATAATAGCCCCATTTAAAACAACCCTAATGTCTATCAGCAGTTGAATGCTTAAATAAATACTATGTAATATTGCTAAAAAAAAGAAAACCAATTCTGAAAGCAGTGAGAGCTGAGAAAGAAGCAAACAGTCACATAAAAGAATCCCCAATAAGATTAAGGACTGATTTCTCCTCTGAAATATGGGAGGCCCAAAGGCAATGAAGTGATATATGTAAAGTGCTAAAAGAAAAAAAGTCAATCAAGAATAATACTATACCCAGTAAAACTGTCCTTCAAGAATGAGGGTGAAATTAAAATACTCCCAGACTAACAGAAGCTGAGATAGTTCATACCCATTAGACTGGCCCTATAGAAAACCCTAATGGGAGTTCCAATAATGGAAGGGAAAAGATCACCAAAAGTACCAAACTCATTGTCATCATGTCAGTTCCAACTCCTATGGACCCCCAGTGCGTTTCAAATGCTGTACATCTTTCAAAGCCTCATCCTTCTTATGCCCACTAGCTGGTGGGTTCAAACTACTGATATTTTGGTTAGTAGCCAAATGCCTTAACCACTACACCACAGGAGCTCCTTAAGGGAAAAGATACTAGAAAGTAATTCAAAACTATATATAAATAGAAAAATCCCTATTACTAGTATAAGAGCTGCCAACAGCTCTGGTAGCATAGTGGCTAAGACACTTGCCTGCTAACCAGACGGCCGGCGGTTCAAACCCACCAGCCACTCCTCGGAAGGAAGGTTGGGCAATCCTACTTCCGTAGTGATACTGCCTCGGAAACCCAAGGAGGGGTCGCTATGAGT